>NC_064899.1:12123997-12426354 GCF_929443795.1 Astur gentilis | reverse complement strand
ACCAAATAGCCTTACTATTTCAGGTTTGGTTTCAGATTAGGTTCAGGGCAATTAAGTGAAAAGGCATAATTTTATTCTTCTCCCCTTCTCCTAAATCAGACCCTCTGAATAGTACTGAGCCAGCACAGAGAATAATCCTATACAACTGGGTACGGGTCAAGCCTAATGGGCTTACCAGATGCTGGAGGGAGGTCTGAAGTGCTGCTGTTTGTCCCTGAAGTGCTTCTGTTTGTCCCTGAAGTGCTTCTGTTTGTGTTCTGGTACTTCATGTTGGTACTATCTGAAGATGCATCTTCCATACTACGATCACTTGCTAGTGTGCTCTGACCAGCAGAGAGGAAATTCAAGCCACAGGTGCACTGTGCATAGGATCCAGTTTCTGGGGAGGTGGAGGCACTGTCAGCTGCAGCACAACAGGGTTTGCTCCACTTTCTGGGAGACTCCCTGTACGAAATGCCACACCTCACACAGATCTTCTCTGAGTCATAGTTTGTTGCAAAATGATCTGTGCCTTTGTTGTCCGTTTCTTTCAGGCAACTGTGGGCATGTTGGCAAGATTTCTGAAGAAGTTTGTCCGTGGCAGTGTGTGCCCCATCTGTGTTGGAGGAAGGGTGAAAGCCTTGAGAGACTGATATGTCCTCTGTGCTCCCAATCCCTGAAAAGTACTGATTTAAGCTGTCGTTCTCCCCTGCCTCCATCGGCTCCGAAAATGACGACACTGTTTTACTGGCAGTCCGACTCAGCAAAGATAAATAATCGGCGGTATTGAGATCTTTATCTGTGTATTCATCTTCCGTGGGAACTGGTGGGAAATGGTCATCATCAGTCTCATTTACCACAGAAAACTCTTGGAGGTTCCCCCCAGCCTCGCACGGTGCTGCGCTGGGGCTCCCGTTCCTGCAAGGAGCGTGACCACTGGTGCAGCATGAGTTCCCAGAGGCGGGAGAGCTGGTGGGGCCCAGGAGACACATGCCTTCAGAGGCCTGGGGGACGGCAGCATTCGTGATGTTCTCGGTAACAAATGCATCTCTATGGGGCTCCTGAAAGAAATTAAAAATAAAAACTTGATTAAGAAATAGATCAGAAGAAGATTATTTGCTAGACAAAGAAGGAACAAGCAGATCCCTGTTCTTCCTTGGTGCGGAGCTGCTGAGGTTGAGCAGCACTGCTATATTTGAGTCTTGAAGTGTAATTCTGTTCTGCTGTGAAACTGTGACCGGTCATGCTGTGCTCAGCGGGTGTTCGGAAAAAAACCTGGTGGCCTGGGGGGCAATAATGTTTAATTTTGGGAGATGACTATTCCTAGGTCTTAAGAAGGCCCTTAAGAGTTAATAAATCTAAAAGAGTCGCTAGATTCTGCTATTCCTTGTGGACCATCAGTAAGACCTACCTAACTGCTTATAGGGGTTTGGAAACCCCCTACGTGTCTGAAGGGCTGTTGATCTGTGAAGGCCTTACTGGGAGCAGAACCTTTATTATCAGTAATGATCGGAAAAAGAAACTGGGTTGATTCAGAGGGCCTAAGACAAGCTAGAAAAAAAAAAGAAGTCACATGGGCAAGGTTGCTTTAACCTGTAAAATGTTAGGACAACAAATGTTAAGGCCCACAACATCATGTTGCCAGTACTTGTCAAAGTAAAGCTGTATTTTTGGTTGCAGCTCCAAAAAAGGGTTGGGAAATAATTCAAGGGTTTCCTTCACTTCATGAAAGTTGTGCTGTAAAGACAGGTATTTGGGAACTGATACCTTTCATTTCTAGCATCTGTTCAGATCTTCCAGGATAGAAGAGAGAGTGTAAATGCTGCCAGCCCCTAATTGCTGTTGATTCACTCCTCTGTCCCGGAGGATCTGAGCAGCTGCCAGTGCAGGAGGTTGCATTAACACTTGTGAGACAAAAGAGGAACTGCCTACTCAAAAAGGTGTGTTTGTTTCGTATGGGGGTTTTTTTGTAGCAATGGAATTTGAGTCTTTCAACAGCTAAGCTAGGCAGAGCGTGCACCTGGGACACCTCAGTCCACGGCCGTGGTGTGAAGCAGGCAGTGCACATGAACTTGAACCTGTGCCTCCATCTGAGTGTTTCAAGCGTGGGATCTGGTGTTCTTCCAGAGCAAACCCTCTTGTAAGGTCTTACTTTTATCACATCCAAATGGAAAGAAGGATTTCTATGAGCACTAGAATTAAGGTGTCTCACAGCCAGTTTCTTTAGCCGATGGCTCTGTGCTTAATGCTTTGCATGTCTGGCATTCTTGGCATTACCCCAAATCCAGGTTTGTCCCGTGTGAGCATTCTGGTATGTAAAAAGGTGCAAACTCAACTGAAGGTTTTCCTGCTCTTAGGATTGAGAAAGGCTTTCTCCTAGGCAGAGTCTCAGGTGTTCAGCAAGCAGTGGGCTCACGTTTAGCTTTCCCCTCATAAATATTTAATCATCACAGAGACTTTTACCACTGTTAAAACTGGCTGAAACCACAGAGCAGGTTGAGAAGCTATTTGAGAACGGTGATTTCATATGCCTCACATTTACAGAAAACCAGACTGAAAAAGCCAAAGCTGCGAGCATTTTTTGAGGAACTCAAAACTTGTTTTGTAGCCAAACATTAATGTGGAGTCTGCTTCAGGAGGGGTGTCAGGAATGCCACGTGGAAAACATAAACCAAAGAGAAAATGCTAGTGCCTTTGACTTTACCTTTGATCCTTTTATTTGGCTGCACACTTCGTTAGCCCAGTTCTGTAGATCTGCTGTAGGGAAAACAAAAAGAGTAGCTGTAACATATAGCAGCCACTGAAGTTAGCCACAGACCTAAACACCCACAGTCATTCACAATCCGCAATATCATATTAAATAAAAACCAGCGAGACTGTTTTTACTGACTGTTCAAGTGTCCCAGCGTCGGTCTAGCTGAGGATTCATTGTAACTGGAACAGGGATATATTTCTGTGGAACAAATGTTTCCAAGCTCCTAAAATAGACCACAGTTAAACTGTGTTCCACTTCAAATGGGGTTTCTTTCCTGGTCATATGTCACACCAAGCTATGACTGGCCCAATACCGACCCGCTTGCAGCCGTACAGTCTATTTCAAGAGAAGTCACATGGATGGCCCAAAGGCCATTATCAGACAGGAGTAAGGACCCTGGAGAGAAGAGGGTAAGCCACTGAGACCACAGGGCAGCAGGCTCAAATAGAGCATATTCCACTTAATCAGGGTGTACTTAATGGGGAAATTCACTTAATTGGAGTATCTCCCAAGGAAAAGCTTTGACCGCCACTTAATAGAGTTAGCAAATCTTGTTTTCTGTTTATACTTCCAGGAGATTTTGCAGGGCTCAGGTCTCACATACATTTGAAGCTTATGCTGGTTTTGTATGTCTGAAGATAGATCAGCTACGTAGCCACTGCCAGTTCCCAGCAATGAGTCTGTTCCTCTGATGTTGAGTCTGCACATTTACCATCAGACCCCCCCCCACCCCAAGCAGGCAGAGCTTCTTCCTGATCCTACAAGTCTCTGGGGCTTCGGTTAGCAGGATTTACCACGCAAAGGCAATGAAGGACTATCACTCCAGAGCAGCAGGGCAATAGAAATGTCAGATAAAAAGCATTCCCCCCTAACCTGCTTTGCATCATATTTGGTTTGCAAGGAGAGTCACCATTTCCTCCAGCCCATCCCAGGAATTCCAGATTTAGCACAACCCGTGTTTAGTGTGGCAGAGGCAGCCTATTTCTAAAACACAGGCTGAAATATACTTTACAACAGAGGGTTGCTGTCTTCCCTTCCACTGCTCCCAAAACATTTAAAAAATTGCTAGGGCTTAGGAAAGGAGATGATGGAAAAACTACACTAGGAAAACCTTTCCACGTTTAGGGGGAGAAAATAAAAAGTGAACAGAACAATATGGGTTTGTCCTTAACTAAGGAGATCCAGGGCTTAACACAGACTTGAGTAACTTTTGAATGTATTTCTGTTGTATTAACAATATATTCAGTGCCCCACTGTTATCCAGTATGCCTTTGCCAGAATTTTTCTATTTTTCTACTTTTACTGATTATCCTATTTCCTCCTAGTAGTTCTTCCATACCTCATCAGAACTTTAGCCTTCAGCTAAAAACATTGCCTCCGTGTTTTCAAATACACACCAAGCCTTTGTCTTGAAATCCATATTTTAACCTGTCCAGATGTAGGTTTCAGGGGAGGAGGCGAAGCGGGAAGGAGGAGACAGGAGGTGGTGAAAGCCCCCTGCTTCCCTTCAGCCAAGGGGTCTGCTGTGCCGCATGGTGCGGAGCAGCCATGCTGCTGTAAAAGCCCCCAGCACCAGCCCTCCATCATCCACACAGCGGTTGCGTCCGCCCCGAGGGCAGTCACCCCGTGGTCGGGGCCGCAGGAGGCTGCCAAGCAATATGCGTTATGCATTAAATGTAATATGCTGCCTGCCTAGAGGAAAGGCGTTTGAAGCCTGGCTTTGGACTAGTTAAAGCGTACCCGTATGGAGAGGTATAGGGATAGTACAGAACTTCCGAAATAACTCCTGAGTTTCTTAACCTGGTGGTTACCCATGAAATCAGAGCGTACAGAGAGCCATGCAGCTGTCACATTCATGAATATCATTAGCTATCACGTACCTGTCAGCTTTTTTCCCTTATTCTTGTAGTATACGATGAAGATGACAATGCCAATTAGTGCCACAAAAAACAAGATGACAATCAACACGTATAAGATCCTGTTTGTTCCTGCAGAATGTAAAAAAGACATTGTAGATCTGTTTGTACTCAGCAGTATGACAATCCTTGCTTATTTTACCTGCTTTTCCACAGGAGAGAGGTTTTTTTTTCTTGCTTCCTATTTGATTTTTCAGTTTCTATAATAAGGACAACAGCCCTAGCACTCGTGCAATTTTGTGACAAGCAGCCTTACTGAAGGTAGCTGGTACCAAGCCATCTCCATAAAAAACAGAGTCTTGGTGTCTCAGAGAGGTGTGATCCAGTCACGCTCCTCTGAAAGTCCCCTTGCAAGCTGCCAGTGTCCATGGGCTGTGCTTGCTCTCCTTCAGGGGATGGAGGACATACATTTCATGGAGACTATAGAGTTCAGCTGGCAAAATTTGTCCTTTATCTCAGGCTATGAAGGATCACTGCGTGCCAGGCAAGCAGCCTCCCTGCTACCATACCCAAACTGGAGAAGGAAACGGGCAGTGGGCAAGAAGGGAGAGATACATCCACTTGAGACTGTATCCATTGCTATACAATAAGCACCAAGAGGAGCTGCTAGCCTTTATACAGATAATGTGTGTATTGAAATCAGCAGGCTGAAAAAATGAAAGAGCTGTAACTGTGATGGAGGTCACGGGTATAACGGCAATGCTGCTTGCCAGGCACCTCGGTGGGAAGCGTAAAGGTCTGCGTAGTAGCGGACTTGGGTCCTAGAGCCGCCAGGCTTAAAGTAGTCTTTAAAGGTGGGATTTTCGAAGAGCGCTGTCCTGGTCTACAGCTGCTCTCCCTAGAGTCACCCACAATGGGAATGGAGTTAAGCCAGCCAAAATCCCTAGCAAACACATCCCTCCTCCCTCCTCCTATTTTCTAACAGATAATCTGTATGAGGACACGTGCCGTCTTCCGATGGCTCAGGCATCTTCCGTTCTGTGCAAACTGCATCTGACTTGTCGGTCCCAGGCATGATTTCTGCCATTCCTAGAGCTGTACAGCTAAAAAAGAAAGACAAAGAGGCGAAGTTCTCAAAGAGGAAGCTTGTTGTGGCTCCTACACTTATGCAGAGCACTTCTTTCTGTTGTCACATACAACATTTCTGCTGCATTTCCCCACCCTTAAGAACCTCAGACACCTTCTTTATTTTCAGCTGTGTCACCTCAGCAATTCTGTTGTTACTGCTTTCTCTTGCTCCCCGCAAGGAGAATTCAAGCTTCAGTGTGAGAATGCTTTTATTGCTGCACAGCCGACAGAAGTGCTCTGTGTGCTCTGCAGGCAGCCTGAAACATCCCACTGTAAAATGTTTTTGCCCGAGCTTCTCCCTGCCTTCTAGCTGTCGTGGTCCTTTTACAAGATACAGGGACTTACTTGGTCCAGGATTTACACTCGTCAGTAGATGAAGCGACCTTTGAGAAGTAGCCTCTGGGACATGGTATACACATTGTGTCCTTATCTTGTTGCACTGTGTGTAGTAAAGGAAGAAAAACTTCATAGCTGAGTTTCCGTGGGTTCCTTTCAGGTGAGGGGAAGGTGACTAGGCTCCCCATCCTCCTGCTCCACACCCCCCCTGCCAACCCCCCTGAAAGCTTCCCTGAAGAGAGAAGGATCTTAGATTACATTACAGCAGCAATAACAGTCACATGTAAGCAGAAAAAAGTATGCTAGTCTCACCTGAGCACTTCTCTACATCATCAAAATGAGAAACAACCAGGAGCAACCTGCAGTTATTGTAAAATAACAAATATCTATTATATCCTTCCCCTTCCACTAGCTTCCTTGTGTCGATGCTATGCCACAGACAGCGACACTAACTGGTATTGTCACTTCTGTGAAGCCACAGCAAACAAAATGTTGTATCAGGATTTGCTAGGCTGGAGAAAAACCAGCACCACTGTGCTCCAGGCCCATGCAGCATTTCGTCTTCCATTACTCCTATGTGCTGCTTTTTGGGGGTTCCTCATGCTTGGCACAGCTGTTCCCAGTGTTCATTACAACTCTGAACTTGACTGTCTCTATTTTCCACATCTGTAATAAATCTTTGCATTACAAGTCATCTAAAACAGAATACTTGTGCTACCTGAAAGGTCTTAATCACTTTTAACTTGCTTATAACATTATAAAATGGCAAAGCAAAGTCATTGGACAAAAACTGATTTCAAATCCGGCCTCGGAACAATCCCCAACGGACTGCTGCTCTGCATATTAGAGCTATGCGTGACCTAGTGACTCACCATCAGACACCTCAGCAAACATTAGAAATGCAGTGAACACTTTGCGACCATTGCCATGTCCACGTAATAGCTTGCAAAAGTCACTTGATCCAAGAAACTATTTGAACTACAGAGGTAGAAGCCTTCAAAATGCAAATAGTCCACAAGGTTTATATGCAGTAGCAATGATAACTCAGATATGCATCTTCTGTTGATAGTCATCTGAGACTCTAAAGTATCCTCTCTACCGTCACCCAACCCACAAGATGCTGGCCTCATCCTGTAGGCCTGAGCTGGACATTTCACTTCATACGTCCCCTTTCTGCATCTTACCAGGATGCTCAACTCCGAATCCTGGAGCACATATGGTATTTCGCTGACAGCAGTCGCAGTCTTCATTCCAGTGGTAGCCCATCGTACAAGCACACTGCCGCTGGAACGTGCTGTTCCCTGGGTTCACTTCTCTCAAAGCTTTCCCTAAAAGAGAAAGCAGATGGGAGTAAAAATCTCTCTGATAATAAGCCTCGAGTTTATGAACCTACTGTTCTACCTATTTGCTGTGCTTGAATGACAGATGCAAACCCATTCACGTTAGAGGAAATGTTATCCTTCAAGAAGCATGGGACACCCTTGATCAGCACGGGGCTCCTCACTGATTGCACTCCTGAGCAATACTTTTCCTTGTAGCTGCTGCAGAAAATAAACAGAGCTTTTGCAAGGGTGAGACAAACGTGTTAGGGGAAGTGAATGCGCAGTATACTGGGCAAAAAGACAACCTTTAAGATCCAACTCACAGGAGTGAATGGCCCCAGTGGAGGTAATCATTATCAGCAGCATGGAGACCATGGTCGCGGTGCTCAGCACAGCACAGAATCTCTGCTGTCTGGGGACCTCCCTCTCCGCCAGGCTCTTCTGCAAGCCCAGCCGCCAGTGTCGGGTACCTGAACAAAGCAACTTCCCTAGATCCACTTTCCCACCTTCGTGCTTTACTAATTTGGATTAAAAAGTTCTTCAGTACGAACAGCTCACCTTGATCGCATATTTTATGTAGTAAGCATTTATCTTCTTCGTTCCAGACATCCATGTACTCGTTTGGGCCACACGGCTGGCACACGCTCTCAGAAGTACCAGTGCATCTAGCAGACATGTACTTTCCTGTGAACGAGGGAAGGACAAGTAGGTCATTTGCAAGTTGCGTGCCAGCCGTCTAAGGAGCTTAGGGAAAATAACAGGTTGGGCTAACGTTGCTGTACACAAATCATTTCTTCTTGCCACCTTTTCATTTCCTCAGCCTGGCTCCTCTTTAGTGTGGCACTGACACATCTGCGAAGCTTACGGCCTGGGAGCCGTCCTATCTACACGCACGAGAATCAAGCTGTTCTGTCTCCCGTAGTGGTTAAGTGCTACCCCAACAAAATAGCTGCTATGGCTTTTGCTGAGGTCAGCAGGACCACTCCTGCACTAGAAGGCACTCATAAGCCTGAAATCACGCATCTGCAAGGGCACGTGCCAATAGATTAGCAGAGTCACAAGAGCAAACTGCCTTACTGACCCACGGAGCTGTTTCTAATGAGCTTTTCCGTTATGAAGCCGGTACAGCCCAGTGCTCACGTACCTGGCTCACACTTTGTGCAGCACCGTCCAGAGTATTCATAGTGTTGTTCGTTCTCACATGGCGGAGTGATTTGTAGTGACAACTGGAGCAGAGAAGGAGAGAGAGGACATGAGAACCAATATACCTGGGGAGCTTCAGACCTACCTAGTCACAGTGCTGGCAGAGAGGAGGAAACCCTTTCTTCTGTATAGCATTTTGGATAGCTAAGCAATAAAAATTGCCCAACATTTATGACTTCAAAGCTGCTTTGTAGACATGCTAAGAATACGTACTTGGTGCTCTACACACAGGGACTTGTGATACAGCCAGGTGATAAATAACACAAGATTGCAATTTGTCATGAACTTTTGGCCTGCCATATAACCTTTTCTTACAGTACTCTATTATTTGAATTCTGACTTCAAAACAATTGTAAAGAAAAAAAACCTGGCATACAGATACTTCTGTAGTCTCTTCCACAGATATGACCTCAGACCAAGACCCAGGCAACTGACAGTTTTAATGTATAGCATTAAGCAAACAAGTAAGGTGAACGATTTATACTCCTGAAAAAGGAAGTAAGTTCCCAGCTTCCCACTGGGATACACAATACTCCTGGCTACCCCCAGAAAATATTGGACTTTAATTTTGCAGCTTTTTATGGCTCCCGCTGTGTCCTGCAGAGATGGTCTTATGGAACCGAGGCAGCCAACCAGAGAGGTGACACCATTAAGCCAACAGCTTTTTTCTTCTCAAAAACCAAAACAAAACCAATGCAACCCACCACCACCACAAACCACCTGAACCCGTTATAAATGAGAGGGCATCTGCAAAGCAGGTCAAAGCAGGTAGCAGCGCTGCCTCTAGCTTTTACAGGCCGTCACATCCCCTCCCTGCCCTCGGCTACGTGTATGCACGGTGGTCCTACGCACAGCCCCACGCGCACGGTTCGCTTGGCCAGGCTTCGGGGCAAGGCTCGTGCTGGGGACCCCCCGGCCAGCCACGCACCGTGCCCAGTCCCTCGCTTAACCTGCTTTGGCTGCCTGGGAGTCTCCCGGCAGCTTTCCTCCAGGCAAACTCAACACCTTACAGCCAGTTGTTGATCTTGTAATATAGATAAGATGAGTCAAAATCTGGCCTGTAGCAAGGAATCCTTTGTTACTGGAGAGAGTACTTAAAATCGCATTTACTTTGAGAAAGCTGCAATAAAGCTGCTGCTGCTGGTTAAAGGGAGCTTTTGCCATCTAATACCGTATGACAGCCCTGTGCCTACTGATACTGGTTTCCATTCCTCTGCCTAGCATTCTCCCCTTGTTTCCTCCAAGTCTTTACTTCTCCTCTTTCCTCCTTTTCTTGTTTCAGCAATATCAACCTCTCCAACAGAGAATATTTTTCCCTAAGCACCTTGTCCTCTTCTAATGCTGGGAAGGGTCTTGTAACTTAAAGATGACCAAAAAGGTTGAAATTTTTCTTTAAAACACCACCTTTTGGCCTGGAGTTTGAGCCATGGGTTGGTGCATGACTTGTGTTTATCAAAACTGCGCCAGCTGTGTCTGGAACAGAATAAGTACCTTGGGTCAGAGGTCTTGAGTTTCTATATTTTTGCAGGTTATAAACAACTTATAGCCATTTTCTTACTATTACAACAACCCCAGGTCAAATTAAGAGTCTAGTCTTGCAAGAAATCTTCTGTTGTCTTATTTTTTCCTTGTCTCTTTCTTTGCATTCATTAGCAGTACCTTTCTCGTGATTAGATTATACGGTTTTTGGAACAAACATTGCATTTCATGTTTGTGCAGCACCTCCCAGGAGGGGTGCAAGATAACGATCAGTGCTGGCGAGGCAAGACGCAATCTAGGAAATGGAAAGCTGGGCCAGCCTGGCAGCTGAACAGTGACACTGCTCCATGTCCCAGGGGAAACACTGAAAATACTCCTGTAATCGAAGGAGCTCGTTTTCTGTAAGGCACTTCAGGTGGCATCTGCTAAACCACTAAACCGGCCAGCACAGTGCTGAGGCAACATTTTGGGACCAAGCAGCAGAGACAAGGTCTTGAGTGACTGATTTTCTATTCCCAGGCATCTGAAAAGGCAACAAAAGTGATGAGACCAACAACAGGTCCAGTCACTCATTTTTGGCACAGAATATCCTCTTCTTCCTCGTTTGCCCCAGTTTGATAGTTCCTCTTTAGCAGAAAAGACTAAAAAATTACTGAAGTGTCAAACAAGGGCAAAGTCATCCTTTTTAAGGAAGGATATGCAAATCTGCTAAAGAGCATTCAGCTAAAGGGTCTGGAATAATTTCCGAGAATCACAACTCAGCCTGAGGAGAAGCAGCAATCCCCTGGCACCGATGCTAGGGAGCAGGCTAATTGCTCAGCCACCTTTTGGAAATCATTTCATACCTCCATGCTTTATCATATAAAGAGGGCTATTGTTAGGTTATAACTCACAGCTGCAGCTGCATAAATCTACGCTCTTTATCAATAAGTAGTCTCTTCTGCGACTGTGTCCTTCCCTTTTTCACACAAGCCGATGCATTCACAGAGCTGCAATACTCCCTCCTTTGATTTATGCTCAATGGCGTAAAGACGAGGCTCTTGGCATCCAAGTACTAACCTCCACATGAGCCCAGCCTCCTTGAGAAGGCGAGGGATTTTTGGGCTGGTATGGACTGGCTGGAGCCGCCGAGCATGAAAACTGGGGGCAGACAGGACAGGAAGGGAAACAAAAGCAACCCGGGGTTTTCTTAGGGTGGGAGCTGAACTTGGGCCCTTTTGCTAACAGAGCCCCATTGAAGTCAGGTTAGCCCTTGTTTAACCCTCTGCCAGGGGACTGTGCGTGTCTCATCGTCGAACTGTACGTCAGCTTCCCCCAGGGGCTGAGAAGTACTCGTGCTGCTGGCAGCACGATGACCTGACGCTTCGCCATCACCAGCGCATTCCCGCCACAGCGTCCTTCCGAGACGGGGAAGTGCAATTCAGTTCGCAGATGAGGAACTCGCACCCGGAGGCTGGCTGGCTTTACAGAGGTGACAGGAAACCAAACCAAGTCTCCCAAGTCTCAAGTTTGCCCCGTAACCCTTGGAACATCCTTCCTCTTGTTGGGTCAGAGGGATTTGGACATCACCAAGCTCTTATCTAGAGAGAGAAAGGGCCTTGATGAATAAGAAGGTGTCAACCACCTCTGAAGTGATTAAGTAAGACGAAACCCAGCCCGGTCATTCCTTTAATGGTCTTGCTATTGATGAAGTTGCCCATTAAATCCCACCACCACATGCAAATGAGTGCTTCAAAGAGCTCTAAGTATCCCGTGTAAATGTCATTTGTCACTTCAAAAGTGTGGAAAGCACACAGATTTGCACCAGTTCCTAAAAAAAGTCAGCTTTCCTGCTTGATTAACATTACCTCAGAACAAGTATATCTGACAGGGGAAAAGTCCAGGGGGAGAAAAAAGACAAACCTCCTCCAGGCTTGGTGGATCCAGTTCGGTAAAGCACGCCAACACCTGCTTACCTTGAAGCACATGAGTAGCACCATTGACTTCTTTGGAAAAACAGGCATGATCATGTCAAGGTTTGCAGGAGGACTGTGTTTTGGTCTTGAGCTGCAGGTAGCCTTTTCAGCTTCTTTTGTTTTTGCCTATTTGTTGAAAAGGACGCGAAGCAAGAGTGTGCTTGCAGGGTCGGAGAGCTTCAATGACTCAGAGCTACAAAGCACCACTGTGTTACTCAGACCTTGAAAAAACACACACACAGGTGCTTCTGAAGGGGGAACCAGCAGCATTCAGATTCCTGTCCTCAGGCTTAAGGAAATATTTATTCTTGGTGCCATTGAGCAATCAGATGGCAGCAGAAGCTGTGTGTCATGGATGCTAAAATTACTTTCTCGCTCAGATGAATATCCAGACAGACGTTTCAGAGAAGATAGAGTTGCATGGGCCCCTTCCCTTTAAAAGAAAAAATCTGGAAGAACAAGCTCGGGGGTTTCCACAGCCTTTTTCCCATGCCACTTCTGAACAAGAACCTGAGGCCTCAGTGAGGATGGCTCATTAGCAAAAATCTTAGTTTTGCAAAAATTGAGATGTAAAGGGACATGTCAAGGGGTAACTATCTTAAGATGACGCCTTCTTGCTCAGTGTAGTTGTTTCTGGAGAGTATTCAAGTCATCTGTCATCATTTTACTGGGCAAAGCACATTTTTTTCTCCATTTAATATTACAGAACCGAAGTACCTATAGGAGAGGCAACTGTGGTCTGTCCTGCATTGCACACCACTTGTTCTTTATACTCTGGAGACTGAGTTTATTCAAACCACTTGCTTTTGAGGTCCTTAGACTTGCCTGCTGGAGAACTGTAATATTTCTGTGGATTTGGGACTTTTTTTGTCTTCATCATGGGGACTGAGCTTTGACCAACATTTCCAGATCTGAAGCAGCCCTTGCAAGCGCAGCACCCTGGTATCCAGCTAGGACAGCCTCTGCAGTCATCTGCTGCTTTTTCTCCTTCAAATATGAGGCACTCCCTCTCCTCTTACAGGTACCGATTCTGTGCCCACAGCCTTCCAGCTTCCTACCTGGTTTGGGTCAGCAGTATCGCTAAGCAAAACCCAGATTTCTTCAGCTCATTGCCAGTTTCAGAGGCTTGCCTAAAAAGATTATTTAAGAATAAAAATAGAATCAGGCTCTTGATGGGTGCTGCTCCGTGGCTGGTGCTCCCAGGCACTCTATTGAGGCGCTTAATAGTAACGCGCACAATGAACAACTCTGGAAATTTTTACAATTGTGAGTTTATAAAGGGAAAGAAGAGTCTTGTGTTAAAAACTTTATCGCAATCACATGGACGCTGAATGCAACAGTTCCTTCACAGGCAGTCTTCACCGTTGATAAAAATTCAATCAAAGCAGCACACAAGGCACAGCTTTGCAATTCCAGTTATTGGCTTGCAGGTCTGTAATTCTTCACGAAAATCTTAGATTGTGAATGAAATGCTTTTGGTGATGTCAACTTTCCAGTGACCAGTAAACCACATCACAGAACTACCACCACGTGGTAAAAGACAGCCGGGAAATGGCAACAGCTAAAAACTAAATATTATTTCACTCTCAAAAATAGGTCCTTGAAACCCTGCTAGAGCCTGAATACCTAAAGATGCTAGGAAGAACACGAGGGATAAAACCGATAATAAAGAGGTCAAGAGAAAAGTGTAACTTGCAGCCAGGAAGCAGGCAAACGGCGGTAGAAGCCCCATCCTGACTCTTCCCCTTGCCCCTCTGTTTTAGCACGCAGCAAAAAGCAAACACCTGAGCAGCTGGTGCTGCTCTGCCAACGGGAAGGACCAGTCTTCTCAATCTCAAACCCACCAGAGTTATTTCTAGCCGGCAGACTACGTGAAGGAGAAGTGCCGCACTGACCGCTCTCGCAGCAGGGCGGTGGGGGTAAGGCAGACAGGAACCTCAGGTGTATCAGAAGGGAGATGACGGAGGTGATAGATGGCAGGGCTGAAACGGCTACCGACCAAACCTGCGAATCAGCCAGCTTTCTTCAGTGGACTGAAAACTCGCCGTCACATGCACAGCATTCATCATTCAGACACAAAGCCTTCTTCATACAACCGTCAGAAGGGCACACCTGACATTTTCATCGACTGGGTGGTCGGTAGCGTCTGCATGTTGCCTGCGCTTTGGTGCAAAACCTCATGTTTTAACCTACGTGTCCCCACTGCCCCAGCAATTCAAAGACTAATAGCTACGAGGTAGAACAGAATATTTTAAAGATGAATCAGAGAGTAAAAACCAAAAGCTAACCAAACTCAAATATTTAACAAAAAGGCTTGACAGCAAGAAAACCGTCCATAACTAGCAAAAATAAAAACTGCAGAATAATGACATTACTAAAGCTGATACCTAGATGTGCTTGTGAAAAGGCCTGCAAAGGCAAATCTCTTCTAGATTAAGCAGGTGCAAGAGCAGCACTCCATAGAAAAGCTTAGAAGCCGCACAGCTCCAGGTACAGTCTCAATGGCTCGCCATGAGCATCTCTACACCCATTCACGCTTAATCAAAACAATAATGATACTAAAAAAGGCACTAAAGACACAATCATTTATGGGGAGCACGCTCCTCTTGCATTTTAGTTCAGCAGATTATTTTTCTGTGCTTCATCAACTGAAGTCAACTCTTAAGAAATGAACATGACAGATTTTTTTGGGCTGGGCTATTTCTGGACGCCAGACTAGGAGTTCAATGGGGACTTTCTATGCTTAAAAATTTTGCATGTTTATGTACCTTTTCCTTCCAGCAGGCCACCAGAGTGGAATATAATGTATTAACCAATTTGGTGTGAGGCAAGACCCTGCAATTGTAGCTGAACTGCCGGGGAGAATTAAAAAGCTTGTAAAGATCAGGGGAAGCCTGCTTTCACCACCTGATGTTCTGTTTGGTTTCCTTCTCCTGGATTTTAGCGTTGCACATGGAAGAAATGCTGAATATTCGGCAGGCAGAAATACGAATGGCAGCGGTAGGGCTGTAACCCTTATTTTGGATGATGGTCGTATAGAGGGGATGCACATAACAGACACGGACCGTTCTGCCTTGGTGTGAGTTATAGTAAGAATTGCATGATCGGATCTGTACCACCTCCATCATGAAGGAATTGCTGCCTTTATTAAAGGGCTCAGGACTGGGCTGAGAATTGGTTAATTTAGTCTTTAGATGTCACCACAAGGAACCAGCTCTGCCAAGGACCGTAAGCCAGTCGAGTCAGTGGAAATATTCCTCCCTGATTTGAACAGGCTTTGGCTTGTTTCTGTAAGCAGCCTGTTTTACTACCCGTGGTACGGCAGGGGAGATTTTTTTTTTCCTGTGAGAGCAGATTCAAGGAATCATCTCATCCTTGCTACTGAACAATGAAAAGTTACTGAAGAGCATGATGTTCACAAGGCAAAACTATTTGCTGTGGCATAATAACATGCTCAAAATAGATTCCCTTCTGTGCTACATAAGCAATTTTTAGGACTTCATATGAACCTAGTAGCACATTTTTCCCTATCTATATTTCAGATTAATGGGTTGCCTAACAAAACTTTACAGTATTTTTTTTTCCGTACAAGACTTTTTTTTCTTTTCCCTCCACTTTGACCACTGACTAAATATATTCTGCACCCATCTGTAGTCACAAATGTTGTTCTTTGTCATTCCTGAACAGATCCTATATACTTTTTTTCTTTTGGAGTAGCCACAAAGTGGTGAGGGTGAATGACCTCATTTTTTTTCCCCCCCTCCTTGGCTAATTGGCTCTTACAGAGTGGATTAAACCGGCCAGCTTGGCTCTTTTACCGAACACAGCCTTTCCTGGTCTCTTTTATCTAGATTTGAAGAGGGGAGCAGCCGGCGGGTTGTAGCAGAGCCGAGATGCAGCTCTGGGTCTCGGCTCTCTGCTCGCCCGCTGCGCTGCCGTCCTCTGCCGCGGCCCCTGCTCCAGCCTCGCCTCCGGGGACGTGGTGGGGAAGAGGCAGGGACCCACCACGAACACATTTGGCCAAGCGGTGCGGGTAACGTGCCTCCACCACGGGGGTTCCGGTGGGGCCGTGGGCAGAAGAAGACCCAGAGAGTAAGGAGGAGGGTTGGATGCTGCAGCCTGTGCGACGGTAGCCGGCCGGGGGGACGTTTCTGCTCCCCTCCTGGGCCCCCGTGGGCAGACCTCCCTGTGACTTGGGTGGGAAATGGATGGGGCTCTATCCTGCGGTGATTAATGACTCTTTGGCTTTGTTTGCAGCCACGACATCCTAAGGGCTATACAAACACCAAAGCAAGCCAAGCCCTGGGCCCAGACAACTCACGCCCTGACAAGGCAAACAACAAGAATAACCATGGGAAGCACTGTGAAGAGCAGCTGAGGTGGCTGCATAGGTATGGGAAAAAAACCAGGACGTCCTGGAGCGCCGGGACAAGTCGGCATCGCTCCTCTTGTGCGGTGCTGCGGCCTCCGTGAGGCACCACTTCACAAATATGATTGCGCACTGCGGTGACACATGAACAAAGAAAAATCAGGAAAACTTGCATTTCCCCAGAGCTGAAGCATCACACCAAACCCTGCTGCCATGGAGCAGACACAACAGCAGAGTGCCCCGGGTGCCAGCGCAGCCTGCAGAGCAGGATTCCCTCCTGCAGCCCACCCTGCGACTTTCAGCCATTGCTGCTCATGGAGATCCAACAAGTCTTTCTTCTGCTACGTGAACTTTGGACCATTTTCAAAGAAGAGTAAGTCATAAAAAGGGGCAAGTTCTTGCAGGCAGGCTATTGTGTCGTACAGACTGAGGCCTACCCAAGTCCATAGTGCAACCTGGTTAAACAGCACTTCATTTTCGTATTGCATTTATCACACACAAATATTTGCCTTTGCGCTTTCCGTCAGTAATAATGAATCATTCTCAGAGGAGCTGCTTCTCCGTGCAGGCAACACCAACCAGTGCATCCTTAAACCAGAGGGTGAGCAGCTGCGGCAGAAGCCAGCGCTGCCTGGCAAGTTGAGTTTCCATTGAAAGGAAAGGGGCAGCCTGGGCAAGAAGCACGGTGGCAGCCAAGGACGTGATGAACCAGCCATCTCCGTTTCCCTCTTCTCCCCACCGCCCACCTCCTGCGCGCTGGAGAGCGGCCCCTTGCAGCTCGGGGCGCGGGATGGAAGGAGGTCTGGATTCTGCGGTCACAGCATGCGGTGGCAGGAACCCTCCTGGCTCTGGTCACCGCAAACACCTCCTGGAGACCTGGTCACAGGTTGACAAGGAGGAGCAGGAGGAGGACAGCCTGGCAGCAGGGGTTACCTTTTTGTGGCATCTAAGTGTGTACCTAGTACAGCAGGGTCTTCCACCACTTGAACTCCAAGGGACAGATGGGTAAACGTAGCAAAGCGACTCAAACGCTATTCCTCTAAATAGCGTTACGGTATAAATGCCAGAGGGCACAACTTGGAGGTTTTCGTGATTTTCTACACTGTAGTTATGCGCACATCCCTTTTAGCGTCTGCACTGGTTCTTGCAGAGTGGTCAAATTGCATCCCACTTTTCTGAGCTTGAGGGTTTTTGGCATGAGAGTAACAGGCAATAGAAACAGATCCTTAAGGCCACAGTTAATCTCTCTGCTTGACCTGCATTTCTTTTTCTTCTGGCATAGCATGAAGAAAGCCCTGTGCCATAAATGACGTCGGTCAGTACCCTTGAGATGGCTGATAAGCTTTGAGTTCTACTGCCTTGTGAAATGTGGCAAAGGTTTGTTTTGGTCCCATTTGTGGGAAAGAATGAATTACATCAGGAAGACGATACTTAACATGAAAAGAAAAGTGGCAGAGGTTTCTTAAATTGTGGATTGGTTCAGTTTTATATGCATTATATTCCTTTTATACGAGGTTCTGTAAGATTTTTCACATGTTCCAGGGGAAACTGCAAAGCAATGAAAAACTCTGCAGTTTCCCTTGCAGGAACCGTTCCTGCAAGGGCATTTTGACAAGTGAACTAATTGAATTACAGTAACTTTGAAACCCATGCTGTTAACAACAGAATAAATCCAGGAGTTTAGATCAGATATTGCAGTTTTGCTCTACTGACTGATTCCTTTGGTCCTGATCAGAGCAGGAATACTGGACCAGGAGAGCCCATGATATAACACAGCATGGACATTTTTAAGCTCTTTTTTTCCCCTCTCATCACAAACACTGTGTATTTTAGGAAGTTAAAAGATAATCTATATTTTAGCCAAATTTTTTCTAGGTTACAAAGAATTCCAGATGCTTGCACTGAGCAAACTTTCCCTATAAAGTAAATATTACAGAGTAGAGGAAGAACCCATCCCATTGCCACAGAAGGGAAGAGCAACTGGTTTATTGCGTATTTGCAAATGCACCTTCTCACAGGCTTTAACTCCTACCTGATAGAAACATTTATGCTCTTCACCGGTGTTAAGCAAGGAAGGGATGTGACTATTCTGTACAAAGAAGCTGAGCAGATCATGCTTCAGAAAGCAAAATAGCGAGTCCTCTAACAGGTGCCCAAGACAAATCACTTGGAAAGATCATCTTGTGGCTGAAGCACAAGACAAGGAGGGCTGAGCTCTCCTCCCAGCAGTTCTGCTCCAAGCTCGGTGTGTGACCTAGAGCAAGTCATGAATTCTCTGTTCCTGTTTCCTCTTTGGTGAAAATGATGACGATGATCATGTCTATTCTCAGCAGAATTACGAGTACTCTTTAACTTACATTTCCAAGTGTTTCTCATTCTTCGCAGGAAATACATTGCAAATATCACTGCCCTACCACTACTCCACCATACTGTCGACTCTAAACAGAAGTGCATCAGACAAACAAACTTCAGCACTACCACACCTACTGTCACAATTTGTTCCATCAGAACACGGCACTCCGTTAAGAAGCCACTGTTCAAATCAGTCAAGCAAAGGAGAACCTGAAAGGCTGGCTGGGAGCAACATCTCTCCAGGCTTGCCTTGCTTTCACATTCTTGACTTGCAGGTTCTGCTTACTGTTGCAGACAGGATATTAGATTAACGGGCTCTTAGACAAAGTATGGCGTATCCTGTGTAAACTTACACTGCAACTTTCCTGGAGCCCCCTGCTATTTGGTACTCCTTGTTGTCCAAAGGTATTAGCAATGGGAAGTTGCACCCTGTGCAACCACTTACAGACTCAGAATTAAGCACATGTTGAATGCAGTGGAAAGACTTTACACATCAGCCCCAAATAAATACAAGTTCCCTGTTTTGCATCCTCTGAAAGGCTATGAATTGAGAGGTGAGAAATAATGAAGAGCAAGTCCTGGCTCCTAAATCAGGGTACCTAAAACATGCTGGGAGCTATAGCATGGAAAAGGTTTGGTCAAGAGTTGAGCAGGTTCCAGGCAATGAGGAGATTCCAAAGGGAACAACTGCCCCAAATCCAAATGGCTCCAGAAGGAAGCAAATATGTAATGGTTAGTGACCTGAAGCAAAGGTACGAAGAACATTGAGGTCTGCTCATCATACTGCATTGATCACAGTCCTGAACACCAGGGCAGAAAAAAAAGAGACAGATAAAGAGGATACCGAGGAATGGGACAAACCACCCGAAAGCTATGATGTAAAAATCACTTTTGAAATATGCAGGCTCATTCATATACATATGGAGGACACCTGGAAAGCAGCAATTTAAGAGAAGCCTAAGGAGTGAGGGTGGACAGCATGAAACATATGTTTTAGAGGGGGATAAAAAGGTTGGTGTGGTTTTAGGCAACATATTTAGGACCAGGGATCCAGAGGGAAGGCTCTCTGGACTATGCGGTCAGACATTAAATTGGAAACTGTAGACAGCGGAGGTTTTTTTTGTTTTCTTTTGGGTTTTTTTATCTTTTTTTTTTTTTTTTTTTTTTTTTCCCCCTGAAGCTGCACCTTGCTCTCAGGGAACCCAGCCATGGCCCAGTTATAGCACCATGTTGAAGGAAGCACTTAAAAATGGCACAACTAATCAAGAACAATGAGATGCAGAGAAATACTAGAAGTTCAAATGAAAGAAATACAAATGGTAGCGAGGCTGCCAAATATCGATTAATGGAGAAAATAAAGTGCCTGTAGCATGGGATTTGCAAACAGTTTAGAAGGGTCTAAATAACCCAAAGGGAAAGGAATAATTCTTAAGCTGTATAATTAGAAAAAGCAAAGCAAGATTCTGCAAATTTAAACCGCTGGAGGAAACCCAATGTATGCCATTCACAAGGCTGAGCAAGAGCTG
The DNA here is from genome assembly GCF_929443795.1 of Astur gentilis. Classification (NCBI taxonomy): domain Eukaryota; kingdom Metazoa; phylum Chordata; class Aves; order Accipitriformes; family Accipitridae; genus Astur; species Astur gentilis. The sequence continues at coordinate 12,406,094 of NC_064899.1, read as the reverse complement.
GCTGTAGAAAATCATCTGTCTGAAAACAGGGGAAGACCAGCAACGATCCCAACCGTAAAACATGCTGACCATGAGCCACCTGGCATTGCACAAAGCTGCAAAAAAGAGCACGCTCAGTTTGCAAACGACTGCAGAGCCAAACCTCGCTCACATCTTTCCCCTTGCGAGGAAAGGGCTGCCCTTTTGGGGGAGCTGACCCGGGACCGGGGTTTGGTTCCCAGCTCTGTCACGAGCGGCACGTGAACCTCCAAGCGAGTCACGTAGCCGGTCTGGCCTCAGTCTTCCACCCGTGGACCTGGGGTCACAGCACCGTCCCACCTCCGGGGCTGCTCAGGGTTTGCCTGCATTCGCCTTGGCGGGGTGGTCGGAGCACAAGGGGGACTGCACCCCTCCGGGGAGGCTGAAGGGCTGTGGCTGGGCTGCGAGGACCATCCACGCTCATCCCACCTCCAAGGGACAAGCGTGCTCACGCTCTCTTGAATAAATCTGTTTGGTAGGGTGGAGTCTGCCTTATTTTTACTCTACATGCAAATTATACCCCTCAACAACCTCACTGCAAATATTTTCTGGCTTCTCACACCCTGCCCTGGGCAGGAGCAGACTGTTTTTGCTGCAGATCCTCTGGCTTCCTTTGGAGCTTTGGGTTTGGGCTGTTTTGATTTTAAAGAAGCGAGAGAAGTTTGCGAGACAAGGCGAGTCAGAGGGAAAAAACAAAACCAAAACCCGAACAACCAGAGGGGAAAAAAAAGGCAGGCGAAGCCGTCCTGCTAAACCCCGCTCCGCCAGTGCCGGCGGTGCAAGATGCCACGAGCACCGACTTCGCCACCTCCTCCGAGCGAAGGACCGAACCTCCCCGGGTGGGACGCGACACCCGCCTTCCCCCTCCTCCAGCTCAGCCCTGGCAGCACAGCCTTACCTGTTTGCCAGCGGCAGCGAGGCAAAGGAGAAGGAGCCAGCAGCCTGACGGGACGGGCATGTCTGGATGTCCGTCTCTGCCTCCTCCTGTGGCTCCTTTTCCTGCCACCGAAGAGAAACTAGATTCTTCCAGCCAAGCCCCCGCGCCCCGGCAGCAGAGCGAGGCACATTTGAGCTAGCTACTTCTCTTTCTTCCTTTCCTTCCTCTCAGCTACACGAGGGGTGAAGAGAGAAGAAGCAGAAGAAGAGAGAAAAAAAAAAAAAAAAAAAAAAGGCGCCTGGCTGCAGTTCCCACAGCATTTCCTCAGACTTGACATGCAGGTTTTTTTTTTTTTCCCCCTCTTCTTGTCCCTCCCTTTCCTTTCTCCACCCCCTTTTACAAGAAGTTTAGTCACCAAACCCACGTCCCTCCTCCTGCCGATGAGGACCGCTTTCCCGGTCCTTTTCGGCAGGGCCACCCATCCACCTGCCTCCCACCCTCTGTGCCCTCCTCCCTTCCCAAGCCCTCCTCTCACCTGGTGCCATCCCTCGCCGTGCGTCCGCCCTGTAACCGCTTTGTCTCCCCACCACCTCTGGACGTTGCCTTACGCTCTAAGAAGACATTTTGGGCCTCGGCCGTGCCTCGGGCAGCCTCCCGCCTGGCTCTCTGATCCTTCCTGACGCAACCACCCTCCTGCCCCCGGCACTGGGGAAAACCTCCGGTCCCGTCCCGTCCCATCCCCTATCCCATCTCTGCTCCTGTGCAACAGCCCTGCGGGTGCCAGCCTCGGCGTTTTGGCACACCTCCAGCCCCCCCCCCCCCCCCGCCCTCCTCCGCCAAATACTTTGCTTTGGCTGATGGTGGGAGCCGGCGGGTGGGATTGCTGCCAGGGGAAAGAAAAAGCAGATGATGTGCTTCGGGAGCTCTCCTAAAACACCCAACGCCGCGCACGGGGCCAGTCCCCGCGACCCGACTTGGGACAGCGCAAAGCGGCTTCTTGACCCCCAAACCAGACTCATGGCCAACACCACCGGCCCAGCAGCGACCGCCTTGCCCGGCAAAAGAGTGGCCGCAGCCGGCGGCACGCCGTTCAAACACGGGCACAGACCGCGATGCCCCTCGTCTTGCAAAGGGAACGGGAATCCTCCGCGGTGGGGCAGGACAGGGCAGTGCTGATTTTTGGAGGCTGTGGATCTGGCAGAGCTGACTGACCGTGTGAGAGGCTTCCCTGCCTCCCTGCGCTCACACGCCGCTGTGAAATAAGCCAAGAGAGTGCTGCTGACTTGAGCAAATAAGGGAAGTTGTTCTTTCACTTGTATATTTAGATTTAACCCTTGACCAGGAAAAAAAAGTTGCTCTGCGTTTGCAAATAAAAAAATAAATACAAATTATGAAGAAGATATTAAAAGAAATCCTTTACCTGTGCTGCTGTTGTCCGATTTCTGCTCAGAGGAGCAATGCTCAGAGGCCGGGAGCGCTCAGGACAGAAACGGCTGCTGAGTTTCTCTCCTGTAGCGAGCATGGAGGGTCTGCCTGCTTGGCAAAATGAAGCTATGACCTCCACTTCACCTCTACGTAGTTTCCAGGGACCACAAATCCAGACCTTTTTAAATCTTCCTAAAGTTCCTTTCAACACTTAACACCCTCAATGTCCTCTGCAAGCGTTGGGCCCTGCCCAATCGGTGCTCAAGCAGGTCTCGGTGCCCACGTTCCCCTGCCTGCTCCCCAAGACGACACGGCTCTTTGGGTGCAAAACCCAGTGGGTTTGATGCTCCACTGTGGGCTATGGGGCAAAGGGACACTGCATGGTGTGCCTGGCTTAGGGCCTGCTGCCCGTTCATCTCAAGAAGAGCTAGAGCAAGGGACATGGTGATGGGTTTTAGCAAGCCGTAGAGCGTGCAATGGCAGCGTCAAGCCCTGTTGACCTGCCAGAGGGGTCAGGGTCTCGCCACACTTGGGCTGGACAGGCTACAGCTCTAGTACTGAACAGAAATTGAGTGGGAGGCGAGAGGTGGGAGGAATGGCCGTGGCACCCAGCTTGCCCGGTAGGCAACACGGGCAAAGCCAACTTCACCGGCGGCTTTGCAAGTTAAGGCTTGAGGCGTGGGTAACATCTCTGCCTGGCCGCTGGCAGCGGTGCTATTCCCCATCGGTCCTGGAGGGAGCCTGGCGAGACGGCAGAGCAGCGCAGGGCGGAGGTCCTTCTGCCAGAGCCATGGCCACCCATCGCCAAAAACTCGCAGCCCTGCGCTTGCCAGCGTGCTTTAAAATGTTCATATTTAAGGTACAAGGAAATGTTTCTTTTTAAACAGAACAGTCTGTTAAGTCTCTTCCCCTTTTTACATTTAGCACAATACCAAGGCTATGGGCTGTGTTTATTTACCAGCTGCTCATTCTAACCACAGATTTACAGGAGCGAACTCACACTGTCGTGAGCACTTAGACATGTTATCGGCTCACTCGGAAGGTGTTGAGTAAAGGCTCTGAAGGCGTTGAGTAAAGCCAAGCCCTGTTCAGCTCACAGAGGAGCTCCAGACAGTTCAGTATTGCATGTTAGCTCAATTCCTTTTGCCTTCTCACCCCTGATCCTGCCTGAAGTATTTCTTGTTCAGGCTGAAATTTCTCTCGTTTTCTACCACTATGTGAAAACAGCCTCTTTTTGAAAGCTCAGACATTTTCCTCTGAGTTAAATTTTATGTTTCTGAGCCAAAACCCGCAGAAACCACTACTGGGTGCTTTATAGTCTTAATTATATATTGCAGTAGATCATTAGAAACTGAAATGTGAATGCTTGAAAATATGAACTAGGGAATGTATAGGAGAAAGTGCTGTCAATGCTCTTAACTTTATCATGTATATAATTCTATGTAGCACAGACAAAAATTTACACCCAAACTGGCTTGTCAGCTTTTTTCTTCTATAAGAAAGATTTATTCTTTTCTATGACAGAACACTAGGTTCTCCGCCACCTTTGCAAAACACCTATTTTGAATAAAACGAGAATGCTTGAAATCGGAACATTTCAAACTTACGGTGGCGTTCAGGTGCCTCCAGTTTCTGCTCACCACTGTGGCATGCAAGCCTAAACTGGACTGGCCTTCGGGATGCTCCTTCTAGAGAAGAGATATGGAAAAGCATGTGCAGCCCTAGAGGTGCGACAGAATCAAAATACTCCCCTGGATAATATCAGGATCCCTTCCCAGGTGAAGCCTGCCATTGAAAACAAACCGTGAGCGCGGCTCACCATTTAGCAGGTCTGCGGTCAGTACAGATCTCTTCTCACCTCCTTCCTAAAGAGAGAAAAGTGGAAAGGACATACTAAATAACAGTTTAAAAGAACTTCAGCATTCAATGCCATACTGCAAGTTTTCTAACTGTCTGAAAACGAAACCACTTCAGCATCGGTGTAAGAATGCCTCTATTGCAGGAGCTTGGATAAACGGTGACTAACTCCCAGGCAAATCCCTGAATTTGACTCCCTTTCTAAAACTTTCAACCTGAAAAGCAAAGGTAAGGAATGGTTTGGTGGATACACCAGTTGCCTGGGCATCTGAACAGCACCTGTAGGCTCACGTTCACGTCCCCTGCTACTCCTTCACTTTATCCATGCCGCCGAACTCCCCTGCCCCTTACTGCACGAGGGCCCCAGCCCCTCGGGATGCCCCATTTCCCCGGGCGGGAGGACTAGGAGGCTGCGTGTTGAACCTGGGTCTTCGAAACAAAGTGAAGGAAACCTGGGTAGAGAAGCAAAACTGAAAGGCACGTGTGGTTGCCCCCCGGATGCCTTTTCACTCCACACAGAAAGGCTGTGAAGGTGCTTCCATTCCCTTACCTCTCACAACCTGTGGGGGGAAAGGGGATGAGACGAAGGGTTGGATCAAGATCAACGGTTTTCTTCCACTAGATGTTGTAAAGGTTGGTTGGGGTTTCAGACTCCGAACTAAATACAGGCTTCGTAAATACGAGCACCTGTCTCAGCAGGTGAGCGAGAAACCCATCGCATGTGCGAAGTTAGCATGAGCTCCAAGAAAGAGCCCTGTCAATCAGGGGGATGCCTTGGGGGGCAGGTGGGTCGCAGTGCAGCTTATGGAGTATCAGCAACCCGTGCACAGAGTCCGTCATGGGGCCAGGGAGAAAGGCTGCCTTCAACGGGTTGTCACCCGCCACAGGGAGAAGGTCCTACTACATCATCCAGTATGTGGAGCTTTCTACGCTGAGCTAAAGAGAAAAAAAGGTAGAAAAATATCTGCACACTTTCAGCACAGGGGGCTCTAATTTCAGCTGAGGTCTCTAGCTATTAGAATTAATCCATTAAAAAAATTATTATTTGCCTAAAAACCCATAAAAATCATACACAACATCATGCCATCAACTTGAAACTGTTTTCTTCTTGTGAAACGCAAGTTTCCGTAATAGACTATCGCTCGACCTTCTTGAGATTTTCAAGCACACAAGTATTTTTTATGACAGAGCAACTATAACAAAGCTTCTTAGTCACATTGGTGTGGTTTATGCAACACACCTTTTACAATCCCACAAAAATGTACCACTGCTGGATGCCTGTCAAAAACCTGAAGTTTGCAGCACTCGCAAGAAAAAAGCTCACAACCAGGCACCACAAATGTGTCAAATACTTGGAGTACATGCAAGCACACATTGAACTGATAGTTATCACCAGCCACTGCGGCAATAACAATGCCTACATACTTCTGTAAAGAAATACAATGTCGTGGTGAATTTTTAACTTTGAGTATTTGTTCATGCTTTTAAGAGACGCCAACCTGATGACCTCCAAGACTTAAGTCATATATTCATCCTTAGGACAAGAGCAATACTGGCACGAACTGGGGAGCTTGCTCTGTCCTGCCTGGAGATCGAGTCTTTAAGGCTGGCAAACACCCACCAACCCCTCAGCAAGAGGACTGAGACCGAAATCCTTTGAAACACTGTGCAACACCCCATTACCGGGTCCACAGAGTCACCCTGTTATTTCATCTAAGAGCACACTTAATCTTGAACTTCTTTGAAAACTCACCTGAATATTGAGACGACTCATTCTTGGATCAATAGAGTGCATTATTCATCCCTCAGCAAAGGATCAAATCTAAATGACACCTTATTGCCTATTAAATGCTACAGCTGCTTCTTCCCCCTTCCCGATCCTCTTGCAGCGTATTTTTAAAGGGAAGGTGTAACTAGTCCGGCAGAATCACACACAGAATCCTACAAGGCACACGCTACAGCTGCTGTTACTTTAGGACTCCTCCTTCACATTGCCTCCACCTCAGCTGCAACTGAAGCTGAAGAAGTTTCTCAGGTTTTGGGGAAAGGGAAAAATCTCCATTAAAGTGCAGGGCAAAGAGCAGCAGCACAAGACCACAATCAAAATAATTTTGGGACACGGTGAGGAGCACATGCAATACCAGTGCTGGGAAAGGAACAGCCAGGCCACTGTCGTGGCATCGGCCCTTAACGCCAATTTGTGAGTCACCTTTTCAAGTCACTGACTTCTACGGTAGAACTGCTCACGAGGTTTCTAGGAACTAGAAATCTTCAGTCTAAGGAAGTCTTTCACTCCATTGGAAGTACGATAGAAGTTCAAACTCGGCACGTTAAGACAGATGCCTCCGAAGACACAGGCTGTTTACCACTGACTTGCCTGTCTGTTACGAACTATACAAAAGCAGAATCATCTCTTCTTACAGCTTATCTGGAAGCATGAAACCTGACTGGCATTAAAACTGAAGGCAGAACACTTTAGAAACAGTTTCTCTGGAAAATGATTATTCATTCATGGTTAGTCATCGAGATTAGTTAACACATGATATATTAGCATACAGCAGTAAAATCCAGGACTTAATTAGCCTACTTAACAACAACACTCCTCCACGCCTTTGTTGACCAATTTTATAATTTAAAACAAATTAGCTACATATCCGGATGTGTTTGCTAGAAATGTTAGCCAAATGCACTCAGTAAACCAGCAAACCAGTTTCCTTGAAGTCTTGCTGCCTGGCCCCATACTGCAGTCCTGTAATTCATCAGCATCTACATCTCATGCAAGAAATTCTGTGATTCTCTCTCAGATCAATTCCATGCCAATCAGCTTGTTACATGAGCATATTAATGCTTTTTCTACCCCACAAAGATTTACTAGTACTTCATGGTTTACTTAAACATCAACATCAGTTAAGTTTCACATGGGAAATGACTTAAAACATTTTGAATGCATGATACCCACCTTTAGAAACTGCACTAAAATGTAGAGCCACTTAGTCCTGGAACAGAAAAATGCCATTAACGCTGTCACAACACAGAAAACAGAAATATTCCACGCTTCTGCTTTTTCCATACCATTTTGAATCATCTTATCATCCATATGTAGCAATGAATTCCTACAATATATTACAAAAACTCCTCCTTGCTCTTCACAACAGATCATCTTCATGGATAATTTTTATCTCTCAACTTTAACAGTTTAATTTGCAAACATCAGCTTCCTCATTTTCTCTAGCCACTAATCCATTCAAAAAATGCTTTTAGTTCTCCTAACGAGAGTATGTACATACAAAAGAATACTTTTATGTACAGCAACAGCAGCTTTTTTTCTCTTCTTGGTGTGAAAGGGGAGTGGAAGAGACAGAAGAAGAATCTGCAGCTTTTCTTAAAGAGCTCCCTTTATTCACCTTGATTAGAAGATAGGAAAAGAGTAATTTTTCTCATTTACAGTTTTAGAAAACAATCTCTTTCAGAACAAAACATATGCATAATATCAGTCAGCCTTATATTTAATCTACAGAAAACATGTTTAGATCATGAACACTTAATTCAGGCAGCCATGTACTTTCAGCCCACTAATCATCTTTGCTTAAGAGCATGAGTCAATCTTTTAAAGAAAGATACTAAGATTCTGAAGTTACACTAGGGGCAGCATGAGATCTTCAACATATCCCCTATTTAAAGTCAACAAGTTATAGAAATACAGGCAGAACTAATAAAACCAACTTTTTTTTTTTTTAACAGAATACTTGTTTTGGAAAATCATAAGCAATTGAGGATAACCCTTTGGGGATTAATTGCTTTCCATGCTGGATATCCAACTGTCCTCTTTTAATCAAGTATTTTCTCCCAAAAGGTTTACTTAACTTGTTTTGTATAACAAGAGTGAAAAAAGTTAATTTAAAATGTTCTGGTAATTTTTTACTTTAAAGATTTCTCACTTTTCTTTCCCACTCCTGAATGCTAGAGGAAGAAAAAGAAAAAACAAACACCACACAGAACAACTTCTTCCCATCTTCTTGAAAACCTGTCAACATTTGGTAAACTAACAAACACTTAAAAAACCTCCTGCAACCAACATGTACCAACAGGGACCTGAAATTCAGGAGACAAAACTCCTGAAGACAACCTGCATAAGGCTTGTTGCCTACACAGATTGATTTTTCTTTTCACCTCAGTAGTAACCAGGACAGGGGAGCTGGTATTCCTGGGATTCTCACTCAAACTCCTCCATGGATCAACTGGTATGAAGTAAAATGCTGACTAGGAAAAGCTAAACTTCGCAAGGGGCTGGAGAGACTGGACCCAGCTGGTCAAGATGCTACATTTATACTAACAAACAAGAGTCTCATCCCACAATCATCCATAGTTAAATCGCTGTCAGTTTTTTGACTTGTGCCAGTTAGCAGGCTTCCAAACGCTGGTTGAAGTTCGGTTTGGGCTAGGAGCCATTCTCACAGGCAGCCTGCAGGCAGCTGCCCTGCTTTGGAAAGTAGGAGCTTAACCATAAAGAAGTCATTTTGGTCTCATGACTACAGAGCTATCTCTGGCACTGCAACTACTGGAACAGACAGGAGAAAAAAAAGAAAAAAAAAAAGCGTGGCACAGGAGAGGAGGAGACCCTGCATGAAAATGTCAATAAAGCCACATGACTAGAATCCAAAGTGAAACAGGCACGCTGAGATGGTTCATTTACAAGTTCAGTCTACCATCTGCTACATACAAACAAGTTAAGGCTAAAGAATTTCTGCGCATTAGATCTCACTCCTGTAGCAGTTGTTGTAATGCAATAATCTTTTTCGGAGAAGACTATAAGTAACAAGACAAGGCAGGTATACAAAACTTTTTATTGACAACAGAACAATAGAGAGGAACGTCACCACTTCCCATTCCTCAGGAATGTCTCCATTTCACAGTCAGTCTGCTAAAAGTATACTTTCACGGTAACAAGCAAGAAGAAGGCATGGAGCTGTCTGTAATCTGAAGAACAATGGTTAATCAGTGCAACGTAAAGGGACTGACAGTGTGCAAGTGTGCAGCAGGCCCTGTCACAACACAAACATGGCAGGTGACTGTATATGCAGAGCCAACGGGCACAGACACGAAGCAGTCAGAAATCTCAAATTATATCTCCATTAATTCCATCTAAGGGCAATACCTGAAGTGCTACTCCATCCGTATTCCATTTCAAAATGGAAACGTGAATACTTTCTTCTCTCACTCCTTTTACTTCCCCTGTCCTCAAAGATGTTAATACATCCAACTGAATGGTACTGTGTCAGAGAACGCCTGAGCTTTTATATTTTGCTACCTCATACCAGTTCATGCATGCACTCGAGTTTACTTTCAGAAGCTTACATAGATATAAAGAAGGGGGAAAAAAGTGCTGCATAAGAATAAAAGGATTTAGTTGTTAATGCTTCCTCGCTGACAAAAAATATTTGGTAGTTGAAGACACTCCTTGTAATGTCATTTTTATAAAGTATGTATGCGGTCTACTTAACATTTTCAAGACACTGCATGTCAACCATCTTAACAATTTCAAATACTCTGAAATTAAATTTGAACTGAGATTCAATCTAAACAACAAAATATCTGAATTTTAGCTTTCACAGTATACACAACTGCACACTGACTGCAAGATGAAAGCACTCTTTCTCCTTCATAAGTTTCCTCTGCCTGCAGAACTGTACTGGTACTCCTGTGTAGTAGCTTATACATTTGTTAACATTTATTACTTTATTGTGTTTTTCCTTTACTTAGTGGATGTGCCTCTGGATGTGTAGACTGGTTGTTAAAGTGCTTTAAAATAAAACAGAAACTCCAGCAAAAGAAAACATCCCTCAAAAAACCACAACAGATGTGAGAATTTTATCTGAAGGACTTTGTACAGCATTTACAATGTCAGCATAAAGCATCTGAAACATGAGCATTCCCTGCAGACTGATGCAGTGCAAGCAGTCTCATACATTAGATACTGCAACTCCTCCGGATTCAAGATGCACAATACTTACAAAAACAACCCTAGAAGCACAGACAAATGCTGGTGGCTCTTCCTCTTCTTTTTAGAAACATAATAAAAAAATCTGCATTACTCTTTCATAATTTAAATACATAAGTAATCTCCACTTTTATTACTTCATGACAATGACTTCAAATTTACATTATTTTAAGTACCGTCATAATAGCTCCATGTATAATACAGATATTTGCTGATATCTTGTCAGAAAATAAAAAAAAAAAAACAAACAAAACCTTCCACTATATAAAAAAAATTATGCTGGAAAGACAAGAACACAGAACAGGGACTTGGTACAGACTATGATTTCAGTTTTATATCAACCACAGTTAACCCAAAATTAACAGATACACAGCAATATTCAAAAGCAGTGCAAATATCTTTGGAGGTTAGAATAAAATTATACTACGAGAACGTAAGACAGAAGAAATTAAAAGGCAAGTACTTCAAGTACAGGAACCAGTCTCTGTGAGGTCCATCTTAGTGTTAGCTGGGAGTTCCTTTTCCCATCTTACTTCTTTCTCTGAAACACATTAGCCAGCATTGCACCTGATGTAGTCAGCTGGCCCATTTTGTTCAAAAACTTGGTCTTTGTATCTTCACTCACAAGGCTCGCTGCAATCGACATTGAGCTAGGAAAGTAAAAAATTTAGTGACGTAAGACTAAAAAGAAAAAAAGAACACCGTGCTGTTATTTAATGAGCAACTGAATTGCCTTTGAATTTTAGAGGTTTCAAGATCACAAAAGACCAGTCTGTCAAGAAGAACTGAAAAACCATCACAATCAAGCCCAAATACACACTGTTAAATGAATTATCACGCCCTCCCAGTCCTAGTGAAAAGTTGTAAACTATTTTTGTGCACGCTACTTTTTACTACCTTTAGAATTCACCACATTAGCATTTGCTAGCTATTTGGCAATTGGTCTAGTGACAAATACCTCTGTGAAAGATCGGTTTTACCTTCTCACTGGAAATGTCCATCTTATTTAATAGAAGAATAGTACTGGTTCAGACCAAGGATCTACCTAGCCCAAGTATCCTGCCTCTCACAGTGACCACTAGCAGACATGTAGGAAAGAGTAAAAGCAAGTACAGAACAGTGACCTCTCTCCTTAATTTCCAACTCTCTTATTTTCAAACTATTTCCACCTGAGCAGAGTTTAAAATTGGTGTGGACTGTCAATCTAGTCACTCGCAACGAATCTTCACATCACTTGTTCAGCTTGCTTTCGATCTCCTTGTAAACTTCTTGTAAACCCCACCCTGGGGCAGAGTCCTACTAGGTCTACCCCTCGCTGGGTAAAGAGCTGCTTCTTCTGGTTGTTGTGAATGTGACTCCTGCTACCTTTGCTTGAGTGTTCCTACTTCATACGTACTAGAGAAGACAATGGAGAGTTCACAAATTTCCCACAAACTGGATTAGAAGGAGCGACCCAATCAATGGTGGACCTGTGAGATGCTACAACTTTGAACATGTTAAGAAATTATCCCAATGTTGCAAAATTAACTGGTTGTGGTTTTTTTTAATTTACAAAATATCAGTGAGTTCAACTTCAGATATATGTAACTGTTCAGCATAGTAGCAGTAATCTGTCCCAAGACAAGAGTGCAACAAGGCAAACGATAGCAGGAATATTAATAAATACTCCATACTTCCTGTATTTGTAGCTAAAATGGCAAACATTTTTCAATAGCAGACAGGGCCAATTTTACAAAACGTTACCAGTTAAATTCTCCCTTGTGAGCTCAGCATGGATTCTTGTGTTTAAAAATTAGACCCAAGATCACAAGATCTGTCTTACTGGCACAGGCCAGCTTCCAAGAATTGACTTCTCAGTCTGCAAGGTAGGTCATAAACAGTTCTGTTAGATACTTTTGCATCAAGGCAGGTCAAGTTGAAGTTAACTTCAAATTGCTTCAACAGAATTCGAATGATTTCTTCAAAGGTAGCAGGGATGCATTCAGTATTTTTTCCCATTTCATACCACAAAAAAAGGTGCTTAACGGTAACACATTCTGGTTCTTTTTAAACAAACTACTTGGGAAAAAAAAAAAAGAAAAAAGGGAAGCTTCTCACTAAAGTTGTACTGTGGATTTACAGATAACTTAATTGTATCATAACTGTATCTCCTCAAATATATCCCCCATCCCTTTTTACTTTTTAAGCTGAAGTGACTCCCTTCTGCACTTCCACAGTGCCTAACGGACCTAGATTCTTGAAGGGGCCTTAGGTATGCCTCACATAGCATACCTAAGAGTATCACAAAGCATACTCCTAGGTATTTTTTTCAGTGCATCTATTAATGGAAGAGGTTATCCAAATCAATCATCTCAAGGTAAATATTATTAGTTGGTATTTTCTGAAAGCTCTGTAAAGTTCCTCATTACCTAATATTTAGCGTTTAAGCATCATTTTATTGAAAGTATGATATCTGAATTTTTAGTGAAGTTTAAAATTTTGAAAATTTTTCTCAGGTTGTATCTCTTTTTAGACAACACCTGATAAAAATTGACATTTTATTTTAAAAATAATCTTTTTATTCTATTTAGCAGCCAGTGATGAACATATATAGTGTTTTGGAATGATTTATAAACTTTTTATGTGAAATACTTCTTTCGGGCACAATCACACAGCCAGACATCTTTGGCTTGATTAAACATCTACAGTCAACTAGGAATCCCATATTTCCAGCTAATAAAACTTAGCAGGTAAAACTACTACTGTAAGATGGATTTCTTGTGCAATTTCCCTTGATTTCATGATAAAGCAAAGGCATATAAATTATGTAAATAACAGTTTATACTTGCTATCAGCTGGGTAATCACAAGAAGCTATTCCAGCCTATGATGTATTCTAGAGTTGTGTGTAACAAGGGAAAATGATTTGGCAAATATAGTATGTTCCAAGCATTAGCAACATTAAGAAAAAAAATCTGCTTACTTCAGAAAAGAAAGCCTAGCAACTGGTGACAAACCTGTAGTTGTTTTAAGCAAACTGTGTTGTCATTCTAATGATCCTGAATAAGCTTGAGGAAAACCAGGAAATGTTCAGTGGACTTTCAAAACAGTTTTGGGGGATATCAGCCATCTGATGTTAAAAATTAAAAATGAAGAACTGGAGTGTCTAGAAGTTCATGTTTTCTAATATTATGTTACTGTAAACAGAAGGATAATCCACAGCACTCAACATACTTAAGAGTTTAAATATGCCTCAAAAGTACTTCTATTACTATACGAATTGAACATTTAAACATAATAATAAAAGCAATATGAAATCAAATAATATGAGTCTCATGTCTTTTTTAAAAAGTAATCAGAGAACCCAACAAGGCAATAATATATCTTGTTTGAAACAAGTAATCCTATAGAAAAGTCCTTGCACGCAGTCATTATTTAAAAACCCAAACAGAAAGCAGCCCACAAACAAAAATAATGTGTAAACATCAAATTTTTGACCAGCATCTAGATGAATTACACGCTACAGGTTTTATGAGAAAGCTTTAGGCCAAAACAAACCTTCATGCTGGACATTTTATAAAAATCGGTTTGTAATGTAAGCTGTTACCCATGATTGAAATACCTTGTTAATTGCTGAAGAAAATGTTTAACAAAAGTGGCTATCCAATATTTAGAAAGACAAAGTTTAATCTTTTTTAAAAAAACTATTTCTGTGACCCCCTGTTATTTGACCAACCTTTTCTAACAGCGAGGGGCAAAGATAAGATAACCAACAGCATCTTACAGTTGCTTTTGCATCCAGTTTTATTTTTGTGCGTGCGTTCTGATGTTAACAAAAATCAGTAATTTATCTCCTAGCTGCATTTAAATCCTTTGTCAAATATATATTTAACGCTGAAATTAGGAACTGAAATTCACAACAGCTTAGCAAGAAAAAGGAGATATTCGTGTATATGAAAAGGTCATTTCTTCAGCGGTAAAATATTTCGTGTTAGTTTTGTACGGTAGAAGATTGCAACCATAGCCTGATTTTGAATAAGAAAGGGGAAGGCTAATTAAAGAATGAAGTGACGCATTGTGAAGGCTTATCCTTTTCAAATCTAAGCTTTCAGCAGCTGTGTTCTAGAAGAAAATACACTGGATGTTGCATCATGTTTGCATTTATCTGTTTCTCAAATGGCTTAATAGGACTGTGATTTCAAAATATTTCTGTAACAGGGATTTTAATTCAGACCTCTTAGATTTAGGTTAACATGTCTGCACTGATATAAGCTAAAGCAAGGTTAAGTCTAAACCCTACGTGAAATAAAAGTTGATCACTCAAACTCTAGCCACGCAGAGACTGGCTTTGATGAACTAAATAGGTTAAAACATTTGAGAGAGGTAAAAGCACACATTTTAAAAAAAAATAATAAATCCTGTCCAACTGAAGAGAACCACTTGAGAATTAGGAGGATCTCAGCCAAGGAATTTTGTTTCATAACCTTAGGTTTCACAGTTCAGTTAATAGAGGTAAGATAATAAAATGGTGTTCTTTAAAGAGACCAGTTTGATAGCGCATACACTTGCTGCATTCTGGGAGAGAAAAAAATTTCTTTCACAGTATGTTTGCCTGAGAAAGAATCAATTTCATCTTTTCTAATGATCTCTCCTAAAAGGCTGTCAAGAAGTTGCTCAAGAAGCAATAAATTAATTTACTTCCAAAAAAACATTTATCAGGCATAAAAGTCTTATCTATTTAGATACATACACTGCTTTTATTTTTTCTTTACACAGCCAAAGTCTGAGGTGGTGGCTTTTTTTATTGCACAAAGAATTAAAAAGAAAAAAGAATATTGGTTAGTCTGTAGATAAAAAAAAGAGTCCACAAAACTCAGTCAGGGGAAATATTTGCAAAGTAACACATGCCCATGTACGCAACTGATTCAAATGAATCAACTTTTTAGTCAAAATATTAAGTCACTGCTTATGTGGAGAGATGTCCTTACACAGGTTGGTTGGTGAGAGTCTGCAGCAATTGCTTAGCATCAGATCTGCAAAGAGTCTGGCTGTTAATTCTTCCTTATCACAATTACCTATTGGGTATCTACTATGCAAGGTACATAGTACAGGGAAGACCTTGATAAAACTAATGCTTACTTGCAAAAAGTAGGCTATGGCTAATGGGGCAACTAGCAAGTTTCTATCTTGCCAAGAATCATTACTGGTAGGTTGTTTTCTGAGGAAATAGCTGGCTTAAGTGCCAAGTTCACCATTCTTTAAAAATAAAAAGCAAATGCACAGCTGCTGAAGAATCTGAAGGATACAGGAAGGGGATGGGCATTCAGTGTTTGACTACCAGGGGATGGGGATGGGACACAGGTATGCATGCCAGAAAGCTCCATTTAAGAGAAGGCAGAAAGGATAAGGACAAAAGTACAAAGTTTGAGGAAGTAACATAGTGAAGCCCTGGGAAAAAAACAACAGCATTAATGAATGCGTTTTTTGGTTCTTGACTGACTGGCTATTTATGTTGCAAGCAAAGAATATGCCTGTGGAATGATTAAGTCAAATAAACCTGTTCTTATTCTATGAATAACTAACATGTCAAAGAAATACCTGTTTCATGATGAAAATAGCCACTCAACTGGAATGCACTTAGTCACTACAATCCCTACTTCATCATATTGCCACAGACAGAACCAACTACCTTATTAGAACAGATACACTACGGATTGTGATTTGTTGCAGAACTTGGATTTTTTTAGTCTTAAAATAATTTCCTTTCAGAAGTCTAAAGTTCTTTTCTAGTACACCTTCAAGAGTTGACCTGATGCTCATGTCTCAGATGGATTCAGTTCTTACTACACTCCATTCATTATCAACTACATCAGTAAACAGGCTAATTACCACTAGTAAAGTCTGAGAGATTTTATTCAGTGCATGAGAGACTGATTCTTTTTCTACACCATGTCTCTTCTGTTCAATTCTTGTACACCTTTCCTATTTCAGTCATTCTTAAATTACCGGTTGCTTCCAGGATTTTGCCTGAGCTCTTTCAAGAAGTAAATTCTATAAATTTCTTACAGGTATGGAAGCATGACATAAACAAGTTTCAGTAACTCTCTTGATTCCCATGGTATCAGGACTGAGGACAGATTCTCTTTTTTCAGATACCTACTGTTTCTTCTCAAACTCTTCCTGGCAACACTGCTAAGGATTTATTATGTTATATAGTAATCCATAAGAAATTACCTGCTGGTATGCTGTTCCAGGTAACAAGCAGGCAAAAGAACACGTACACCTCATCATAATGATGCTTAGCTTTCCAAATTTGTGGGTCTTTTCGCTTCTTTTGTCATCAGGAGAAGGCCACATATGATACCACTTCTACCAGGAGGCAAACTGATACATACACACCACATGTCTGATGCCTCACTGGAGAGCTGGGTTTACTGTGCATTTGCAGAATGGGTGTTTTACTACAGTGCAACATAGGTGGCATTTTCCCAAAGCCAACATATTTACTAAATAGTGTTTTCACATGGGTAGGTCAGTTTATACACCAGAGAAACCGTTCTCGTGTACACTAGTCACATGCAAGCAAGGACAGCAGCCTGGAGCAGGACATTACCCTGACCAGAACAATTCCTTCAGCCTGCAGGCCGCCCCTGTGAAAGAGAGTTGCAAGGTGCATGCCGCATGCGTTGCTCTAAGCACTTAAGCCAAGCACTCCCTGCTTTCTCAGATGCAGGGCAGAAATTCAATTACTTCTTTAAATGGATAAAAAAAATAAGAACAAAGTAACATGGGAAAACAAGAACAAACATACGATAAAAACGTGTTGTCCCGTGTTTGACACTGTAGACAGAAACCACCACAAACTGAATTAAAGATGAAGTTCCTAAAATCTGCTTTCAAATACAGAATATGTCAGGGCAGGATTTCTGGTCACAAGCCTTGGACACCATTATGGAATATACTCTGCAGAACACTACTCTGGAGGCAGAGAAGAAAAGAGAAGTGGAAGTCTTACCCCTGCGGTTCTTGGACAGTCTTGTTTTCCACTTTCTGTTCACACTCTTTTATCATGGAGCTTAAAATAACCTAAGACACATAAGGAAGAGACATACATGACATTTTTTCTTTTACATTAACACTTCGTACGAAATCTACTCCACAACTAATTCTGGCATTAGCAGAACTGTTTAAAAAGTTTCTCTGCTGTTTTTCAAGTGCACTTAAATTCCAGCTATCTCACAATGCCTTGTGGCTAGCAACAACAAAACCATTCACAATACTTTTAAGGAAGAAAATGTTTTTTAAATAGTTACAGGAATTCAAGACTCCCTCCTGCTTCCCTTGGCATTTCAAAATAGAGCTAAAGCAAACTCACATCTGACACACCTCCTTATCTTCCTTTTTTCAAACAATACTTTTATTTATTAGCAATTAACTTTACCATACATTCATCTTCCCTCTATTTTCCTTTAGAGAGTTTTCAAGTACGTTTTAAAATTTGTATCTTCACCAACATTATGCATGAAAGAAAAAGCAAGGAAAGAAAAGAAAAAAGTGTGTTGGCATCCTGAGACAGCATCTTAATGGAAAGGAAGTGCTAAAGCAAACTTGGTATCATTTCACTGGTGTCGCCCAGGGCTTCTATGAATCAAGGGTTTTTTTCTTTACTTAAGCAATTGCAACGTTAAAGGTTTCTACAGAATATTTAAGACTAAAACCACTCCCCTCCCCTTACATTTCTCCAGCATACCAAAAATAAAGGAACAATTCCCAATAGCAGGCTTTGAAAGAAATCATACAATTCATTGCACAGGTATATAACTCCCCGCCCTGCTCCACAACAGTACTGTTTTAAAACGTTAAGACAAAAGCATTTGAAACACTTAGGCAAAACAGTTGCAACGCAGAGTGTGAAACTATAAATATCTATATATGTACCCACCGCATAAATAGAAACTTTCTTTGCTCACAGCTCAGGAGAAAGCTAAGCATTTTCTTTGAGACACTCAACTTAAAATCTAAAAGCTACAAGCAAGTAAGTACCAAAACCTGAATATATAAAATAAAGGAAAAATTCTAATTTCAATCCCTAAAATACAGATCAGTCACTAATGGTTACTACCAAATGTAACTATTTTAAAATGTATTTATATACATAAAAAAGCTGGTTTCTGTCAAATCCCTGTTAAACAGCTGCAGCACAATATATCCTTTGAAACCATTTATTACACTGATAAGATGTGGCCCGGTCTGCAGATCTGAGCCACTGTTCACTCTGTTTCTCCAAAAGTATTACTTCAACATTTGAAACAGTTTGGATAGCAGATGTTACATACCCTTGAATGTCTCAGAAAGCAGCATTCAAACCTATGTATGAGTCTAACAGGACTACAACTCTTACTGCTAAATTTGCTGTCCTTCACTTGCATAAAAAATTACGCAAGTACTTAAACTCAAGAGTACAGAGGTACAACAGAAATACATTCCAAATTCCAGTGAAAAAGCAAGCTTTTCTTTCTGTTTCAAAAGAAAACTGAAATTTCTAAGCACAGCGGCCATAATTTTTGTTACTTAGCATTTCTACCTGTGCATTGGAGCATTTTTACTGTTTTGTACATCTGTCCGAATCTAGGTGTTCCAAATATCAACAATATGAAGTCTTGATCAAGGAGGAAAATAATTCAGCAAGGACCTAGAATCATTTGAATACCAGGATGGAGCCCCCATCCACTGCACAGCTCCTTCCAGGAAGGCTACATAATTCTCGGATGAAGTGGAGCAATTGTTCCCTCTTCCCCAAATTAATTTGTCTTGAACTTCAGGGTGAAAACAGAGGAAAGGTATAAATATGGTCTCATATGGCAATTTTACATTATGGTATTGCACATACTGCTCCCACCTATTCCCTTGGGTTCTCTTTGTTTGGTCATAGGACTGACTATGAAATCACTTAGCTCTCCTTTAAGAGAGACATTTTAGACACGTAACTCTGTATTTAGAGACATAAAAGAGACAGAACCTGTGCTTAAGTATTATAAACAATACTGCAGATGGACTAAATATTTTTATCAAGTACTGATTATACCTCACTATCATGCAACTCAAAATCCAATTATTTTGAAAAGAAATAAAAGGTAAGTGGTGAAGGGGGAAGAAGGGACTTGACATGGAATTAGAGATGCTGGCAAAGTATGTGAAATGCCTGCACTTTTTATGAGAGGGTCTGGCTTACATGCCCAACTTGCACTTCTGTTCATGTGAATGAATGGAAAGCAAACATGAGGGATAAGTGGTAAACGCTGCCTGACAGGATCACATGCCAATTCCACAAATGTTACATTTCCAAGATGAACATAAACTGTGTACTGATGTTAGAGCCACAAGAGCTAAGGTTCTGTGAATATGTGTTTTTGTAACTGATATGCCATTTGAATTGTGAATAACACCACAGTGATCAAAATGAGAAAAGGGTTAATTCTGTTTATGCAAATGTATCACTATTTGAACCAGTGAATCCCATTTACTTCAGAAAACGTAATTTTACGACAGAAGGCTTAAAAGACACTAGAACTAACCAAGCCTCAGAGATCTCTATCACCGTGCCTACAAACATCCTGTTGTAGCAAGATGCTTATTAAGCCCCAAATTTCCAATTCTACAGTAAAAGCTGTAGTGAGTTTTCTAACCCACTGGAGCACAAGTAAATATTTTTAAATTTATGTTTCTCTCTGGCAAAAAAAATAAAGCACTTGGCATCATGCCTGAAGCCAATTAATCACAGTGATACAGAATGTGGTAAAGCAGGATTGAGAGCTGTCTTCTCTTATTTATTTTTAAACCTCTTTAAGCCCTCAGTTCCTTCTCCAGTCACAAGACTCAAACTCAATCAAATAAGCTCTTTTGTTCTAATTCAGGGCATCTTTGACTATGCCCTTAAACCTTTGAAGTTACACTAACTACTATACAAAAATGAAGTATTAGTATTTTTATCAGTTATCCCATTAGTGAATATGACAGAACAAAGAAAATTAAACTAAATGCAACTTTTGCTTACTGCAGCCTTCAGATATATTCTTAGACTTCCCAAAAACACAATACATCTCCCAGCTCTCTCCGAGTACAGAGTATCATTGCCAGATCTCCTCCAGTGCTGCCTGTGATAAGGAAGTACAATTCTGTTGCCTTTGACTGATGCTCAGGTCACTACTGTCCCTTCTGACTCACCCTTCTGAAGTCAGATTATTTCCTTTTAGGTCTGAAAGTTCCTCAAATGAATTTACCTCCAGTTCCACATACTGTATATTATATAAAAAAATAATATACAGAAAATAAAAGAATGAGACTATAGGCTATCAGACTGAAAATATAACTGGAAGAAAGGACTTTGTTACCAAGTACAAGAATTCAGAACTCCTACAGAACACAGTCATCTCAATTAAGTCACTTTTGCAAACAGAAGAAAAAGTAATTGCTTTTCTCAAGTACAAAGTAATCCATGACAGTGCAATATTAACCTTCAAAAACCAGAAGGATGTTCCTTTGTACATTTTGATTAAATCTTTTCCTCCATCACTTGAAAAGTTCACACTGTCAAGATTTTCCCCAAATACAGCTATACTACATCTCTCGTTCTCAGCTACTGACTTAATATCTATGTGTTTCAATCTCTGTTAGTGTTCATCCTCTTCAAGTATTTACAAAAAAAAAAGGCATAGACATATGGCCAAGATTTTCAAGTTTCTCAAGTCAGCTTCTCCTGCTAACTCTTCTCTTTTGCTACTTTCTGTAAGCTCCTTCTATCAGAGATTGTTAGCTCCTGTCTTGTCCTGTCTGCTTATTATAATCCGTGTTTTACACTTTACAGAATCACAGAATGGTTGAGGTCGGCAGAGACCTCTGGAGGTCATCTGGTCCAACCCCCTGCTCAAGCCGGGCCATCTGGAGACAGTTGTTCTGGACCATGTCCAGATGGCTTTTGAGTATCTCCATGGACGAAGACTCCACAAACTCTGTAGGCAAACTGTGCCAGTGCTCGGTCACCCTCACAGTAGAAAAAGTGTTTCCTGATGTTCAGAGGGATCTCCCTGCGTTTCAGTTTGTGCTCATTGCCTCTGGGCCTGTCCCTGGGCACCTCTGAGAAGAACCTGGCTCCGTCCTCTTTGTACCCTCCCTTCAGGTATTTATCCACAATGACGAGATCCGCCCCGAGCCTGCTCTTCTCCAGGCTGAACAGTCCCAGCTCTCTCAGCCTCTCCTCCTATGAAAGATGCTCCAGTCCCTTCATCACCTTTGTGGCCCTTCACTGGACTCTCTGCCGTAGGTCCATGCTTCTGTACTGGGGAGCCCAGAACTGGATAAAGTACTCCAGATATGAAGTACATGCCATGTATTTCAGGACTATCCTTTCCTCATCCTTGCCTATCATTTCTCTCCTGAACTGCACCAATTTTCATCTGCATTCAAGGCCAGGCTGGATGGGGCTTTGAGCAACCTGGTCTAGTGGAAGGTGTCCCTGGTCATGACAGGGGGGTTGGAACGAGATGATCTTTAAGGTCCCTCCCAACCCAAACCATTCTACGATTCTATGATATTGTGGCCATTGATTTTAGCGTATCCTTGTTTAGATGAAAAAACAGATGGAAAAAAGTTTCCTTTTTCTTCAGTCTACAAAGATCTATGTTTCTACATGCATTTCTGACAGCCGAATATTTCTCTGCAGAGGTCCTTGGCTTAGAAATACATTTTAAAAGATTTTACTGGGTTTTAAGTCATGTGACCTACTCCTTATTAAAAAAAACCCTCAATGCTATGTTTTGATACCACTTAAGCTCTCCTTTTGTTTTTAAATACCACTACATTTTAACTTTTGCTGCCACCTGCATCTCATACTCAGTTAGAAAACATAGCTGCTCACCTCATGCTCTGGTGAGAGATGTTCCATGTCAGTTCGTAAACACTTAAGTCCTGGTAAAAAGTGATTGACCATTAAATCTTCTGAAATAACTTAAAATCAGGTTGTTAAGGTATTATAAGGATTGTCTTCTGAAATTATACTACTTTTTTTTTTCTGTCTTCTGATAATGTTATTCAACTGAACACAAGGACAAGCTACAGTAGCAAAACCCAAGAAAACAGAGCAGCATTTGGCACTTCATGACTAATAAAAAGATCTTAAATGTATTTAATTCCATATATTTCATACATCTATACACTCTTTTCATGTTTTCCTAATTTACTGGTTAAGATCAAGGGCTTTATTTTTTTTATAGCTTTTTTTTTTTTTTTTTTTTTTTGAAAGTATCCATCAGTTCCATTGTATTAGGTCTAGCTGAGATGGAGTTAATTTTCCCCATAGCTGCCCTCATAGCCCTGTGCTTTGTAGTGGTAGCTACAAAGGTGTTGATAACACACCAGTTTTTGGCTACTGCTGAGCAGTCCTCGCACAGCATCAAGGCTGTCTCTCCAACATTCCCCCCTCACTGGCAGGCTGGGGCTGGGCAAGATCTCGGGAGGGGACGTAGCCAGGACAGCTGACCCAAACTGGCCAAAGGGATATTCCATACCATGTGATGCCTGCTTAGCAATAAAAGCTAAGAGAAAGGAGGAGGAAGGTGAGCATTGGTTATTACAACATTTGTCTTCCTCTACGCATACCGAAGCCCTATTTACTGGGAAGTGGTTGGACATCACCTGCTGATGGGAAGTAGAGAATAAATCTTTTTTTATTCCTTTGCTTTTGTGCACAGCTTTTGCTTTATTAAACTTCCTTTATCTTGACCCATGAGGATTTTTCCATCTTATCCCCCCCACCCCCCACCCAAATCCTGCCGAGGAGGGGATTGATAGAGCTGCTTGGTGGGCACCTGGCATCCAGCCAAGGTCAACCCACCACATTCACTTTCTGTGAAAACCTCTTCTTTATACTGAGCCGATCATGTTTTATATCACACATTCAAAGACCAACTGAGTTATTTCTCAAGTATCAATCTTCTCCCCCCACCAGAGAATTAACAGCTAAACTTCCCCTAGAAAAAGGATACAACAACAGGAAAGAGCACTGTAGGCTTCGAACAGGTGGGTAGCGATATCCAGTCTCTTTGAATCCACAGACTGCTGGTTGTTGACCAAAGCTAACTTGTGCAAGTGTGGAATAACAACTGTAAAAGTAAATATTGGAATAAGTATTTGAAATTGCTTTCCGTAGACTTGCTTAGCATTAAAGAATTGCTAAGTGGCAATCACGGGCATCTGAAGCATCACACATCAGTGTGGAATAAACTGCAAATAATGGCTTTTGATGGGGCTGCCCTTGCAGATTTAACTGATCAACTCAAACTTGAAATAAAACTGTGGTAACGCCATCTAAAATAAAAGGGTACCTCAGAGCGCTTTTGAAATAGTAACAGTTTACAGAAAATATTTTGCAACATTATTACTTTCCTGCTGCTAAAGCTGTCTAAAAAATGCTTCTATTTTATTAATACAGCTGATAAGCTAGTGACAGAGATATGCATGTCATAAGAAATCTTCATTGACTATAGAGGAAGCCTCTCTAATGAGTTTCGCCTGCTAAACTAGATGCCTGCAGTTGGGATTCATGATAGCTCCTTGTGCTGTTTATAAGTATCTTTAAGACAGTCTAACAATCGACTTTGCTCTTCTATGTGCTTTACATTTCAGGGCCATGAAAAAAAAGCCGTTTTGTTAATCTGGGATGCACTTACATTTAAGATGTGTGGAATACTTGAAATTTGTATGCCAGCAGGGGGTGAAGCAATGGGGGGTGGGGGTAGAGGAAGGCATTTTACATGTCAAGTAATTAAGAAAGACAACTTCAGATTTGATCTGCAGTGAAGTGACCAGTCCCCTCTGGCTCTGAAATCATTCATCACCAGGTGCTGGTTTTCTACATACACACCAATGTTAGGTAAAGTGAAAAATATATTAGTAAAGTCTTAAATATTGGGACATACCAAACTCTGAAAACAAGAGTTTTCATCAAAATTTTTGTAAAGACAAAAAGAGTCAACATAACCAGCATACTATTAGCTTTGGGACAGAAAGAGGAAGACTGCATCTTCCCACTTATGCAACTTACATTCATCTCTAAATCTGGGCTCAGCATTAGGTCCAACTCTTCCAAATGTTTTTATGATTTCTGTATGTAGAGAATGTTGGTCTTGATATTGAGGGTCCTCCAGGAAAGATGCCAGCTGCATTTTTACTCTTTCCAGAAGCTTAAATATCCCCAGAGGAATAAAAAGTACACAAAAAAATGAAGACGCTAGAAACCGTTATGGTCAATTCAGTCTGTAATCTTCCACGTTTCAGATGATAAACCTCGGACCTCCTGTTAGTTTACAATTTTCTTCTGACAGGATGTTCCAAACTCTTCAATGTAGCTCTACATTTTAAAGACTGTTAACAGTGTTTTAATCTGATCTATCTTTAACTATAGACACATGCTTCCATATAGCCTGTCTTTCCTCCTGAAGTTTCCTTGGTTTTCATACTCATATTTTTTACCTGCTATTAAATTTTCCCTCTTACTATTAATATCTTTGGAGTGTTCCTGTTTAAGTACATCTGAATTCATGTTGGGTTTTTTTTGTAATATATCTCAATTAGTATGCTGAAAAATTTTCTGCAGAAGACAGAGATGCAAAAGTAAGCATCATAAAAATCAATGGTATTTAAAAGATTTCTTCAAATAAAGGCTAGAAAACCTGAAAATAGAAATATATCTAAAATGACATAAGTATTTAATTTGCATTCACAGTTGTAAAAATAACATTTTCTGATACATTTTGGAAGGCGGTATCACCTCTATAGTCTAAGGCTTATTATAATTAGTGCAATGGATACAGTAATTTTTGTGTGGTAACAAAACAGTATTCTTCCCAAACTGATTATAGGCATGCATTCCAAGCTACAAAATTGTAACTTATCCATCCTCCAAGTACTTGTGAGTCATCACTGACTTCTTACTCACATTTCCTCAAACGCATTCTTTTAGAATATGTTGAAATTACAGGAAGAATGCAAACTCTGCAAAAAGCTGCGAAGACTTTAAGAAGAAATTTGATTGCGCAGTTATTATATAAAATAAAATACAGTATTTCTACTGCTTACAGCAGAACCCTGGGTGTCTTTTTTCAGAATTCTGATCTATTACCAAAGTTTCATAATTTAAAAAACAAGAAGGGATTGCATATCTGCATTACCCTCAAGGATTATTTCAGTTATGTTACTATGATGTCTTTTAATGCCATCTTGGACACCATGGGCTAAACCAGCAGATATGACAGGAACTACAAGAGATTTGTGTCCTTCTAAAGTAGTTGGAAGCCAAGCAGGATACAGTGGATACTAAAGCATCCGAAACAGTACAATATACTTATGTGGAGATAACCGAA
Source organism: Astur gentilis (assembly GCF_929443795.1). Taxonomy (NCBI): domain Eukaryota; kingdom Metazoa; phylum Chordata; class Aves; order Accipitriformes; family Accipitridae; genus Astur; species Astur gentilis. The sequence goes on along the minus strand of NC_064899.1, from coordinate 12,380,525 downwards.
TCCCACCCTGAGTTTTTGGTTAGCATTTTAAAGTAAAGCTATTTTATTTGAAAATAATGGACTTGGATTTCTGAACTGTACTGGAAAATGTTTTAAAAAAAACATTTTGAGCCTGGGATTTCCCATCTTCTATAGCCCAGGCCTCCTCCTCTATGCATCTGTTTTTCTTTGTTTATGTTTGGTTTGATATGTTTTTATTAGTTAAAATAGCATTGGTTTGTTTCCAAAAAAACCAAACCATCCCAACCCCCAAAAATGCCACAAACCATTGCAAAACTGGAAAGCATTCTGGAAGAAGATATAATGATGGAAGAAATAATTTAAGCTGCCCCCCCCCCCCCAAGTTAATTAATAAATTACTGGATTTATCAAAAATCACCCACTTCTTATGCTACAAAAACAAGAGCCTGACAACAGGTGTCTTACCTCCCTCTGAGTAACAGTTTCCATGATGGTCCCAAAAGCAGGAATTGTTGCAATCCTTACTGAACTACAACAGAAAAATAGAGTCTTTAAGATGTATTAAACATTAAGAATAAAATTAATTAAAAATAAAGCAAAATTAAAAAATTAGTACTTTAAGTTACATTAGTTTCTAGCAATGACAAAACAAAAAAAGCAGACCAGGAAAAAGACAGACAGGATTTACTCAAGGTCTCAATCTGAAACTCACAATTCAGGATCACTGGACAAGGTAACAAGGGCCGGAGCAACCCGCTTGTCAACTAAGGCTTCACTCATGCCTCGAAGAGTCAGCTGTAAACCAGTCAACATGCAATAAAAAACGGTTTGGTAAACTTGAAGAACTGGGTTAGCTGTGACTGAGGATGGGCAGGCAGACTCTTGGGGTTTTTCTTAGTTTAGTTACCCACACAAGACATTAAAACAATTAAGAGACTATTCATGCTCTAGCATTTATTAGTAACAACCTGTTAGTAAGATTAGCAAAGCATCCCTCCTTAGCTTGAAAGAAATATCACATCAGAATGTCCAGGAAATGTAGTACTGTGGTTGTCTATCAGAAATCAGATATGGCCAAAACTATTTTGCATTTCCGTAATGCAGATGATATTTAATTTTGCAGTAGTAAAGTTGATAGCATTACAGAACATATTAATATCCAGCTTTCTGCTAGAAATGTTGTAAGCAAATTTCAAAACTGAGAATATGATTAAATATAAAAAACCCATAAAAATTAAATGACATTGATTTATGTTTTCTATTTAAAGTTCATTCAGCAACTTTATCCAGTTTAGTTCTAGGTGTTGCAGTAAACCTTTTTATTTCCAAATAAGTGATTTAAAAGTTTAAAAGTTAAACTTCTAATTTAAATTAATTTAAAATTTAAATTTAATTTAAACTTAAAAGTTTAATTTGTTTAAAAGTAATTCAATTTTTGTTCAGCTAGAATTAAGAAACAGAACTGATGGCTATTTCTTCCTAAGTATTAAGAGGGATGCTAGGTATATAAGACAGTCAGGAAACTTACATTTCAGGGTCACTGGAGAGAGTAATGAGAGCAGGAACAACTCTCTGAGCTACCAGAGTTTCATGTACCCCCTTCACCAACAGCTGAATGGTCGGAGCAGGGGGGTATCACAGGTGATGTACGGAAAGAGCGAGCACAGTATCATGGGAAGAAGAACGGCACAACCAAGAGAGAGAAAGAAAAAACACAAAAAGCAAACCAAAATTAGAAGCTAAGCAAGTACTGCTACACTAGTGCTTTATATATGCAAAGGCATGAAGAAAGCTGAAGTGGTCTGGCAATCAGCGCAAACCTGACAAATTCAACAATATGATGATGTTTTCTCTATTTTCACCTATTTTAAAACTTGACCTCTCAGAAGTTTAACAAATAATTATGTATTATAATTACACATATAATGATGTATAATTAAATACTGATGTGATGTCAATTTGAGTTTGACAGTTTAATCTAAATGCTGTTCCTAACTCAATGGAATGCTATTTATTATAGTAGGTTGCTGTCACATGCAAAACAGATGTCTTTAGCAAGGCCAAATACATGTAGTTTTCCTGCACTGAGTGATACCTTTCAGACCTTTTACCATGTGACAAACTGCACCTTCCCAGACGCCAATAACCCTTCCTCAAAGTCATTCAGGTCTATTTTACATTTAACTGCCATCCAAGCAGTATGTATGCGAAACTTCCCAAGTTTCCCTTGCTGGTCTATGCAGGTAGAAAATGGAGAATCCTTGGATTATCCATGACATGTATTTCACCGAGTCTTTTTGTAAACTAAAGAAAAGATATATTTGTTGCAATACATCCCAAATGTTAAAAACTGAGATCACAGTGAAATTTGTTACCCATAAATATGTGGAAATTGTTTGAATAGGTGACTTTTTTTTTTTTATATATGTAGCTATACATAAGCACACATTTGCTGCATATGTAGCAGATGCCGTTTACATTTTTTCTACATATGAAAAACTACTAATTTTCAAAAAAGACAAATTTCAAACTTTCTCCATATTCAGCAAAACAGGTTTTTTTGTCTGCACTAATAAAAAAGGAAAAGCCTCAACATTTCCATTTTGTATCTCATGTAAGGAAGTCTGCATGTATTTGCTGGTTTTAGGATAAACATAAAAAGTTTATCAGTAGTTTCTGTAAGAACTTTGAAATGTCTTTGTAATATTTAGCTACATCCCAATTACTCAAGTTACATCATGAACACAAATTAAATTCTATGCTTTCCCCCCCAGCAAGTGTAACAAGAGAACATGTAAGATCCACAGGGCATGGGGAAAGCAGTAGCTGTCAGCGTATCACACAGTACTAAAAGCAGGCAATACTTACACCCTCTAACTAGAGAAGGTTTTACATTCTGCTATTTGTTTGAACATTCCTGCTTTACCAACTCTGAATTTAAAACAAAGTAAATTGTGAAAGATTGGAAGGAACCTGACTTTCCAGAAGCCTTCTATACAAAGCATCAATTTTTATTAAGCAATATTTGTGTGTGCATCTATGTGCGTGCATGCATGAGTGCACACATGCAGTGAATATATTGTAGCCTTATAGATAATAACTGGAGAAGGAAGAATGGGGAAAGAACTGTTAAGCTGTGTAAAAATGTATGCACTGTTGCTGCAAAGCACCTGGAAGGGGAAGCTGCAACTTCCTACACTTATTATTCAGAAAGTATTATGAACGTCAGTTCAACTACTAGATTTTAACATTATTACATTTCACGATTATTTACAACGGCAACAACTTCAAGTGCCGATGTGTTGAGCTTATGGGCTACTCTTCAAACAGCTGTTAAGGACATAGCTCACTGTTTTACTATTATGATCTTGCTCTCATATACAGATTTAACAATTTTCCCATTGATTACAATAGAGAATGCTTACTATTTTCAACTTTGAACAAATAGGGACTTGAGTTTTCTTAACTAATCTTAATTTTGAGAAAAGCCTAGAGGTAATGTAGTGCTTTGAAAAAAAAAATGCTTGAGACTTATATAATTAGCAAACAATTTAGAATGATCTCAGCTTCATGACTGCGTGGGCTGCCACACTTCTAACTATGGTAAAGCATGATAAGCAGCATTGTTCTGTCTCACAGAAAATAAAACATGCTTTATAATTCAGGTGTCATTCTGAAGATAAGTGTTGCTAGCCTTGAACCTAAACAGACTAAGAAAGCTTATAACTCAACTATGCGCTTCATGTTCAAACCAGCAGCAATCAAATCCGTTTGCATCATCATTCAAATGGAAAACTACTGACTGAAAACATTCACACAGAAGCAACAGAAACAGCTGGATGGGCAAAGCCATGTAAGGTTACAATGAGACAGACAACGCAAGTTTTTATCCTGTTTTGATTCCTCTAGATCAATGTGCGATTATTACTTATGCATACTACACCTTAAAAACGGTAGCACAAAGCTTCCTGCCCCCAAAGGAGAGAAGGAGGGTTCCAAATCAATTCTGTGTCCTTCCATTTCTTAACAGACTGTAAAGGTGTGGTAATGCAGTCTGGCAGGCCCAAATCACAGCAGTCTCTGTGCTGCTCAGAGTCTTTACAGTTCTCATATAGCTGCCCTGCAGGTGACATACTCTTTATTTTACTATCTAATTGCTTTGCCATTCAGCAGCCTTTCAGAGGTCAGAAATTCCTTGAACGAAGAAATCTTCCAAAAGTGAAACCAACTATTACCACCTCTTTACACAGGTGAAATTCCCTATCAAAGAAGTGGCAATATTATACTATTTTCAAGTGAGAAAAGTGCCTGCAATGAAGCTGCCTATGCTTTAGTAAACCGAAGCATACTAGGAAACCAGCAGTCAAATAGCATGCAGGACTGCCTAAAAATACTCAACATGCAGTTGAATTTGAAAAGAAATAGCAACCAAGACAACAGCCTGTTGTAACTGAGATCTTTCAGATGTTTCGCTAATGGTTCTTAAAAAAAAAGTTTATTATTACGAATATAAAATATAAGCAATGTTCTTGTTAGATTAAAAGGAGAAAAAAAAACCCCCAAACCCAAACAACAACTCAAAAATATTTTAAGGATGACCAAAAATTGCCATCTCCTTTTTAAAGGGAGAAGAAACAAGAAAAAAAAAGAAAAAAAAGACAAGGTTGGATGTTTTTACCTGAAGTCTCAGGATATGTCTTAAAGGGGTTGTTTAGTGCTTTATCTGCAATGACTTACAAAGTTGCAATAAAGAACACTAATGTTTACGTTAAGTGCTCTTTGTTCTGAGGCAGAGTTGAGATTTGTTTCTGCAAATGGATACAAGGTAGCAGGTGCAGCTAGAGGTCCACTGCAAAGTTATCCAAATTAGTCAAATGTGGAAGAAACAAACAAAGAGAAAAGGTGATCTCTTTGTTCAGCAAGTGGAGTATGTACCATAGTTTCTGCATATGCCTTTTTTAATTAACACTTGATAAGACAAAGGCACGATGTGGAAATAAAAGCAAACTTATTAGTTAAATGTAACAGTCTTTACTCTGAACAAATTTACAGATGTTAAGGGAAAGATGAAGTTGTCACTATGTAGCAAGTAAAGTAATTGTAAATTATTTTACTTTTTACAAAAAATACAGAATTGGTTAAATGTATATTTTTACCACCATGTTTTGCACCAACAGAAACTAGTTTGAATTGCAGTGCAAGTGCATTGTATGAGTATACACAAAAAGTATTGAAAACTGGTAACTTGTGAATTAGGCTACTGATGATGTGTTGAATAGCAAAAGCAAATGTTACAACTCAGAGATGATTGTTTCTGTTTATCTACAGACCTAAGCAAAACACATTTGACAATATATTTAATTCTGGTTTGATCACAGTTTAGCAATGAAATGCATTCTTGTAATTGGAAAGTGTTTTTCAGCATGCAATAATCAGAATGCAACAGTCAAGTCAGCAGCAGATCAAAGAACACACATACATCTTGCAAGAGGCTAATGACAAATTGCTTACTGAAAGATGTGCTGTTGAACAGAGAACAGGTATAGACACAACTGCACAACTTCCTGCTCCATCACACAGTACACAACTTAATTAAGCCATTTGTAATTTTTCAGGAATGTAGCAACATTATCTGAATCACTGTTTTTAAAAATAAACTCTAGTTTTTAAAAAAAGGTGTAAAAAAGTTTGGGTATCACCTACCTCAAACATTCTAGCAGCTGTACATCGAACAAGAGCAGAAGTATGGACAACTCCATACCATAAGACAGTTAATAGCAGCTCATGATAAGCTGGATTTGCACTAGAAGAAAACAGTTGGGCAGTCAAAACAGTAACAACAACAACAAAAACCCTAAACCCCCCACCCAAACCAAACCAAAAAATCCAAACACCCCCCCAAATACTCCTAAACCCTGAATATGTTCTTTGCCTATAAAATGTAGTCTCAAGAATCCATTGCTCAACAAATCTAAAACTCCAATATTTATCCTTTCGGAAGGATGCATAACATTTATCTCATTCTGAAGGACATGCAACATGTTGCTATCTAGAAAACATTGCATTTTGAAGTTCATTTTTTTTAAAAAACCCTTTAAGAACATAATTTTCAATAAATTATGACACTGAACTGAATGCAAATACATATCTAGAACACATCATAATAGCATGGAAAATACAAAATGAACTTCCATTTTATTCTCAATGACTGATTTTTGTGGGGTTTTTGTTTGTTTTTTTGTTGTTTCTCTTTTACGCTTCAGAAATTTTTTTACCGCTACATTTTTAATCTAGAGGTTAATAGTTTAAATTTTGTGAAACACGAAGGAAAAAAAGGAAGTATGCTCTTTATTCACCCAAAGCATCACGGCTATTAAAATTACAGACAAATTAGCAGCTTTTAATAAAAACTTCTAATGTATTTATATCTAGTCAACTCCAAGGTATATTCTTTACCCCAGTTCCACAAAGGAAGCTTTCAGGCTATCAAGAGGAGCATGGGATAGTGAAAGCATGGTCATTACATCTTCTAAGAATCCAACCAACAGCTTGCGGTCTTCTTCCTGAAAGAAGAGCATACAATGATAAATGGAGTATTGCTGCCGTTGTGATGACCTACAGCTACGAAAGAGACAAACTTTAAACAAGAACAAACTAGATTTAGCCTTTAACAATCTTCTTATGAACTTCAAAAATGGGGTTTAAGAACAAGAACCTTTCAAAGCAAACACAAGAAGAGACTATTTCATCAACTAAGCACATACTCGTGCATAAATTACCCAAACAGCATTACTAAAGAAACTTTTAAGAGTAGTACTTAAGCATTTTCATGGCTCCTGACAGTTTGTAATTGCTCACAGTCTACTAAACTTTTATGAGACGATCAAGTATTTATTTCTTCCTGTAAACTGCATATATGCCAGTCCATAACTGCTGGTTACTGGAGGATTAGGTAGTATTATTTATGGAATATTTATTTTAGTACTAGGTAACACTAAAATTTTAAGACTCCAAATGCACCTCAAATGGTGATTTACCTGCTTACCCATTTCAGTAAATTTCGTGAAATCATGTTTGCAGGGGTCACAGTTAAATGGCCAAGAACTCATTCATGGAATAAGTAACATTTTGGATAAAGGCACACAGCAGCTGTCAATGTCTGAGAGTAAGCAGTGGTGAAGATGCCAGATGTCATTTTAAGATTTACTGAGTTCAGGTTTTAACACTGATAACTATCATCTCAATGTAGTAGACCTGACTAGAAAACTTTGCTTTTAAATGTGTTTACAGCTGTTTACAACTTATCTACTTATCTTCAAAGCACAACAGCACTGTATGTTTTAAAAAAAAAAAACAAACTAAGGTTTTTTTAGTAGAATAAATCCTACGTATTATTATACATTTAACAAAGAAACAGAAAAACAAACTTACCTGAATATAACATGTAAGGACCCCTGTTGCATAGATGGGAACCGTGGCTTTTGTTAGCACTCCATTACCTGCTGTGGAATCTAATAAAACAGTGAAGAATTTAGGTTTTATATATACATATATGTGTGTGTGTGTGTAAAATATATATGCTATGTATTTTATATATATACATAAGGTAGACTTGTATGTGTGTATTTTAAGTATTACATATTCACCTTTTTATATGTACATGAAGAATTTATATACATTTATATGCATATATACATGCACACACATGCTAAAATAATGCTCAAGTGGTATTTGGATGTCAGATTTTCTTTGTACTTTAAACACACACTATCTATAACTTCAGAGTGTTCCATTCAGATTAAGATTAGATTTTCAACATTTCAGAAAGATGACAAATTTGAGAACTGCAGTTTGAAAATGTTATTTGAACAAGAGATTGACAGTTTTTTTCCAGTTGTGGTTAAGATGAAATTTTAATCATATGAGTAAAAAGCTACTTACCTATGTTTTCCTCAGACAGTCTTAAGATCTCCTGGAACTGTGGTTTTACCTACACAAAGGATGATGAATGCCATGTAAGAAAACCTGTTACCAGTATCAATTAAGTTAGGAAAAAAATTAAGAATAAAAAAAACCCCCAACACAACAGAAGAAGGACATTTTGAAGGTACAGAAGGAAAAAAATCCTTTAAAAAGCATAGACAGCTTTTATGAAAATTGAAAGCATGAGGTAAGAGTAAAAATTTCTATGGAGCACCCACACCGAGGTAGCAGCATTTAGCACTCCTGATAGCAGAAGCTGAAGTCTCTTGGCAATATGTTTAGTTGGGCTTTAGGGTTTATGGTTTTACCAAGCTATATATATGTAAAAAAATAAATAAATAAAATTTTGTTTTGTATCTTCGCTGTCCGTGAAGTGCTCTCTTCCAAAATATAGCTGTGATAACCAGTATCGGAACAATTTTACAGAAGCAAGGGTTCTAAAGATAACTTACAGAAGGGGCATGTAAAGACCAGAGGCTGGTTTTAGTCTCCTCTCTGGAGGCAGCACATAATCCTAACTCCGTTTTGTAATTTTATCTTTAGGTAATCCTCTTGTGTTTTATAATTTCCCTTTAAAGTATTTTGGAATTTTATTCAGAAGTTACTTTATTGAGAGAAATGATGTATTTCCTTGATAAAAATGTTTAGATACCATCTATAGAAAATATTTCATGTAGGAAAAGCATTCATTTTAAATTCCCAGTCCAGTCTGGAGTACTTATGTATGCCACAAACACTGAAGAGTATGCTGTTCTGAAAAAAGAAAGTTGTTAAATCACTAGAATGAGGACGATCTCTCTCACTCTCTACGCCATTCACAAAGCAAATATGAAGAATACAGTTTAAAAAAAAAAAAAAAAATCCTTCCTTGTTGGGCAAGATGAGAAGGCCACTCCAAAATGGTCAAAAACAGAAATCAAAAGGATGCAAATAGAGGTTTACATGTATTTATGGAAAACCATCAATGTGACATGCAAATGTGAATGGTCACATAAAGTGTGGGTATTCAGACACACGGTAAATATGGAGAATATATATCATCAAAGTACTCCTTTTGTAGAATATTTAAGGTAGTATCTTACCTTAGTGTTTGTAAAAATTTTCCCAAATGTCCTACAAAGTCTCCAGAAAAATCTAGAGAACTCATGGACACAGGCAGTTGATGCTACATTGATCTTGCCAACTATTTCTATAAGCTGTGGTAGCCTAAAAAATGAGGAAACAAAAGGATATTAAACACTACTCATCTTTTGTTTCTCTCCAGTTATATTTGTATAGATTTACTGTTTATATTAATAAATATATACACACACACAGAGCACTATTCATTTTAATGAAATTATCTACAAGTCCTGTACAATTCCTGACCCTTGAAAAAAGCAAGTATTTAAGTGCCAGAAAAGTCTGACCTATATTTTCAAATATCTGTTACTGCAGAATGGTATATTTAATTAGATATTCAAAATACAACAATCTGCGCTTCAACAGAGAATTGATTATACTAGTGCAAAGATGAACGAAACAATATTTTGGAGCAAGTAGTTACCTATACATTCTGCTAGAAAGTTGATATTTTCTGAACAAAATCAAAGGCATTTCAGTATAACAATTAGAACACCTAAAAAAATTCTATCTTTTCCTCTTTAATAATTCTTAAACACAATCATACTTAGAATTCATATGTTTAATAATTGTTAAACATAATCATGCCTAATAACTATTAATTCTGACACATTCTGAAATCAGGAATCATCAGATACAAATTAACTCACAGTTGATTGACTACCCATAGCAAAGTCTCCCAGCCTGTGGTACCCTCGTGCTCTAGCTGATAGTCGTACAGTTGCAGCAACACTGCTAATTGTTCACGGCTTCCAATGATGATGGCCACATCTTGAAGAGGCGATACAGGTCGGGGAAATCTAGTGACTGTAACAGCAGAGACAGGTGATCATGAACAAAAGAAAATGAAAATACCTTGGAGATGATGACAGTAAAGATAGCTAAGTCTGAAACTCTTCAGTGCCTTCTGTGTAAGGTTATCAAATTGCTTTTTAAAAATCAGTGAGTTAAATCCACCTCTGAAGAGGTTACATAAACCACACTTAAAAAGAGAAAATGCCAGTACAGGGACATTATGGAATTATTATTGCCAGCACGGCTTCACCAAGGGCAAATCCTGCCTGACCAACTTAGCGGCCTTTTATGATGGAGTGATTACATCAGTGGACAAGCGAAGAGCTAGGGATGCCATCTACTTGGACTTCTGTAAGGCCTTTTGACACAGTCCTCCACAACATCCTCCCTAAATTGGAGAGATATAGATTTGATGGATGGACTTTTTGGTGGATAAGGAATTGGCTGGATGGTGACATGCAGAGAGTAGCAGTCAATGGCTCAATGTCCAGATGGAGATCAGTGACGAGTGGTGTTTCTCAGGGGTCTGTATTGGGACCAGTATCTTCATCAATGACATAGACAGTGGGATCAAGTGCACCCTCAGCAAGTTTGCAGACAACACTAAGCGGTTGACATGCTGGAGGGAAGGGATGCCATCCAGAGGGACCTGGACAAGCTGGAGAAGTGGGCCCATGTGAACCTCATGAGGTTCAACAAGGCCAAGTGCAAGGTCCTGCCCCTGGGTCAGGGCAGTCCCTGGTATCAATACAGGCTGGGGGAGGAAGGGATTGAGAGCAGCCCTGTGGAGGAGGACTTGGGGGTACCAGTGGATAGAAAAACTGTATGTGAGCTGACAGTGTGACTCCAGGGAGACCTTATAGCAGCCCTCTCGTCACAGGGAAGGACTTTTTACAAGGGCATGTAGTGATAGGACAAGGGGTAATGGCTTTAAACTAAAAGAGGGTAGATTCAGACTAGATATAAGGAAGAATTTTTTTACAATGAGAGGTGAAACACTGGCACAGGTTGCCCAGGGAGGTGGTAGATGCTCCATCCCTGGAAACTTTCAAGGTCAGGTTGGACGGGGCTCTGAGCAACCTGATCTAGCTGAAGATGTCCCTGCTCATTGCAGAAGAATTGGACTAGATGATTTTAAAGGTCTCTTCCAACCCAAAACATTCTACAATCCCTAAGAACACAGTAGAGTGACTTGCAGGCAAGGTTTCCTGACTCCTAGCACTACACTAGCACTACATCTAACTGCTACAATCTTTATACATGAAGTAGTTTTTGACACTCCCCACCCCCTTTCCCAACTCCTTCATTTTTTTAATTATCAGAAGAGAATAATTCACACATAAAAAGCAAGGCCTCAAAAAAAATTCTAGACCATTAAAATATCTGGAGATTGAAAGCCTGCTACACCAACATTGCTCTTATTATTCTCAATTCATGACAAGCATGCTTAAATTTATTCAGCAATGAAGTTAAGCAACAAGAACATCATCTTTCCTACTGCAAAATTCAAGAACACAAGCTTCCAGTTCCTGCAATGCTACTGGTTTAGTGAAAAGTACATGAGATTTTTTTCCTCCACTTTTGTGGAAGAAGAAACTGTCAGACTAGGCTGAAGGCTGAAATGTTTGAATTCCTTATTTCAGTAGTAGCCACTCAAGGAAAAAAGTGCTCATCTTTAAATGACTCAAGTCAGCTGAACAAGTTTTACCACAGCATGTTTAATATTTTCACATTAATATCGCACAGTAACATACCACTACTTTCCAAATTCTGCTTTAAAGTTGTTACCCTTGCTTTGCATCTTCACACACAGCACTATTATCAGCCTGTGGCAGGTATTACCAATAAATATCTTTAAAAAGTATTTGTAACAGGAGAAAACATTCTATAGGCTAGGATTGCTGATCTAAGTATAACTTCACTATGAGGCCATTGAGTCTGCTGAGATATTACACAGATATGTAAGAGATGGTGAAGCTCCTGCACTACGCTGTATTTTTCCCACTTCATAAATTTTATTTGTAAGAATTAACTGAAACTGAGGCCAGCCTTCTTGAGCTATTTTTGGCTATTAGTGGAAATCAATTCTTCAGAAACCTTTAGGAAGTCTAATTAAGGATTGCTTTGCTTTCTCAAAAACTTCTTTTAAGAAGTAGCAAGAAATAATGAAAGAGGAATTAAAAACTTTTTGTGATAATCAGGTCTCTCAAGCATAGAAATGGGTGGAAAAAAGACGCATTACTTAAGGATTTGCTAAGGGACAGCAATATGAAAAAAACATTTAAGTGGCAAATCAGAACGCAAAACTGTATTTTTTTTTCCACAATTTATGTTGTGTATTAGGACAACAAAGTATTTAATTGCAAGACTCTCATTGGATTACATAAAGCTATGTCTCTGTGCGCAAATAAGCCATTTTGCCTGTAACACTGCTAAGTAAATACAGAAAAAAAAATCCAAAAGGATACCATTTAGCTCTCCTTTATTCTACTGACAATAATTTCATAAATATTCACGACTTACATATTTCTTCTGCATCAATAAGCTGATATTTGCAATTAGTTAAATATCTGATAAGGGTTCATGTCACACTGATTTCGTTCATAGGAATGAAGTAGGAGCAGAAGGAGGAAAGGAAGTAGAAAGATGTTTTCCCAAAAAGGGAAAAACAGAACAAAGAAAAAAGTTGTGACAAGTCAAGACAAATCTTCCTATGGTGGAATCTGCCTTTAAAAAAAAATAATTCTGTCAACTCAGCAACGTTAAAGAAAGAAAATTCACAACACGACAGAGGTTCCCTGAATTTCTTTCTCTGTACTTGCTATATATGAAAATACAAAATAAAGAACAGGTGGATTAGAAAAAAGGCTTGGGGATATAAACTTAAATCATTATTGTACAGACAGTGTGCTATAAAAATCTAAACTTTACACATAGATTCTGCAACTTATGTTTATGTAGTAACCTTAAATACACACAAATCCCAAGTGAATGAAGACTATGGACTACTTCCTGAAATTCTTCCTTTGCAGTTAATAGTGATTTGAGATTTGTCACTGAATTATACTTAAGTTTATAAAAATTCCACATATTGGAAATTAATCATTTACCTTCTATTTGTGGTATTTCTCCCTGAAGTTTAGCCTTGCTTGTGAAAGGTGCATTCTGTAGCACCAGTGCAAACAGCGAAGGAATCAACGACTGCAGAGCAGACAGATACATGTGGAGCTTATGTTCATCCAAGCCATGTTCTCCTTCCTGAAACAAACAAGACATTTACTTAAAAGCTTTCAGTTTGGATGACCTGTTGCTTAGGCATGTATTCCCTGGCAAGAGATCAACACATCTGTGATGAGCTTCTACACAGAGACACTAATTATACAGTAATTTATGCTAACCAAAAGCTTTGTGTCACCATCCAAATCCCCTTGTCACCTTTAAGTCACTTCTACTCAAAAGATTCAAGCAATATAGCCTTTGGCATTTAGTAGTTCAAGTCGATGAACATAACTGATATTCTGAAAGAACATTTTTCAGCGCATTTTGGAAATGTGAATCCTTGGTCTCAGAGACCAATGCATCTAAAAACTGAATAAATTAGTTGCCTGTACTCTGAAAACAAGCATCTTGGTTAAGTGTGTTAAATTGTTAGGAGATACCCTATTTTCCAGAACTTTCCAGATATCTACCAAATCAAGTGTGCAGACAAACTGGCTCATAATTGCAAATGACCTAACTAAACCAATTCTACTTGTTTTTTTGTTTAATAAATATTGCACTTTATTAAAAACTACACTACTGTGACACTTAAAAACAATTTAATATAGGGCAAATGCACTCAGAATAACACACATCATCTGATCACAGCTCCAAGCAAGCGTTTTCTGAACTGCACTTTGATTATTTGGCTATAAAGCAAAACATTGTTAAAGAAGAATATGGTTTATTCAGGGCTTTGGTTTTCGTATTTTTACTTTTCCTCCTTCTTCCAAAGGACAAGTAAAAGTTATGGAGTTACAACAAGAACCTCCAGAAAAATTTTCCCCCATAGACCATTAAGTAGCAATGATTTACATTTTTCTATTTTTTAAAAAAGCCTGCATATGTAATAAAGATACAAAAAAATTCTCCAATGGAGAAACAGCTGAACACATACCCTGAGCAATTTTTCAATTTTATTAAGCAGTGTAGGTATAAGATGGAACTGTAAATTTCCCAGTTCTGTTGTCCAGGCAGCATAAGCAGGTAAAAATACCTGATGTGTTGCACTAACTACACGTTCTGAAGGGTCTCCTAATGCTGAAAGCAGCAGTTCAAAGCCCTGGCAAAAAGACAATAAAGAATGTAATTATTGTCCTAAAATTTGTGTTAAAGTTTACTGCACAAAACATACAGACTAGAAAAAGATTATAATCTATTTTTAAAACTTTACACTAATAAAAATAAAACAAGGTAGTACACGGAGGCCTTTGAACAGATAGTCCCAACCACATCTACAAAGGTAAACAGCAGGTGGTTCAATGATTCTGCTAGTATTTCTATAAAGTCAAGTTATCAGAATCAATACAAACACATTTTTCCACTCTGCCTTCAAAAACTCAAAGACAGAAGTTCTTCATCTTCACTTATCTGAAACATTATTAGGCAGTATTAAGTTGAAGTACAACTCGGCTTTGTTGTAGTAGACCAATCTCTGTTAGCAAGTGATGGTATCAAATTGATTAACAGTATCAGGTAGGCAATGAAGTGGTATGTTCTTGAAGGCAGATTATGAATTATTAGAGAAAATTCTGTATACGACTTATCCCCAATGTTCTACTGACACTTGTAAGTATATGTTTTCTTTTTTTTCTTGGTGAAACAATAAAATCAACATTAACATTCATATAAACCACCAAAATTTTTAAAAGTATCTGGAAAGATTTAATAAAAATACATGAAATTATTTATCCCCCTATTCATGAGATAACCATAAAAGACATCTTATACATACAGAACCCAAAACAAATTATACCTGTTGATATTTGTCTGGATCATCAATATATCCCATAATGATGCCAAGGCTTTTGATCACAGCTTCTCGTACCAGATCTGCCTTATCTTCCATTAGCATTTGCTGCAGCATGGAAAGCACTAACGAACTACGAATTTCTTTCTGTTTGTAAACAAGAAACATACTTGTTAAATCCAATAAAAGAAGAAATGGGGGTATCAATTTTTATAAATAATTTGCACTTCTATTAGTGCTCACAAACAAAATGCCTTCCTCCAACCATAGATCCCTTTATGAATATTACACATTCAGTTTTCACAACAGAAAACAAATAAATATGAAATGTCAGCAGCCTCATTAGAGAGCCTTTTGTCCTACCAAGCACAGAACTCAGGGCCTTTATTTCATGTGGAACAAAAATAACTAACAGCAAAAAACTACTATAGGCCTAGACTTAGAATCTTTAATCACGGCATTGCTAAATTGAAGAAGTGGGTTTTTAGCTTGGGTTATTTTCCTCCTTCTCTGAAGCTTCAAATTCTAGTTCACCACTGATTTAATTTTGCTGCTTCTTCTGACTGGCAGCACTCTTCATATAACATTCCACAGTGCATGAAGAACTCTATTATTGGGTGCCAATTATTTTTTAAGAGATCATTTCCTTAATTGGTCCTAATTATCTTTGCATCATCTCTACTGAAACAAAGATGATTTTTTTTCATAACATACTGTTTTTAAATACATTTTGTAGATAGATTGACCTGTATTCCTTTATAAAAAGCTATCTCCTCCTTAACGTGATTTATGGGATCTCACGTATGTGATACAAAGTACAAGACAATTTAACTGTCCAGGCAAAACATACACACTTGGGAGGATGTTTCAGTATTAATACCTACTGGAAGGTAAGGTGCTAGAGCTCCACATGATTCCGCTACCAGTAGCCGTCTCTCTGGGTATTTGTGGTTAATCTGGTAAAAAGAAACAGAATGGCTATTTGTTTTGCAGTAACCAATATTCAAAATGTGGTTAGAATGAACTGCAACGGAGGGATACGTCTGCACCTCTTAGATAAACATTGACTGTGCCCATAGAAGTTGTATATGGGTACTAAGCAGTCTCAAATTCTTGCACTGAGGCATAAAGGCAAGGCAGATACAACCTTCTCTAGCTGTCCTATAAAATGGAGCTTGTAATAAGAGAAAAACCGGAGCAGCATGTATGTATATGCAGCAAAAAGAATGGTGGAAAGCGGCACACAGACTGCTGTACTCTGAAAAACAACTTCTGAGCTGGCATGTCATGAAATACTTTGCCTTGTGTAGCCCTTCAGGAGCACCGCTCCTCTAAGAACTCCACAAGTGCCCCCTAGTGCTCTGAGGCAAGCAGTGTAGCATAGCACAGCTGCCTGGGTCTTGCTGAGCAACTGGGGTCAAGAAGACATATGTACCAAGTCAAAAAGTACTTGCATGCTATTGAAGTTCTGCTCTCAAGTCCAGCATAAACATGACACACCTCTAAAATGTGACTGAAAACTGGTCCTATTCCCAAGAACCTCTTGATCCTGTGCTACCTCCCCTTTCCACTCAAAGGCCATTCGAAAATTCTGCTTTACAAATTTAATATTGACACTTTGGAAAGTTTGCATCCTGGCGGAGTCAGCTTTAATGGCCTGTAATGGTTGTAAAATGAAACATGTGGTATGTTGCAATATACTTTGTGAATAAAAAAATTTAGGGTAAAATGGTGAGAGGGAAATGTGAATAGTTTGATCCTGTCAGATAAAATAGGATATACATGTGGTGCAACTATTTCTCTCTTGCTCTGCAGTGTACAGCCTTGGTAAGACAACCATCTCACCACAGAAAAGACCAAGGTACTCACTGCCTTCTTTGTCTCAGTCTTTACTGGGAAGACTTGCCTTCAATAGTCCACAGTCCCTAAAACCCATGTGGAGGTAAAGAACACAGAGGTGCCCAATGAGAGGACAAGAGGAAATGAAATACAGGGAATTCTGTTTTACTGTAAGGGTGGCCAAACCTTGGAACACATTGCCCAGAGATGTTACAGACCCTCCATCCTCAGAAATATTCAAAACCAGACTGGACTTGGTCTTGAGCAACCTGCTCTCGTTGACTCTGTTTTAAGCGGGGGGCTTGGACTACAAGATGTTCAAAGGTCATTTCCAACCTCAGCCATTCTGTGATTCTCTCAATTCTACTGGCTTAAGAGAAACTACAGATGAAGACGTAGTAATAAATCAACTTTAGACACCTCAACTTTATTTCCACAGCATACTGAACGATGGTACCCGACCACTGATGTAGTATTAATGTCTTCAACTTTCTCACTATTCTGATCTGAAATCACGAAGAACTCTCAAGACTGAAGTGTGGCAAAGATCATTTGAAAGAGACTCAAATGAACAAATCATGAGCCTCAGGACTAAACCGAAGTCTCAAGCATGGGAGAATGTTCTTTGAGTGTGTCTATCATTATTTTGCATTCATCAGTAGGGCACCTGCAATATTTTTTGGAAGTATGGATGTTTCATAGATGAGAAACATTATGGGCACACAACAGGCTACTTTAATACCTATAATATCTTTGACTTATGTGCCATCCTTCCACATGCAAATTCCCTGCTGGTAACAGAGATACACTTTGCCTTCTGGAGCTCCGCCTACCTGAGGGAAACAGCAAAGACTAGTTGCAACTGGTTTACATGTACTGGCAAGGCAATATAAATATCACCCCTAATATCGTGAAGACATACTGACACACTGGAGGAAAAACGACACAAATTTCCACAAAGTTTGTGTTCAGGGAAGATTATCAGCCCTTGGAAACTTAAACTGTAAAATGTTTATTACCATTTCTTTTCCTTTCGTCTTTAGTAAATAAGCAGTAGTACAATTCTGGAAGCTAATTAACAGATCACTAGTTCTGAGGGAACTTTTAGCATTCACAGAGCCTTGATCTCAACTCAGATGAGCCAGCCACCAATTTCTACTTGCAAAGAGCAGGTAGAAAGATTGCAAAGGCTAGCCTGATAATGCTGAGCTCCAGAATGTGTGGATGAAAACGCTGAATCTTCTGAGGGCCCAGTCCTTTGCATCTGTAAATAGGTTTTAGTTGGATACCAACTGCATGAATGCTTTCATGACTAAAGCATCTACTGAGAAAAGGTAGAAAATTATGTGTATTTTTGAGTTCCTTCTACAAACTCAGTCTTGTGACAGTGAGATTCAGCTGGTATTTTGCCAGAGAAAATAATGACCTGGTTTCAGTACTGCAAACAAAGTCTGGCAAACTGCATTAAATAAATGCATGATGACATATGGCTTGGCAGCCTGACATGCTGTACTGTAACAGTTGGACTTGTTTCTCTTTTGCATCAGCAATTAGCAAGAAACTGGTATGATGAAGATGTGCTCTTACTGAGGTGAAACTGGTTTTTTTTAACACACTGTTTAAATTTCACGAGGACTAAAAGAACAAAATGTGCTTTATTTTGTGTTCAACTACTACTGCTATGAGTCTTTCATTTAAAAAGTAGATACATCAGTCATACATACAAGCACAAATGCTGCATGTAATACGTACTTCTACTGTCAGAAAGCATTAAGACTATTAAAGCTCGGACTTTACTGTGAAACACAGATGGCTGTGTTATGCAAGAAACAGTAGACAATTATCAGACCAGAAAGACTGTGCCATCAAAGCAAGCATTATCACTCTGTCATGGCTTAGTTATTCACTGTCTTTTAGGCAATTATGAACTCCCTTTTCTTCATTATGGTAGGAAAATACCATGCATTTTCACATGAACTCATGTTGTTCTGTTTCTATGCCTCAGATGAAACAGTAAGAGCATTTCAGTTTGCTTGTGCAGTTATTTCCATTAATTCAGAATATCTGTGGAAAAGGTCACTGTGATTCTAGAAGTCACATGTAAACTTCAGGCTGATCTTACAGGTGTAAAATCATGCCCACCTACAGGGGATTTACTTCCGACTACTTTCATCTTTAGTTTTCTGTTTAAGAATTTAAACTAGCTGAAGTGTGGACACTGCTCCAGGGACTTAAAACAATATAAAAATCAGTGAATGAAATCTTTGAAAGAAAATGGATTTCCAACAGCCTGGAAATTACAGTACAAGCTACAAAGGCACCTACCTGGCAATAGGTTAGGCAACACTGATGATGAGCATGTGCATATCTACATTTCAAAACAACAGATGTATGCAGGTAACTAGAATCTCCAGATAGTCTTTGACAAATTTTCTGCTTCTGAGTTCTTTTTAATGTTATATATAAAAAATATATAATAAGCACAAAGAACATTCAAGTAGCTTTCTGAAAAATACTTGAACTGCCATTCATTAAAACACAAAACCAAAACAACCTCCCCACAAGCAAATAAAATTCAACATTTATGAATTGTTAACTAATTTTCCAGTGTAAAGCACAAAATAGTCAGTTACCTGTTCCCAACACTGTGGTAAAAGCTCAGCTTCTACACGTGTTGGTCCAACGTGTCGGGCAAATGCCACACACCCAGTTAGTATCATCTGTCTGAAAACATAAATTTAAAGATTTAATCTGTTTATAAAGTTCTATAATATATAGAATATATTCTTTACAGGAAAAGCAGATGCTGTCAGGCAACAGGCAATTGTCTACAGTCAAAATTTCACACCATACACACTGACTTAAAGGCTAAATCTTAAATTGAAAGCCACTATTGTTGCTGCTCATTGTAGGGAGGATTGGACTAGATGACCTTTAAAGATCTCTTCCAAACCAAACTATTCTATGATTCTATCTTGTTTTCTATTTAATATGCCTTTTCCAGAAACTTGCAGATCCCAAACTCAGTGAACCAGAGCCTGAGAATCTCTGATTTGGGAATCTGTGACTTCCTAATGTCTGAGATTGGGAATCTCTGACTAAATCTCTCATTTAATTCTTAGTACTGAATACTATGACTCATCAAGCAGTAGAAGGATCTAAATTACTTTTTACTATCATAATACCAGTATTTTAGTCAAGTAAGTACACACATTGCTTTTATTTAGAAGCATTTGTGAGATTTAATGTTTCATGACATGGTTTTGCAACATTCTAACATGAAAGCTACTGTCATCTCTCCCAAAATACCGGATTTTCCTTGTGTCAGAAATCTTCTAAAGCCCTTTATAAAAGGGAAGCAATTAATCAATCAGTAGTATTTACAATCACCTGAGTCACTTGTATTTATATTCTTGCATTTTTTAACTTTCCTCAAAGTTTGCAAGAAATCCTTCTTGTTCCATCAATTTCATAGGCACAGATTATATATTTAAAATTTCAATAAAATTGTACTTAACTATCATTTGGATAAACTTCTATTTAAAGAGTGTTTATCTTGCCAAGATATTTTACTTCTAACTATTTCTCCTGTTAATAGGATTGAAATGGTACCAACTTCACATACAAGTCACCAGTTCTATTTACTTTTAGTGTCTAAATCAACACTTAAGTAACCAGTTTCAAACAATACTGCATGGACATGAGACACTATTTTTATCACCTCCACAGTAAGATTAGGACACTACTGAGAATTTGTTCATTATTACTTTGTGGAAAGTAAGCCAGAATTAATTTGTTACCATTTTAGTGTCATGTCTAAACTCCTTAATATTTACTGCAGCTAATAATATGCCCTTAAGGTTGAAAGGCAGAGATTCTGCTGGTTATTTCTTAACCAGTTATACAATATACTCCATCAAAAAAAAGACTCATTCACTTTGAAGATCTTTTCAAGGAGAAATAGTCTCTTAAAAAGATTTTTTTTTACCCCAGCATTCTTTAGGCCAACAATCTGAGCAAGCTCTTTGGTTTTGTGTTGTGGTGTTTGGGTTTTTTCCTCTCTACCACATACAGAGAACTAGACTTTTGATCAAGGTAAAGGTTGGGGAAAACAAAAATGCAATGATTACATAAGACTCAATAAAATCAACAGCTGATAGGTGATAGCAATATGGAGACAAAAGCCTGTGGTAATTCTGAGTTCTACAAGAAACAAATTAGTTATTTGAATGCCTGTCTTTGGTTCTACACACTGCACCTAATCACAGAACTGGGCAACAGGATATACTTTTATAAGATATTAAAAGAATCAAATAGCAGAATACAGTAATCACTTGAAATCATCTGCATTAGAAATGGGGAAAACCAAAATGTCATTTTTTTAAAAAAAATAATCAAACCTTCTCAAAAAAGTTCCATGAAATCTCAAAATTAACTCAGATGTTCTTTTACCTTGCCTATCAAGTAGGAAAATTTAAGATATTGCAAAAATATTAACTAATAATGTTTTAATATTTTACTGTAACCATCTTAAAAGTATATGACAACAGTCATTAGGTATTTGGGGGGAAGGAAAGGTTGTAAGGATCTCAACAACAGGTCAATGAAACAAAAATGTTAACACTAAGCTGTTGCAAAAATTGCAGTCTAGGCTGGATATGGGAAAAACTTTCTACTGATTGTCCTAATGATCTCTTCTGTTAACAAGATGCTAGGAAAGCTTTCCTCAAAGAGCTCTCTCCAGGTTATGCACTTATGATCACTTAGGCGGGAACGTAAAGCAAATCAGTATGATTCAGCAGAGCACTAGTTTGCTTCATCAGTACAGAAACCAAAGTGAAATCAAGAATCAAACTAGAGGAACAAGGCAGAAGTTAGAGTAAAACAGACATATTTTAACACTTCTAAAGTCTTTCTAGAGGTTTTAGAAAGTGACTGCATGCACTGGTAAGCAATTCAATCTTGTATTACACAGTTCAAGGTTCTTTTGTCACACCTAAAGGTTATATCAAAAAACTAGAGTTTTCCTTAATATGTCAGCAAGTTATGTATGTTCTGTAAGAGGTAGTATCATATGACTGATGGAAAGTCATACTAGATACACTAAGTTTAATGCATTCTAGCTTCTTTTCATTAAGAGTGCTGCTTCCGGGCACATTACTTGGAAATCTTAAAGAGTTCACATTTTGAACTATGTTGTAACCTTGTCCTAAAAGACCCCAACGTTAATCTGACTTCTTCACGGCTCCTTAGCTTCCAAAACCAAGATAATTGTCCAATAAGAAGTTTAAGTAAAGCTAACACATATTTGTTCCTTTGCAGAAAAGAATTTGATAGACATTTTGAAAAGTTGAACAGTACAATAATGGGCAAAGCCTTGATGATAAAAGTGGCCTTATTATAGATAACGTTAGTATACAAGACTGTGGCAATATGCTATATCTGCATGCACCAAAAAGCCTCTCACGTGCAAGAATACAGGCTTTCTGCCTAATTGTTAACATACTTTACAAGGTCAAATATTTAAAGTAAAATACTTATTTTAATGGGTTCATTATTAGAAACGTAATGTCACATTTCAGTCTCTTGCATTTAACAAATTAAAAAAGTCAACTTGTTATCAACTGCTACTTTAATGTATCCTGTAGGTGTGTACAGTATAGCAGAAGGTAAACAATTAATGTATGACATAATACCATTGTTCTGGTGACTAAACCTGAATGTCTTTGGTTGCTTTGTATTGCATAAGACTGCTAAAATATTAAACTTCTTTAGATAAAACCCAAGCATACAAATATTTAAGTATAAAAAAATGACTGGAATTCTAATAATAAATTCTGAATATGTTTTCTAACTAATTTGTATTCAGAATCTCTTTTATTTGATGGAATTTTACTTATTCTTCAGTCAGGTGTTATTGCACCTTTAAAACAGATTATGATTTTTACATGTGTAAATGTATATTGTATATATACAAGTTTTGTCCTGGAGATTATGGCAGAATATTCTTCCCAAATTTCTGATGAAAATGAGTTATTTTTAGGTATAAATCTCTACCTCACAACAAAGAATGAACAACTTCAAGGAAAAAGAAGCTTGGATTTCCTTCTTTCTCAGCTGCTGAAGAGACACACCTATCTGCAGCTAAACAGGCATATGAAAAATCTACATGATAGGCCACCAATCCTGTGACAAATTAAGTACAAGAGATTACAAGCAAGATGTAATTTCCTTCCCCTCTCAACCACAAAATAATTTAGCTTCAATCTGCATGGGACATTAAAAATATTTTAGATAACGGTAGATGTTTCAGAAGCAGATTTCTAATAAATCCAAAGTAGAACAAGGACTGCATCTTTTTCTAATTTCAATCTGCATGATTCCACTGTGCTACAAGTTGCTTTTATTTATTTATTTATGCTTTTTTTTTGTCTCCAAAGCCATCTCTTTCAATTGTACCTCATCTCTAAATTTTACCATGGGAACAATTTAGAAAGACACCAGAACACTTAAGTTTCAGAGAATCTTCAAAAGGTATGCTTTCCATCTATTTCATAATGCCTATTTTGTCTGAAGACAGAATAGAGCAATGATAGATACAGATGCTTTACAAAACACCTCTAATGAAGATAATGAAAAATCTTTTCACAGTTAGAGAAGGAAACATACCAGCTAGGGTACTGTCTTTCAACCTTAAGGATATTCTTACCAAGATCAGTAGAAAAATAGTCAGATGTCCTGCGTACTAAGGAAGAACTAAATTTATAAAACAAAATAAAAAAATATACTTTGTTTCAAAGTCTTAACCAAAATAAAACAAAGCTCTTAACACTTGTCAGAACTAAATCACTGCTTTAGTCTTCTGAATTTTTTTATTGCTACCATAGTACTGAACTGCAAGTAGGAAGAGTACTATTTTCTCATGCTATTTTCCCCAACTAAACATGGTAGTTAACTTACATAAAGATCACTAAGATACACTAACTAATACAGAGGTTTAAAAAAAGCTGGTTTGATTTCTATATCAATCATTGCTAAGAATTATGATCTTAAAGCTCATTTTAACAAAGCATTTCAGTTCATCTTTAATCAGGAAAGGAACTGAAATGTTACGCTACAGCTTACCAAGCACATTCTTACATTTCAGTAACTAGAAAGTACGGGTCATGGAAATGTAAAGTCCTGAAGTCCACACAAATTTGTCAACACTATACCAGCAAAATATCAGCCTAAGTGAAACTTGGTTAAAATCATCCAATAATATCCAGTTTCTATTAGTTCTGCTTCTTTGACAAAGAAAAAAGTTCCTTGTTGTCCCGCAACACACAAACGCAAACACACCTTTGCTCATCATCTGGTCGTTTGATCAAATTGAACAGTATGTGTAGAAGCTGATCTCTCTCTTTGGGTTCAGGATGGAGGCAGGCTGTACACAGTATGAGTGGGATCAATTCCTAAAAAGTTGTGGGTAGGGGAAAACCAAACAAAGTGAAAATGCTTTGGGCATATATTCATTAATGGCAAAATAAACTAAGAAGAAAAATCTAGCCACATAACATCAAAACAGTTAGAGAAGATTTTTTAGAGTCTTGATCTCTTATTAAGTGACCTGAAAAAAGTGAAGGTCTACAAAGGTTAGAATTATTTTCCTGCTAGGAAAGATCAGGGGAGAACCAGCACATAAAATAAAAAGCTCTGCAAAGACTACAATTAACATATGCAGGTCACCTGTAACCAGAATTAGAGGACAATCATGGTTTAAATTGTCTTCACTACCTACTGAACTGAGGCAGGCTCCACAGACATCTGTGGAACAAAGCTCCTACAGAAAAAGCTATTTCTGATGCCATGGAGTTAAAGATTAAAATTTCCAATTAAGCATGCACGCAGTTTTGTGCACAAGTTTGAATAAGCACTGAGAAACATACATTGGTAAAGGTGACTGCAGACAGATATCCTCTATTTTGTGTTGACTGAGAACTACATGTGTTTTTTAAATGCTTGTTGGTTTGGGTTTTTTTTCCAATAGAGAGGCAATATCTGAAGGTGAATTTTCTTTTTAAAGGAATTCAATTCCCTTAAGGAACAAACTATCAAGAAAATACTGTGTAAAACACTAATGGAAAGAAAATATAAGGCTGTTTACAATAGTGAAGACGACCTTCTTTCTAAATATGCCTTCAAACCTCATGGTATTCATTCCCAGAAGAAACAAATGTTTCTAATGTTTCTAAACGTTTCATGGACTGGAAGTCCCTTTCCTTGACCTTGTTGATGTGAGCCTTTAATCCAATCGAATTTGGAAGACACACAATTTCTACATGATTTAATATCTGAGGAAGAAACATCACACTGGGAGGTCGGGGGAAAAGAACAAGACAAACCTACGTGTCTGCAGAGAAAACATGGGCAAGTAATCCGGAGACTTCCCCTCCCACCTGCCGCATACTTTCGAACCACTTTCAGCAGACAAGCTTTTTCTGAATTAATAAGCCATGACAAATAAGCAGATGACAGTGGGAAACACTTCTGAAGTAACTAGGAAAGATTATACAAAGCCCGGAAAAATCTATAGTTATTTGTAATAACTGTGCAGGGAGGTACCAATTTCTTCTTGCAGACATTCAAAGTCACCTAGTCATGATCTTAAGAGTAAGCCTATTAAACAAGCTGGACATGTGGAAACAACATTAAAGACGCCCTTGCTGCTCAACTTGTATTAAAAGATGCCCTTGCTGCTCAACTTGTATTAAAAGACGCCCTTGCTGCTCAACTTGTATTTTCCTGAACAGCAATTACTATGTTTATTTTAAACATAGAACAATATTCTATTTTAGAGCACTACCTAAGCTAGTCAACTCCTGATAAGCTTTTGTTTTCATTTTACAAACATTGTACTCGGCGTGCTATTTTTCCCCCCTGAAGATGACTGAGACACATCCTAAAATGTATTTTAACATTCTGGAAGATATTTTTGGCAATATTTAACCCAATTATGGCACAGATTAGGGAATTTATGATGAGAGAGAGGAATTGATGTGGAAATATCCTACTCACTGCTTAAAAAATCTCAAAGTACAGAAGGAGAAATGAGAAATAAATTTGAACAATTTGGACATTTCTATTTCTCAACATTTTAAACTAAGCCAGTTTTTGGGCTTTGTTTTTAAGTAAGTGTAGCACAATGCAAATTAATGTGAATTGAAAACCTGTGAAGAAACTTTACAAATTACATCGCAGTAAGAGCTACATAACTTTCTTCAGCTGAAAGCTACTTTCCCTCTAGAATTTGCATGTTAGATTTTATCTTTTGTATACCTAACATTCAGGTTTCATGCATTTAAAGTTCTGAGAATGCAGAGGCTTACTCTATTTAACTTTTTTTTTTTGTACTTAACAGAAGCATTTTCTCTTCTGCAAACAGTTTTAACTCAAAAAGATTTGAAAAAATATTATAAAAATACCCCCCTTGCCACTCTAAATACCACTACTTACACATTAAGCTAAGACCTTTTAAAGAGGAAATCAGACTGCAATTTGTAGATACACAACATAATTACTAACTTCACCATAAAGAATATAGGTCATGGAAAAAACTTTAAATCAAAATAAGCCTGTGTTACTTTACTGACATCTACCTTTCTGAAATCTACCCTGAGTTCACTTTATCCAACTGCTCTTGCAATTATTCTTAAGTACTCCATATAAAGATTTTTTTTTTTTTTTAAAAAGAATATACCCCACGAAATGGGACATGTATATTTTTTTTTTTTATCATCTGGTGTTTTTGTTTCATCTGTTGAAACCATCACACTGACTTCACTTTCCTAGTATGTTTGAGTACCTACTCAAAAATCTCAACTGCTCACTCAGAGCTACTGCTAGATTTCAAACACTGTCATGAGCTTTTTTTTTTCTTTTAAAGCTTCTTTTCAAATTTAAGGAAGTTAACAAAGTTGATTTTTCCAGCTGACTCTGTATGAAAGGAAAACACCTCCAAATATTCACCTAGATACTACTACCTTGTGTGTGAAAGGCTAATGAGTAACCTAACACCATTAACATGGGGCAGATACAAGGCTGGTTCTTTACCTTGCAGAAAGCTGGTTAATATAGCTGACGGAATTAGCTGTTTGTTCTTGTCCATTGGTCACATTCTTTCATGCATACTATGGGAGAAGAGAGTGTTCTCTGCATCGCTGCATCAGTGCTTCTACAGTTCCTTCTATTAAGGGGAGTGGAGAAACAGTGAGAAGTCTTGAACAGTGTTTTATGTGCTCCCTATAGACTTAATGGACAGGAGGGTAAAACTGGAGGTGAAAGGGACTTTCTGTGGGACAAGAACAACAAAACTGCTCTCATAGATGGACAAACCAGGTCAGGTGAAGTCTCCCAAAGACTTAAAAGGGGACAGATTCTTCTCGGGATATTCAGGATCATTAAGAACAAAAAACAACCTACAGGCAAGTTTGAGCTCATTCCTTCCTGTTGCTGAGGGCCACACCTTAGATGTAGACTTGTTTAATAGATCTCAGATTTTTCATTCTCAAAAAAAGCAGAGAAGTGCTGTAGAAAGTGGCAATTTTCCAATAAGACACAATAATATTAGCATTTGGCTGTTTAAATTCAAGAGGAGGGTTCATAACATTGTTATGGAGACTGTATATAATTATTAATAATCAAGGAGAGGACTTCCAGTGCTATTTGAAACACTCTGCCTTCCTTGGGAAGGAATACCACTGGTGCTGATAGTCATAAAGCAAGAACATAAATTTTAAATAAACCACCCACCTTCCCTCTATTTAATGTGGGATCCTTCCTAACTGTCTTGTTCATCCCCAAGTCCCTCTTTTCCCTTTTGCCTCTGACTTAGGAAAACTGATTAGTTCCTGTTGGTATTAGTCAACAATACCAGGAGAATTGACTTTCATAACTATGACACTATTTTTCCATTAGATGCCAAGCAGACTGCCATTACAACATCAGCAGCATTTGCAACTTGATGAAATAAAACATCATGTGTCCAAAGTCTCACCTCCACTACTGAAAAGGCAAGTTCATATCTGAGGCAGTTTATATCTGTGAGATACTCAGATGTAGAATCGAGAGAAAAAAGCTATTTTGTTTTTACTGTGAGATAGGCTAGATACAGGTGAATGACGGACAAAGCTATGAAGCTGACCTAATGCATTGCACAGGAGAACTGAAACAGCCCATCTTCTCTCTGTTCTACCTCTGCTTAACTGTCCACATAGGTCTACCCAAAGAAAAATTCCTTTTTTTTTCATCATAGTACCTTTGGACAACTTCTCCCTAACTTACAACAACATGTTCCATTATCTTTGAACAGGATTCACTATCTGAGCTGATTTAAGTTCTCAATAAAGGCAACATTTACATATGGAGCAGCTCTTCATTGTGGTCAAAAGAAGGTGGCTTTTTAATGGTAACTGGTATCACCTCAACTATAGGTAAAACAGTTCCTCCTACATATTAAAAGTATTAGAACAAAATATTAAAGTTTGGGGTTTTTTTAAATGCAGCCTATAGCAAACATTTGTCTATTTTTTCGACAATTTTCTTACAAGGTAGCAAGGAATTTTCTGTGTTGTTGCCTTCGTTATAACTTTTTTGTTTAACGTTCTGACAAAAGTCTTCTACATCTTAGTTTCTCTCACCAATTAGTGTCTTTTTGTTGGGAGTACTCATAAGCAAAATAATTATCTCAAAGTATAAAGTTAATTAGTGTTAAGTGTCAAGACTAGTTATTTCAATAGCTTAGGATAGTAATCTTTTTTATTATTTCAAATATTTATGTAATAATATGGCAAACAGCTGACAACATAATATATAAACCAGGATGACATTATGATTGATTTTGTAAATGTGCCCTTTCAATCTTCTCTAATAGTCAATATTTATATTGTGAAACAATGCTATGTTAAAATTCTTCTGTAACTTAGCCTCTGAAAACCAGTAAATAAAATCAAATAATCTTATTTGCAGCAACTGAAATAGGTGCAGGTACTAAACAAGCTACTGATAAGGAGTCTCTTGTGCAAGAAGGTATTTGAAGTTCAGAATTCATTCTTTTAGTTTCAAAATGAAAAAATATTTAATCATAGGATTAATACATGACTCAGAACTTTGTGCCACCCATCTTACTAATATTAAAATTACAACTATAATTACATTTCATGGGATGAGACTATTATTCCAGGATCCAAATTAAGCCTCTTGTAGATCCCAAAAGGATGCTTTTAGATAAGAATCAATGCAGATATGGGTATGAAAAAACTTTGTATTTCTTTGTTTATATCTATTGTTTACCTGCATATAAAACTAGTAATAATTGGCAATTCAATTCATAAACATTAAATCCAACTCCTTTAATAAACATTAAATTCAATCCATGAATTATGTTATGTTTAAAGACATGGTGTTGAAAGACATCAGCTTTCAGACTACCATTGAAAAGGATACTCTGTGAGACTGAGCTATTTCATTCTAAGAAAACTACACTAGCCCCTCATATCCAGAGAGGGAAACTAAAGGACTTAAATTACAAAATGCTTATGTGTGTGTCTCATGTGTGGGGGGCAACTCCACACCCAAACAAAAAAGTCCCCAAACCAAAACCAACACCCCATGCAAACCAGGAGAGAACCAGCAAACAGGCTGTGGTCAACACTACCCCTGTTTTTCAGAAACACTATAAAAGCCTACCACAATCTAAGTTTTACAGAGTAACAGAAAGTATTTTAATTGTTCATTTAAATTTTTCTATTCTCCACTATTCTGTGAAATAGAAACAGTCATTTAAAGATACTGATGGCTGACAATTTTCATGCTGAGGAACTCTCAACTTACATGCCTTTATCCATATCCAACCAGAATGACATTTGCTTGACACAGCCACTGGAAACAGCCACTTAAATATACTGCCAAGCTCTGACACAGCATTCTTTTACATTTTTTAACAAAGCCAATTATTTTATGGCTTTTAAAGTGTAAGACTGAGATGAAAATCTGTAATAAGATGTTCAGCTCTACTGTGTTTTAAGAGACAGCTACCTACAAAAAAATGCCAGAGAATTAAAGTGCCTTGGTGATGTCTACGCATAGTTACTACACATTAACGTGAACAATCTACAGCGTTACTTTCTTCTAGCAGAGTCAAGAATGGCACCTGTTCAGAGTTTGAAGATTCAGCATTACCTTTGCTTCAACTTTACAAAGAAATAAAAGCAAAACTCTACTCTTAACATATTGAACTCTAGATAAATAACAGTTTCTTAGTATAAAAATTTAGTGGTGCACATTTAGTAAACCATTACTATCATGATTTTGCTAAGTTTGTGTAACACAAATGAAAGTTACAGAAACTAACCCTGGAATAATAGGTGAGATGAAAGGTATAAATAATTAAGGAAAAGTGTTTCTTGATTAAGAGCAAGAGTAACAATATCCTGATATTAAGCCAAAAAGTTTACTCTGGCCCAAACTCCGCTAAAGGACTGCTGCAGAACACAGAAGTTGTACATACAAACAAGGTTACTCATGTTACCTGACAAAAAGATATTGATTTCTACATCTTGTAAAGAGTGAGAAATCAGTATGGTACTGATTAGTTATTGCAAAAATTTTAGAAGATTGCTTTTCTCTAATTACATTGTAGCCAAAGGAATCTTTTTATCTTCTTGACAGATAGAAGGTGGCTGATTTTTATTTTTTTTTTAATATTAACTGTGTTTTAGTTTTAAGTGATAAAAACACAATTGAGGAAGCAGATTCCAATGCAGATGAAATTTTATGAACTCAGGCTGCTTATCTGCGTTATCACAGACTGCATACCCAGCCAAAGGGGTTTTTTTGAAGAATAGGGTTTTAACAGTTTTGTTACTGTTCATTTGAATTAGTATTTGGCTTGCAGTATCTCCTTTGTGGGTGCATTCACATACAAATCTAAATATTGACACACATGTTTTCAAGCAGTTAGGATAAACTAGACACTTGGGGAAAAAACCAAAATTAAATTTATATGTTCATACATGGAATTTTAATGACTATGAATTGCTTTCGGGCAATTATCCTATATTATGCATTATTGATTTTACCCAGTTGAACTGCTCTTTTAGAAACAACTAAAATTATCTCCTCAGCCACCCTACTCAATATTGTATTTTTCCTTCTTTCTTATCTTCCATTGGAACCTAAACTACAGACATTGAAGAACAATTAAAGCTGCACCAATGCAGAAAAATAACGTAATTTCAGAAACGCGTCAGACATGCTGACACTAACTGATCATTCTCTTGTCAACTGTAATATTTACTGGACCACTTATTACCAAGGCAGACAGGCTGCTACTGACCTTAAAAGGGTTAAAAGCATTGGTGAAATGGCTTCTCAATCTCTGGTAAAGGACAATACCTACTGAGATACTGTCAACCTCCACAAACCCAGTTACTGGAAAATGAAAATGTATACCACGTTTTCAGCTTAAGATTTTGCAAGCCATTTCAACATGATGGATGCTCAAAGAAAAAAAGATAGATACTTTAGGGAGTCATTACAAAATTATGTTTAATTCTCACATCTAACACACTGACAGTGTAAGTTCTTAAATACTGCTACTATGTATTTCACTTTGGTGATAACTTTGCATTACAACCTGAGCCTGTTACACATCTTTCTAAAATTAGTGATGTTTTGGTACATTTTTACACCACTTGTCTGTAAAATTATGCTAAGACTCTCTCATGATAAGGTTGTTTTTGGACAAGACCCAAAGTTGTACCTTGTTGAAAAGAGTCCAGTTCTTAGGTTAGCTTTTCGTAATACTGATATTAATAAATACTAACAGATGGTCTACCCAAGTTTTCCTTCAAATTCCATGACTACATCTGAAAGAACATTATAATAGTTATAGCAATGGGTGGTAACTGAGAAAAGCTATTTTTAAAGCAAATTTCAATTGGAATGTTAAGCATCCCATGCAATCCAGTTACACAATTCTCACTTGCGGCTTTTTGAATCAAATTGAAACAGATGATCTGTTCAAGGCAAAAATACACGTAATCAAATGTAACTTGAACTGTAAAACAAAGTAAATACGAAATAGCCTAAAAAGTCATGGAAATATTAAATGCACTACACAGATTATGTTACAAGCTGTGAACAGAAGCCAAAATACCACATCCTGCCAAGCAGAGGGAAGGAAAGGAAATAAGAAATCAGAAATTAAGCACTGATCCAGGAACATTCACAGAATTATTCTGAAAGACTATTAACAGAACCATTTCCAGAGCACCCAGTTAACACCCCCACCCCCTCAGAAAAAAAGCCCCTTTTATAAAGTTTGAGACTTTCAAAACGTGGTACATCTCAAACTCACCATGTCAACTCCTGATAATTAGTCATATGTTATAAAATTTTAGATTATAGGATCAGTACAAATTTCTTGAGGATTTGTCAAAGCCTTAAAATGAACTTATGCAAAACGCACTACTAAGTCTACCATACTGTAGGTCCCCTCAACAAGGACTAAAACTTACTCAACAAACTATGCTACTTCAAACCCTTTATTTTGGTGTCAACTATAAGGCCGTTGAATTTTTGTTTGATATATTTTCTGATTTTTATTTTTTACACATTTGGTAGTGTGCAATATTTACAACGAAGCAATACAAAACCAGTCATTTTTTTTCCATCTTCAATAACAGTCTTCCTTTTCTACACTATATATTATGAATGGCTATGCAAAATACCATCTTCATTTACATTCAAAATAAACATTACCTCTTCATAATTTTATTTAGCTTCATTTTAACTTTAAGGAAAACACATAAGCAAGATTACTAATTTTCTTATGAACCTTATCTGGGCTGATAAATGGAGCATCTAAAAAAAGACAGTAAAATAAATTTTTTGTTGAAGTACATAGTGCTGGAAAAGAACCTGAACATGAATCCTTGTTAAAACTGATAGATAAAATAAACCAAATTTAATGTTTCAACTTATAACCTCTGCTCTTTATAACACACATTAACCATGGTCTTCTCTAACAAAAACATTCGTGCTACCACAAACAGATGGACCTACAGTAGCAGTTACTCTTGCTGAATGCTAATGGGTGCCTTAAGCAAAGGAAGAAATATTAGGATACCATGCAGGTTTACTGAACTCACCTGACAGAGGTGTAAAACCATTTTCTAGGAGCAGAGATGCATGCACAAAAGTAAGAACATGATTGCAAGTAACAGACTTTCATGAAATTAGACACATCATCTTCAAAATGAAGAAAACATCCTGGTAAACAAAAAAAGTAAAATTTCAGGGTTCCTCACCTCTCGCTTTGCAAGCAGCACATTAGGAACAATATGAGGCAGGCAGCGTCCCAACATTAACATGACACTTTTTTCACTGTCTGCAATCCGAGATACCTAGAAAACCAAGTTGTTTGTTTGGTTTCTTCAAATGAAACACAGGAACAGAAAAATATTCTTTCAAAGGAATTATAAGAATTGCAACAGGCTGATCACTTACCAGAAAATATTTAATTTACTCACACACGTTAAGCTGTAAGTTTTTGTAACTTCAAAAGCATGAATCCACTTGTGTGACTCAGAACTTCCCAGTAATTACAGGTCTATCACTAGCTTACATATTTAAGCTAAAATCTGAAAGAATATCCTTATTTCTTAAGTTTCATGCACATAAATTTATCTTGCCATATACGTTAGTAAGTCTTGTTTCAAAGCCATTAGCGCTTGCTTAACTATTGCTGCCATGCAGAAGAAAGGATCTTCTAGTTTATGTCAACTGGGAAATATACCTCTGATCCCAAACGGCTGTCTGCTGACATCCGACAGAAAGACAGTAGTGCTTGATGGAAAGCTGGTGACAATTTCCTGAAATATCGTCAAAAAGGGAGGGGGGGGGAAAAAGCATAGATAAGAAAGGTGACTGAACAAGTCCTTTCACTCTGGTTTAATCAGCTACGTAAAATGACATTCAGCAAGCATGTTTTACATGAAGCATACTGCAGAAGTTTTGGTTTAAAATTATCTTTGACTGTTAGGGTGTTTAGTTTGTAGCAAGAAAAAAAGTGGGTGTCCTAATTAAGAAGTTACTTCTAGTTCTGAAAAATGTAACATCTTCCAAATTGCTGCACAGACAAGAACAGGACCAAAGCATGAAGAAAAGGAAGCTTTAGCAATACAAGAGGAAGCATACAATTATGCAGACTGGGGGGGAGGGGGCAGAAATCACAAGAAACAGTATTTTTGCTTAATGCTCTGATTCTGCACATTGCATAAAAACATTTGAGTCAGTCACTTAAAACTTCAGGATTAAACAGAGATGGCTCAAAGTGGCTCAACTGCCGCTTTGGGATCTAAGCACTGGATTCAAACGTATAGCGAGAACCTCAAAACTAACCTTGAATTGCTGTCCAATCCCTAATGTAGATGCGTATCTGTAGAAGTACTGCCTCATGGCCGTGCACAGCACCAGCCAACACAGCTGAGCTACTCAAAGCCTTAAGCATACACATAAAACCCTGATAAGAGTCTCAAAACAACCTTGTCCGAGAAGGGTAATTTGGCAGAAATGTTCTCAGAAAACAATTACCGGACTGACCATTACATAAAACAGACAAGCACCATCAGCAGCAGCATCCTCTTTTTCCCAGTAATGATAACTCCCTCTGCCTTATCTGAGGCCTGTATTTAGATGCTAATCTAACACTGCCTCATCCACTATGCTCAAAGAGGAAAAAGAACATTTATCTTCCAAAACTCGCACAGAAATCATCTCATTCTATATCATCATCATCATCATCTGCTGTTTGAATCCTCTAATGACACTATATGAGTTTAAGGTAGGGGGGTGACTCCTATTTCTTATATGGAGAGTGGTTATCACCTTTCAACTCTTAAAAATGCTTTTTGTACACCTGAGCACAGAAAATCCTACACATGTGCAATTATGTGTATGGACACGTATGTTTTTATCTAATAGACTGAAATATCACACAATTTATGGAAAATACATCATCATTCACCCTTTTCTAACCAAAAAGAGCCCATTAAGAATCTAAGTTCCTACTTATAATTGTTTAAACTAATCCAGGAGGACTTGGGTAAATATACCAGAATAGTTTTCCTCTTCTGACTGTTTACAAAATATGATAAATAAGAATAAGTTTATTACTTAAAATCAAGGTTTTTTCTTGAGAGTATGGGTTTTTAAAACACGTTTTAAATTTTAGTGAAGTAAGTTGGTTTTAGTTCCAATCAGCTCGATTTTGTGCAAGGGTTCACCTTAAAAAAGTTACTAAACAACTTGGATGGTAATGAGTTGTAAAGGACTTCTCTTTAATAATATGTTAGTCCTTATTCTGTAAAAGTATTCCTGAATGACAGATTTACAGGCTCTACTCAAGGCTTTAAGGTTTATTTACACCGGGAGAACAGGAGCAAGTGTTGCAAAGCGGCAGCTTACCATTAAAAGAACAGCAAGGCCTTGCCCAGCCCTTTGCCCAGGCTCTCCTTTACCTCAGCACTTGAGCCGCAGAACATCAGATCCTTCCCCACTTGAAACCTTAATTAAAATCCTACATAAGGGCAAAGTTCTATCCCCATTTTGCAGAGACTGAAAACTAAGTATGACAATGACACTGAATTTCCCTGTGGATTAATTAACAGCAAGCTCCAGGCAGCATGGATCCCATTACGATTGCTAGCTCTATTTAGAGTCAAGAAAGTGTCTCCTTGATGAAGTCTAGTAAAATCCTTCATAGCTATGCTGGACAGAAACAATGACAGACCCAGGCCTCTTGCACACGAAGCACTACTAATCTATTCAATTTAACACTGGGACAAGGGAGTCAATTCACTGAGAAAGTCAGGAGTGACAGCTACATACAGAAAACACCTTGTATTTGGTGCAAACCACAACACCTAAAATGAGTTGAATAAATACATGTGGTGCAGTCTATTTAAACTGCTGCTAGTGCTTTCTACTGCAATCTGTTAGAGAAGGCATCTTTCCAATGATGGCCACGTCCTTGTTTGTGGGCACGCGTGCACAGCTGCTCCGAGTGCAGTCGCACAAAGCAGGCTCACTTGCGCTTCCATCCTCTCTTCCCATCTGGGCAAGATTTATGCCAAGAATCCACTCCCTAGTTACTCCACTAGTTACAACTAGTTGCCTTTTAGGATAGAGTCTTAGTTTTTAATACCTCTTAATACATTCTGAATAAATTGTAGTAATTGGCTTCTACAAATAACCACCCCAGACTGAAATGATATCCAGCACTTCTATCACGCTGCTTCTCCCACAGATCTCAAAATACTTCACAAATAACAGAATTCTAATGAAAAAATTTACTGTATTATTACAAATCAAGTGCATAATCCAGGAAAACAATTTAGTGGTACAGATCTATAAAACACTGTATCAAATATGGTTTCCTTTGACCCTTCACTGACACGTTAAGCCCAAAACTCAGTACAAAAATAGCCACTTATTACACTTGCATTACTTATTTCTGCAGTGAACTGCATTTGAAGAGACTTCTGAAGTTAACTCAATAGGGATTCAAGGCTTTATTCAACTACTTTTCAAATAAAACCATGTGTAGTTATATTTAAAAGAGCTGTGAGCAGCAAAACAAATTTTGTTTATCTAGAGACTACTGTCATAAATCCCACTGGAGATACTCATAGTTCCTTCCACACTCAGTGATCTCATACTATTTTGATACCCATCCTCACTACCCCAAACCATCAATCTAAAATTCATGTACTTAATGCCTCTCAGCACTCCCAATTACTCTGAGGAAAAAGAAACTTGCAACAAGCCACAGACAAAAGTAGGTAGACAAATTTATGGCAATCCATGTACGACAGTCATAAGTTTTAATTATTACATAGTTATTACACATTCAGCTAGAAAATGAAAGAAATTAAAAATAAAATAAAATCTGGAAAGCTTAAAAGGAACCACTGCAAATTTTCCAGAAAAAACTAAGTCAAGTTTTACTTTCCTGTTAAACAGTAGTATATTCAATTAGGAGAGAAGAAATTTTTAGTAAGACTCAGACTCTAAGGTACTATATTCAGAAATCAGAAATCTTTCCTCCTGTTCAATTCTGAAGTTAAGATATCACTGAAAAAGTGCCCCTGGCCCTAGGACTCGGTGCGGAAGTTAAGGAAATCCAGAGAAAACAAACAAAATACTTAGGGTTTGCAGGACAATTTAATTACTAGCAGAGGTAGAAACTCTTGGTTTTTCTTCTTCTTGCTCCCCCCCCGCCCTGCCCTGTATTGATTTTCCATCTGCACAGAACATCACACATAGATTTCTACTTGGTATTTTCATGTGGAAGACAATTCTAGAAACATATTACTGTATCAACACCAGCAAAAGAACGCTAAGGGAACTGACGAAATACAAAGCAGAATGGCTACCTGCTCCCTGAGGAACAGCAACGGTAAGACCGTAAAGTGAGCTACTTGGGAATCTTTGTCTACAATGGTAATTTTAGAAGTTGTACATACGCTCATTAAGTTTGAGGTCTGTATTACTCCTGATGGCTACACAGTGGTTTATCTATTACTTAACGAGCATGTTACTTCCCCTCTTGACTATAACAATTAAAAGACTGTGTAGACTGGAGGGGCTTTCTCAAAAACAGTCAGACACACAAACTCAGGCTCCATGTAATAACACAATAGGAGTACCCCATTTTTATTAAAAGAATCATAGTTACCCAGTGAAGGCTTCCCCCAAATTGAAAACTCAAAAAGCAGAATGTCATCGAATACCCCTTCTGATTATTAAAAAAACCAACAACAACAAAAACAAACCATACAGCTCTCTTAGATACTCCAAGAGAGTTATACACATCTACATAGGAAAATTTAAAAATTTCCCAACCACTCTTCAAGACCACCAGAAGAGATTTCATTATGAAATTAAAATTTGAAAGAGAATGGAAATATCCTGTCTTCCCATTCACCACTTCGATTTTAGCTTTTTTTTTTTTTTTGTTGCAAGGAACAGGACTGATTTTAGAAACAAGTAGGAGGTAAAAAGAAACCCTTAAACTTAATACTAAAAATGTAGGTTTGCCAAATGTACTCCTTCCTAAAAAGATTAGGAACAACATGAAAATATCAGCACTGTACCCTAAAGGTATGTTAAGTCTTTTATTTGCATTCAAAACACAAATGCTTTATGAATTCTGCAGAATTTCACTGTTAGAAAAATCTCTATCCACTGTACAAGAGTTTTTCATTAAAGCATTACAGTTTAAAACTTATCACTAACCTATTAGGTTTATCGAAGTGGACTGCAGCTTTAGTTGATGGACCACAAGAAGACAGTTTCTCTGTTTCTTTACAGGGCACAGAATTTAGCATATCATCTTTAGAAGTCCTTGAATCCACTTCAGCTGACAAGGAAAGGCTTGTTTCCTCAGTGTTTCCATGTTTGTTGTCATTCTCAGAGCTCTTGATATCCAAGTACCGTCCATTGTCCTCTGAGACTGTGAGAGGCACTTGTTTTAAAGAAGGATGGGGAGCTACACCATAAACTGTTGACACAGCAAAGTTTTCATTCTTGAGAAAATCTATTTCACTAAAAAAGGAAAAGCAAAGAATGAAATATTTTTGTAGCTTTCCTGAGAAGGTTCTTGGAATCACAAGGCTGGAGCACAGAAATACGGACAACATATTGAAGAGCTCCCTCTTCAACTCCACTATGTTCAAAAATTCCTTTAATATAAATAACTTGTATCACACAAGCTGTTCAAAGGAGCACCGGTTTAATGGAGTTCTTTAGTCAATAATTAGTAGTAGGAAAAATGTTGCACTCAGAGTGAATCAACGAAACAAGTGAATAACAATAGTGTTATCTGCTTCCGGCTGAAATCTTAGCACTGAGACACAAACTGTCACAAGACAGAACTCTATCTGGGATGCAAAACTTAAAATACTGTAGTGGTGAATTAATATATATACTTCCCTACCTGGCTTTGAAATGGTAATTATGCAAGTCAAGAAAGGCACTTAAAAATTATGCACTTGCCCGTATGTTGTATTGGTGCATTTCTTAAGAGGAATGATTATTTTATAGCTTTGACCAAACTTTTAAAGTCTCTTTTTTTGTTTTTCTTAAAGATACTGTCATTTCTACTAGTCTTGCTCTCTAGAAAGAAAAACTGTGTTGAAATAAGTCATTAAACCAAACATCTTTCTGTTTGCAAGCTGTACACACCATAGTAGTGAGTGAAATAAAGCTGACTGAAGAGAAAACCCACGCAAAACACATCAGATATGATTCTGTTTTCAAAGTAGTAAATAAAGAAGTTGCATTGAAAGAACAAAACTGATTGCAAAATTAAATGATGTAGGTTATAAAAGGGAAATAGTCAGTTTGAAGTCTCTTCCTTTTTCTGAATCAAACACCACATATTAAAAAGGAAGGACAGCCCCTACTCTGAAGAACTAGTAATTTTGTAAGCGTAAGTTGTACATTTTCATATATGTGCTAGAAAAACATTGAGAAGTTATTCCAACTTTTAACAGCAGTTTAGCAGATTGGTAAGTACATACCTCTCAAGTCTTTGGATTTGTTCCATCAAAGACCATTTCTCACTGTTTAACACACTAATTTGATCTTCTAATTTTTGCACTATTAAACATTGCTAAATACAAGACAGAAACAAAAGAGTTTAGTACAATATACTTAAGTAGTACTGCAAACAGCTGAAACATTTCTTCTGTACAATCTCTTACTTCTATTGACTGTGGTGTTGTTTCAAATACAGGGACGCTCCCAAGTATAGGAGTAGCAGCCTCTAACTCATCATCTTCTACACCAACTGATACATCCACCACATCTCTCGCAGTAACATGATGGTTTCCAAAGTCACGATAGAGTTGTAACAGGTCAGGAGGTTTTGGAATGTTCAATCCTACATCATCCCAAAGTTCAAAATCCTTCAAAGGAATAAAAGAAACTAAAGCATACAATATACTTCCTTTTATTTTTGTTTCTATTCCTCATTTGACTGCAGGTCTTACAACAGCAAAATAATCACATCAAGATTACATTGTAGTAAAGGAGATGAAAGCTTAAATCAGATAGCAAGAAACCAAAGTAGAAAAAGGATCCATTTCATGACCCAAAGCAGTTTCACCCTCAGGGTGGCTCTAGGTAATGTACTAATAAGAGGACATTCCAAAAACACATAGATCACAATGTATTTTTTCCAGGACATTAATGCTTTTTAGAATCAGATATAACGTGGATCAAATTCTAGCAGAAGCCAGTGCAGTTGACAGAAGGTTTTCTACTGACAGGGGTATTGTTTTGTTTCCATCTCATTCACAAGAACAGGTGTAATTTTCCAGAAGCAGACAGTCAAATAGCTTTGTAGATGACTGATAGACAGGGTGCATATTCTCAGTGAAATTTGGACATAACTGTATTAATTGTGTAGAGGTGTAAGCACTACTAGGGCCTCCTGTCTCAAACCATCACTATATGTCATTCCTTTTCTCACTGACATGTTACAATATTATTAATCTAGAAAAAAAATGTGCATTCTATGTGTTAATTATAGTACATTTATATTTACATTTTAAATTAAGAACTTTACTTTTTTGGGGGGGTAACTGTCTTACAACATAAAACATTTTCAGTTGAGAACACATAAAAAGTAAGGATAAATTATTTATCTTTTCTCTTTTGGGGGCTGTATCCTCACAAGTATTTGTATGAAACCTAGCACTGTTAAACTCAAATCTTAAGTGGATTATCCAGAAATTTTATTTAACAACTCATTTTCTTTACAGATTAGGATATGAACTGTAGGAAAAATATAGGACTAGTTATAGACAGAACTGGCTGAAATTCAATATTTAATACTGAATTCAATATTTAATTCTTCTGGCAATATTCCAGTTTTGTGCTGAATATATATTGAGTGTTGATGTTACTGGGTGTTTTGTTCACCCAGTAACAGTGAGAATGTAATTAGAACCTTCCAAACATTTGAAGAAATTTTTTCCCATAAAATGCAAGCCAATAGAAACATAAAACTTATCATCTTAAGAAAAATGCATCAAAGCACATCTATGTTTGGAAATATCTAAGATGACACCTTATTACCGAGCGCTTCTCCAAGACTGTATTGAATGCCACAGTATAATTAGGTATACTCATACACATATATATGCCCAAGAGATGACAAGCAATAAGTATACTGTATATCCTGCACAAATCAGCTGAGTATGATTTAAGATTATGTTCAAAATTTTACTACTTTCAGATCCTTGAGTTTAACTGAAAGGGTGTCCATCAGAATCCAGGAAAGTGTATAAGTACCTACAACTCTCAGTATTTTTCTTCTTGTTTTGCTTCCTTTAAAGAATGCAAGCATTCTGACTCCTTCCTACAAATTTTTGGCAAATACTCCTCAAAGTGCTGTATTTTCAAGCCATGCTTTGCTTTATATATGAAAATGCTAACTAACATATTTAACTCTTAGAATACTCGTATGTATGAAGTGAACTACATGCACAGGAAATATCATTTAAGTTCACTTGCGCTTATTACAAGATCAGAATATGGAAAGCAGGCATGTAAAAAAAAAACCACAAGAAAACTTTACCTGATCATGATTTTCATCTGAAAAT
Organism: Astur gentilis; assembly: GCF_929443795.1. NCBI lineage: Eukaryota > Metazoa > Chordata > Aves > Accipitriformes > Accipitridae > Astur > Astur gentilis. The sequence continues at coordinate 12,339,104 of NC_064899.1, read as the reverse complement.
GTTATTGATGTAAGCTTGTAACTATTCTTCAGTAAAAATTCATTAACTAGGAAGTTTAGAGCTCTTTTCTCAAGAGGTCTGATTGGCTCCTGGGAAAAAAGAAAACAATACACTACATCTTTGGTTCATCTTCCTTCCAACTACGGAAGCATATCTGTCTTAAAGTCCATGCAAAGCTCAGTTACCACCAGCCACCTACCTGAATTTCAGGACTTGATTTATAATTTTTTCGTTCCTGCAAAGGAACTTCATTTTCTGGGGAGGAAAAAAAAGTAACTAAATTTTACTCTTTCACACAGGATGAGCTCAGCTACTTCTACATTGTTCAAAGTAGAGACTTAAGAAAAGGTTTATGTACACCACCTGCAGCCTGAGTCAGGTTGGCTCGGAGGGCCTGTATGGTCTCCTTGGCTTTCCGCAGTTCAAACTCCAGGACTGGACAGGGATTTGGATTAAACACACACAGGCATCCAACCAAGGCAAGGGAAACAAAAATAAAATATAAAAAGCAAGGATGGGTGTGAAAAAAAATATACAGTTTGTATTAAACAGAAAGCATGCAATCTTTATGGAACTTATGAACACATGCAGCAGAGTTGGTCTGAAAGCAAACTGGTGAACATTTTCCATAGTTTCATTGGTGTTACGTTAGCTAAATCAAAATTTCAAGCTGTCTGACAAGGACTCACTGTAGGGTTTTGGGGTCTTTTTTTTTTTTTTTTCCTTGCTTTTAACTTTGTCTATTACTAGGAAATGTTTGTTATTTCTTCCCTACTCTTAAAATCAGCTGATACTGTCAAATGTTTCAATTTCTTGGAGCAAGGGGAGTATGTGGGCAATGAGAGGACAGATCTCAATGAAGCAAATACATGCTGGCAGCAGAGGAAGCTGTCTCCATGTAGCAAAGCTTAAAACATGAAGTGAATGTACTGTCCCATTGAGACTACAGATTTTATTTTTTTTTAATAAAATCATACACTGAAATTTTACTAGTTTAAATGGCAGAACTTGAAACATACTTTATTTTACTACTAAGAGTAGTCTCATTTCAAATCTCTATTTAAAAATGGTATTTCAGGAATACCCTAGAGTTGATTAAGATTTTTAATTTAGTTGAATACATTTAAGAGATGCACAAGATCAAAAAAAATGCAAAATATGCAGCTCTCCTATAGTACTTAGAGAAGCTTGAAACAAAAATGTCTTTGCTCCATTATTCTTAAAAGTTTACAGTGATTCTAGACTATACAAAACTTTCAATGATCTAGAGTCAGTTTTAGAGATTCAAAAATACATAATTCTAGCTGCTGCTATCACCTGCTTCACCTCCCCACCCCCCGGTCACTATTATGTGTTTCTCATGTTCCAATGTTTCCCCCCAAAATGGCCAGTAGTGCTTTGTTTGCACCAGAATTCCATGTGTTTTGATGTTGAGGTCACATGTATACTGTGGCTTCAAATTTTAAAACCCCGTACCTTTGCAGAACGTATCGTAAACGTTCTTTTTATAGCCGTTTACAGTTAGAGCATCTAAGGGAACCTATTTAAGGAATTACCAGACAATTACATGCATTTAATTAATTCTCAGATTAATCTAATTACTATAGAGTTACCAGAAAGGGTTCTTGTACTTAACTAGAAGAGATGAGCCCAGAACAGCTACCATACTGAAGTGTTAAACTACTCTAAATAGATTACCTAACACTTACTTTACTCCCATGCAAAACTAAAAATATTGCAGCTGCTTTTAGTAAGAAAATATTAATGAGATTTTTAATCATTGCCTGGAAACATTTTGAAATATTCTGGCATTTTGAAATATTTACACAGAGAACAATGCATGACAGAAAAAATGCATTGGCTCTTGCTTGTAAGAAATGCTACTGACGACTACAGATAAAATGGTTTCCTCTTTTGCACATCTGTTACTAACAATCTTTTGATAATTAGCATGCATGGAAAAAAAGATTCACTCAGTTTGCATTTATCCATAAAAACTGAAGGATAACTACAGTACACCACATTTGCTACATGAAAGTAATTTGTTTGATGCACAGAATTTTACTGCAGCGATACAAAAGCGCAACTGAGGATATGATGAATAAAATATGTAAAATCTCTCTAGTATTCAGCAATGCTGATCTGCAAATACTTCTGTGCAACAAAGTTAGAAAATGCTCTTGTAATAAAGTATCTAATAATTTTAGCACTTCCTTGCATTTGAGTTACTAATTCACAGTTATGATTCTAAGTTGTTAGTTTTTGAAAATTGCGAAGAATTCAAATTAAGTAATTCTTCTGATGGAAATGACTCTGTTAACATTTTATTCTTGTAAAATATTTTCAAAGACCAGAACAGTTGCAGATCAGGAGTGCCCTGCACTAGAATGATATAAATAAGAAAAAAAGTTAGAAAAACAACAGAAACTAGAAAAACTCAGGAATCCCATTAAGGAAAATAGGAATAAGACATGTCTGAAGGCGTAGAAAGCCAAAAAACTCATGTCAGAGAAACCCATGTCAGACGGCAAGAATTAATTTTTAGTGAACTGTCATGATGCTGCAAATTCTTAGAAGCCATTAGGACTTTACCCATTCAACCTTAAAAGTAGATTACTCTGCTGCATGTTTCTCTGTATACAGTGGAAGTTTCTGGACATAGTATATTTGAGAAGCTGTCACTTCGCAGCATGTCACATAATTCTACTTCAACACAGCATTGTTACAGTTGTACCTCATCGCCCAGTCTTACTAATGCCACCATTATAATTGTCATCATACAAACCTTGAGGCATCTAAGTCACAAATTTAGCTTTTATTTGAGGAAGCTTATTTGTAGGTTTTTTTAATATACGCATAAATATTTGTAAATACCTACAACATAATTTCAATCAAATTTTCAATTATGATTAAAAGCTCTTTATTTTAGAAGTTATACTGAAATGCAATCTTCTGCCAAAATACATAATGATTTTTAACTCAACATGTGAACTAATGAAATCAACACTTGAAATCCCCATTTGTTGATGATATGACATGCTCTTAAATAAAAAAAGCAACCTCTAACCCCTTTCTTTGTAACCATTGTCAAGTACTGACTTTTAAAATAAATTACCTGATCTTGTAAAGCTTATGTACCTTAGAGAAGCTAAGCTTTCAAAAGCATTGATAAAGCCAGCTAAAGTTTAACTTCATGCTTGACTGAACTGATAACATGTATAACTCATTATAGTACTTGGTGAAAGAGGCTGATACTCCTTAAGAATGATGCACAGAGGAGTTTTGTTGCAGACAGCCTAGGAAAGGAAAGAACCAAATTGATTCTCCTCTACATCAGGAAAGCAGAGAACAGAAATTTAGAGTTCTGAGGTTGGTTAATGTCCCTACAAGGAAAGGGCCTTTCTGAACAATCTGTTTTGCCTTAAGGGAGAAAACTAGTCTGAATTTAAGTAGCTCTCTTGCTTTTTCTTTTTATAAAGAACTCAAATCACTACAGCTACCATTCTGAAAAAAATTACCTAGACTTACTCAAAAGAGCTGAATCTTTCAAGCAAGCAACAAAGCATTTGACCAAGACTTTAAGATCAGTGATTTTAAATGTTTCAGTCTTCATGCAGCTAATCTAATACACCTTAGAAGAGAAGTGCCCATCAGGAGCGGGCAGCTTGTCTGCTCGCCTTTGAAATTTAAAAACGAAACTTTCTCAAGGATCTTTTCTATTCACTCACATTCGTTAATGACTTCATAAGTAATGAACCATAGATTGAGAAGTTAGCTATAAAGAACAACCTGTGATTTGGGATACCGATCAAGTTGAGATCTTCATGAACAGCAGTCTTGTTGGGCCAAGGCCAAAAAGTTGAAGAAATAAACAGTACTTCTAAAAATTTTCAGTACTTGCTTTTTTATAAGCAGTATTTTCTCCAATTATACTATGATTTAACATTCTATGTATGAATTATCTTGCCAGACTTTTGCATACTTCGGTATGAAGTACTTCTGACAACAGTAGAAAGGTAGTTTTAAGTTGTGAAGTCACTATATCGCATTCTGGCATTTTCTTTTAAAAGTAGTTCTCCTCTGAAGTACCAAGGGCCCCTGTGCTTATCTTTCCTCAAATTTGGACATACTGTTACAAGTTCTGTTGTTGTTTGTTTCTTAACTGTCATTTCAAGTTCTTCCTCTTTGTAAAGTAAACGTAAAACTCTAGATGTCCTAAATTATGCCCTCTGAAACATGTATGACATTCCATTACATTTGACAGATTTGCGCATGCACTGAGTCAATCGGAAGAAATTTAAATTCTCCAACTATAGTTAGCAATGAAGCCACTATCTCAATATACTTCGAGACCTGAGGTTTCCTAATTCCCACTTCCCTGATACAAGTCCTAAGAAGAAACGAAGTGACTTGATTTACTGTCAGTGTGAAACACTTCAGGGTGTAACACAAATAGCTTGAACCAGAAAGTAGTACTACAGCATGAAAGGTGACTAGCAAGCTACAGAATTTATGATCAGCGTGAAAGCTCATGAGCAAGCTAACAGAGAACTGGTTATCATTCTAAGAGTAGGAAGCCAACACTTGACTCATTAGCCTCATTAATGCTTTTAAGTTGAGACAGGACCAGCTACAGAAAAGACGTGAACTACAGCAGACTTACCTTCAGGTTCAACCCTTGGAGGCTATCGATCTGGAGGGAAATTAAGGAGACTTACAACTGCTTAACAGGGCTTACAACAGGAAATGGGAAGACAAAACCAGACCCACTTCCAGGATGAACAAATTGAACACACAATGTTAGCAAGTGATTGTTGTATTACAGATGTCTTTTGTGTTTTGTTTTTGTTTTGTTTGGTTTTTTAAGATCCTCCTCTGATTTTGATTGCACACAAGTAATAGTATTTATTAAAAAAACATAAATAAAAAGGCTATAAAAAAGCAGAAGCTGCAAACCTAAGTCTAGATCAATCAAATCCCGAAAAATAATCAAGTGGGTTTTGAGCTTGTCTCTTCCCTTCAAATCCTGACAGGTGCAGTATTTTATTTTGCTAATCAGAAATATATAGTCTAGCCAGAAATCAATGCTAAGGCAGGGAAATATAAGAAGATAAGAGATTGAAATGGAGTTTGATTATGAGAATTAATTTTATTATCCTTGCAAACACAGCACTGTGTTTTTAAAATTATCAGATTCTCAGAACAGTAGATGTCAAAGGCAGTTTAGCAATACTAAATATTTTGCATCATGGAAAGCAGGGGTTTCAGATCACAAACATACTTGTGCACACAGTCAATTTAAGATGAGGCAGAAGATTCAGTTCCTTAGACTGAATGTCAGATGACCTATTTCCACTGAAAGCTGTGGGTATTTGACTTCAAGTTAGGCATACTCTTATGCCACAGGAATGGAACAGGTTTTCCATTCTCTGGTTGTTTTATGATAATGAATATGTGGAGGAGGTTTACTAAGCCTAATAAACCCTTCAGTACTGACTTTATCTTAACACCAACTATTTCAGCACTTAATACATGAATTTAGATTCAAGACTTACTAGAGAACAGGTTGTTTCCATCTAGTAAATTGCAAGCTCTAAGGATGCATATATTTTTTTAAATTCTTAGTGAATTACAAATGCATTATCCAATTTGTTACACAGGTCTCTATATTTATGTTTAGATGTGATAGATAAGGAAGAAAATTGATGTTTTCTAAATTGCAGTTACTTTTGTCATGCTCATCCACATCCTGACTGCTTTTGTGACTCGCATCTTTTCAGTCAAGCTGATAATAATATTATAGAAGAGACTCACTTAGCTTCCTTCAATCAGATTTCCCAAGTGACAAGATCATACCAACTCTTCAAAACATGTTTGCTTCTAGGCCAAATTTTGATTCTAATGCCAGATGGAATGAACTCGGCTAACAGATTTGAAAAACTGAAATCCATTTCAAGCAAGAGTCTTTCTAGGTATTTCCAGGAATTTTTGGATTGGTAAAATAAAAATTATGGCAGCTAAGTCTAACACCATTCATAACAGCAAAACAGAAATATGATGGCTTTGGATGGTATATATGCAGATTTTTTGATTTGGTGCTTTCTAACATTGCCATGGTATAAAAGTATTCGTAACTGGATATGTTATAACTTCAGTTTTAAAGTCCTTCTGACTTGGGACCAGTTTCTTTTAGTGACTGATGCACTTTTATTTCCTATGCTTCATTTGACTAGGGAATTGATATGGAAATCACGGGTTCTGTCCAAACAGTAAAAACCAAAGATAACAGCATGAGAAAGGCATTTACAAAAAGAAACTATTCAAACCTCACTCTGAGAACTATCAGAAGAAAAATATGACTATCAGATCATGGCCTCAAGCTTTCAAAATAGATTACAATTTTATCTCCTATGCATCAAAGCTCTTCACTGAGAAGAAAGAATATGAGAAGAAATAAGCAGGATGGACTTCCAGTTATGTTTCAAAGTGCATTTGCAGCTAAGAACTACTTCAAAAGCAGAAGTTATAAGCCAGAGTTTTTTTAAAGAAGGAACCGGATATGAAAAGTTTTTGAAACCTCTACTGACATAATTTTTTAATGTGCAAATTAAATACTTATCAGTTTTCTGAAGTTTATTGCTTAGGTAGATGTTTTTAAACAGAACTGAAGCAAAAGATTTTAAGGAATTATAATTGAAGCAGAATTTTAAGTAGAAACAGGATATTTTTGAAAACTCTGAGTCTTTACAAACATCCAGAAATAATATCCAGTCTTGCTTTGTTCAAGTTCTTAAGTTACTTCTTAACAACTCTTTGAAAAAAGTCTCTAAAGGAACACAGAATCGTAATATAAATATCCTGCCATATAATTTACTTGTCTATTACATATGACAGTGGTCAATTAATATACTGTAATCTTCAAAAATCTCTATCTATTTTAGGATGTACTTAAATATAATATTTATTTTAAGGATATATTAATTTCATACTGCAAGTAATCAATATTTTGTCATTAATGTTCCATCAGAAGATTAATGGTTCTACTGGATGTCAATTCAGACTGGTCTTTACCTTCTATAAGCATCTCTAATCCAATTCATTTACTAAAGACAGCTCCAAGCAAAGATCAGACTAACTCCTTCAGTAATACTATCGCCAAGAAAGATTGACTAGAAACAGGAAAAATCTAGCAAGATGACGAAAAAATAAAAATATTTTGAATTTGCTTGTTTCTTCCTTGTATTTCAGGACACAAATCAGAAATAATTGCGTTCCTTAAACACACTTTGTTTAGAAGATTAGCTTTGTATTTACAACTATTGCCTCCTTGAAACTGACTACATATATTGAAAAAGACAGTAATTAGACAGTAGTAAGAATCTGGAAGTTTCCAGATAAATTGAAGAACAGTAAGTACCTATAGTTCCAGACCAGAGCACCAAAATACCTGAATTTACTTCATGTTCATGAATTGAATCCAGTCCTTTATTTCAGAAAAACCGGCCGGGTAAGAACAATGAGATTTTCCCAACACTTTTGTTTCTTCTCTCTGGGTCAATACTGGTTGCCATTTCAGACTGACCAAAAAAGTAAACTTCAGAATCAAGATCCTTTACAAAACTATGTTTCACCACCTTTTCTTTGCTTAAGAATGTGACAGTGTTTCTGCTAGGATGAAGTGTGGTGGTTCAAAGCAGAGACAACAGTGTGGAACAGAGACATAGCAGCTTGCATCATGTCATAAAGCTAAACTATGTGAACAAAGGCCACAGCATGGAGAACTTTCATGTGCTCATGATATTAAACAGTATTAATTGGCAAGAAGTACACAGAGTTCTGTAGCAGTTTCCAGAGAGCTTTTATGGATTCCTCTACAGAAGCTGCAAATAACTTAATATCTGAACTTAGAAAAAAAAGCCTGGATTAGAGAAACAAGTCTCACATACAGAAGGGATTATTATAATAACTTCAAATATAAGAGAAAAGCAGCCTCTGCCTTTGCCAAGATAATCATAAAACCTGAAATTAAAAATGCCACAGGCTTCTGTTCAGAACAGCTGCAAGAGGCACACCCCACACCCCCCCCCAATCACTTCTTTGAAACAATCTTATACAATCGAGAAATCAAATGGGAGAAAAGAAAAGCACTACAGTTCAGATTTGTAGCAAAGACAACTTATGGAACTAAGAAAATCCCAAGTTTACTCTGGGTTTGGTAACGCTTATTTGATCTACACATAAGCTATATTTAAGAGATGATGTGCTACAGATCTTTACATCAGAAAGCTATCACCCCTGCAGTAGTCACAGACTACTACATAGAATATTTCAGCATGTGTTTCAGCTGAATAGTAGTAGTCAGTAGGCAATATTGAGATACTGTTCTTTTGTTAAAAACAGGGCACAATTTTCAAATATACTACTTGCTTCTACCCTGGTGACATCTGAAATCATACAGAAATACACCTGCCTGAATATTTACAGTAATTATAGTAGAAGTGTCTGAAACATGATTATATCATTAAGTGACTAGTTAAACAACCACAGTGAAGTCTTGTCATCTTCAGAAATGTTCATTTAAATATACTTACGCTAGAAACAACAAGTCAAATGGTAAAGTTGGCATTCTAGGATTCCTAAATCATACAAAAAACTTACCTGCTACTCTTTCGTCCGTTTCCCTATTGCCATCATCAGAGTATCTTGCAAAATCTAAGGAATCAAGAGTACTGATGCTTCCGGCGCGATCTTAAGTGGGGGAGAAAAAAAACAACAAACAAAGATATAAGAAAAAAATCCTGAAGAGCTGACTGGCTTTGATAAAGAAAGTCAAAACACCTTCTCATTTCAGAAACTATGTATCAAAGGCTAAGTAAGTGTTCTGCAAGACTGAAATTTTATTTCTAAATTTCTAAAAGTTGCATTTTCTAAAAGTCTGCCTCTACACAAAGAGTATGTGAGTAAATCTGAAAAAAACAGAGCATTACACCAAGTTCAACGAACAGACACTGTAAGAAATTCACCCTTGCTCGCCACAGAAGGCGGCATTTCAACCGTGTCCACAGCCGATGCAGAGCAGTGCAGCGCAGCACTTCCCCTTCTCCGCAAGGGCCAGGGAGCTTTGCTTGGACATGCAAGCGAGCAACACAAGAAACCAGATACAAACTGTTCTGCAACAAGTTTCAAGCAGCTCTGTTCCCATTTTACAGAAACCTGTAACTAGCCCAAATACACTACTTCCTTTTCCCTTTTATAGTATTTTAAGGCACGTTAATGTGACCAAATGCTTTTCTACGTATCTCCCGATCCCGCCATTAACTTCAGTACATACCCACTTAGTACAACATTTACAAAGGAATTCATTACCTAGCAAAATTAAAACAAAGCAAGTACAGTTCATGCTATTGCAGGTATAATATTCATACTCTAGAATTAAATTGTTACTCAAAAGAAACATTCAAGAAATTCAGTAACTAGCATAAGGTTTTGATCTGACCTTGATGTTTTTCATTTCAGGGGGGCAGGGGGGAAAATTCAAACAGAAAGCAATTTTGATAAATTCAAGTCTATTGAGGCACACATTCACTTTTTGATTAGAAAAATGTGCAACAAAATTAGTCGGTGACATAACCCAAAACAAACAGAACACATTCCTAACACAACTGAACATGCAGAAATTATATTAAGTAACTTAGTATCTTTCCCCTCCTTTTGAAATTAATTTCTATGTAGCACTTCAGAAATAATTTTAATTACATTAGAGGTGTTGTCACATTAACAAAGAACAAATTCTATAGGGCTGTCAAAACCAGCCTTGTAACTGTCAGTGGAAATAGAAGCAATTTCATCACTTGTTAGTCATGACAGAATTTGATTGACATCACAGAAAGTATTTACCCCCCCGATTCTGCATTATGTAAAAAAAAAAAAAAACAACAAACCCAAACCACCAAGAATCTATTAATGAGTTTCTTTTTTGTACATTTGAGCCTAAGCTGTCCTTTGAGGTCTTGTGACATCCTCTCTACACAGAGCCTCGCACTAGACTGAAACAAGAACACCTGGACTGAGACCGACTAAAGAACCTACACTCACCTGAAAAGCTACAGAGAATATTAAATTTGCCAACGCTAGTCAAGTTACACAGTACCAAAGTGCCTGACAACCCTAACTTGCTTTTTTCCTAGACATTAATCTGATTTAATAATTCTCTCTAGGCTGTTCTGTAGTGCTTAGCAGCATAGTACAAACTCTTCTTTTTACAGCATCTTTGCAAAATGGACTATTGTGAAAATAAACCAGATTTTATACGTGGGGAACCACATTTAGAGTGGTTAAGTTCAAAAGTAAGCATGAATTTTGCATGCACACTGTAACAACCTTCAGAGCTGACTTTTCAAAGCACTAAACACTTTGTTCAGCAAGCTGCTCCAATTTATTTTCATTGGGAGCTGCAAGATCACTTTTTGAAACCAAATCCAAGACTCAAGTTAAAGAAATAGACAACATTCAAATAGAGATCTCAATGAAAAGCTGACATTTAAGAAAAGTGACCCAGTCTCATATAGAGCATTGCTATGGCAAAAGCAGAAATACAACTGTTTCCTCCTGCAGTTTTGCCATGTTCACAGTTCTATTTTCTATTTCTCTTAAGAAGCAGGTAACATCAGAGAAACAATGCTCAAATTTTCAGGTAAAGTCAACCACATCATAATTATTAAAGCATCCAAAGCCATAAGCAACAAAACCTTTTTCACATGACTAGTGGCACGCTTTAGAGGCAAAGGCTCTTCCCCCACAACTGATAAAACAAATCCAGCCATAAAACGCAAACTTATTTGCCAAAGCAGCCAGAAACTTCTTGGGAAAAAAAAATATAAAAGTTGCCTAGTAATCGAAGACTATATCAGGATGTACACAACAGAAGCCATTTAAGATCACACCAGCAGTTGTATGTTCAACAATTCATAATTCCCAACCAGTGAATATCCATCAGTTTTACAACCTTAACGGTCCTTATAGAAACTAAATAAAACCAAGGGGTTTTATGATTTTAACACTCAGAAACTGCCTTAAGCACCACATCTACATGTACAGCAGCAATTTGTAGGATTGAAACTTCACCATTTAGATTTCTCCTTATCATTACAGTGTTCATGATAGCAGGAAACATCTGACACACTCTTTACATACAGGTTAGCATTATAAAAAGACACAAATATCTGGATTCAGATTGATTAAACCAAACAAAGATGCGCTGACGAACACCAGTCTCATGGCCTGTTTCCTGCTACCATTATTTCCCTCTCCCAGAAATGCTGATCCTCCTTCCCATTACAGAAGTACTGCACCAGTTATCATCATCCCCCACGCATGCTGTCATTACTAAACCAAGCCAATTTAGGTGCTTGAAGTCATTATGTCCACAGTGTTCAATCTGAAGATAGGGTTTAAAATGAAAACTGTCTTTATGTATCACATTGGTGGAACCTGAATCCACACAGAGAACTGTACAGCTATCCAAGTAAGTGCTGAAGGAAATGAAACAGTAACAGAGACAACCGTACACACAGGCAGGCTGAACAGTATCTTCTCAATTTAGCGTCCCACTAGATGATACACATTGCAGAACTCAATCAAGTTGGGAAATGATAGCTTCCAAAACACAAGTCAATCTAAATGGTTAGCTTGAGTAGTGTAACAAGACTTGTACCACTACTTTGCTATAGGGCACTGCCTTTAAAATACGTATTATGGCTACAGAAGTGGTTCCTGCTGTTAAGATAAGAGGCCACTAGTGCTGAAGCACTTCAGTTGAGACATCTCCTGGCCAAACTGGCTCCACAGGCATCAATGAATCATCAGTGCTAAGGTTATACACCCTGCCAAGTCCCCAGTCGCAGACGCGGTTGCAGCTACCGCTGAAGCAGGTGTTTCCAGCAGTGGGAAAGGAAGCGATGGAGAAGCAGCTCCCTCTGCCTTCAGCGCTGGTGTGGCTACCTGTTTCTGCTACCCACTGGAAAAGAGGGGCTTCCACCACAGCCAGGCTGGTGAGGTCCAAGCGGCAGCTCCATCCCTTGCACTCACGCTGCAAAGCTTGCAGTGCCACATGGCCCTTGCCTGCCTTGGCGACACTGCCATCTCTGCCCCGAGCCACCGCTGCTGAGGGGAGAGCGGGCAGCAAAGGGACCTGCTGCTTCTATCAAACGCCACGGCAGCACTAGTGACCTGGATCTTGCCCCGCTGGGACTAGGTGAGATGAATTTTGGAGCTGTTGTTGCCCAACATATTGAAGCTTCTCAAGGACCAGAGCCAAGCACTGCACAGGAACTTAGACAGTAGGTTTAAACAGCAAAGAGAGATTTCCAATAAAGCCTTCTAAGGTATCAGCCATGGGATAACAAGGTGAGAAGAGAAAGCTAAACGTCACCCGGGAAGGGGAGGGCTGGCAAGCCTGCCAGATATGTCATCAACAAGAGTCATGGCACATACGCACTGCCTGGCCGGGCTGTGCTGAAGACTGCCCAAAGCTGAACAGTGGCAGGCCTGCCCCATCGCTTCACCTACCTAAAATGTCACCGCGGGGGTAACTATCTGTTGCCTCACCGTCGTGGTTTAACCCCAGCCAGCAACTAAGCACCACGCAGCCGCTCACTCACCTCCCCCCCCCCCCCCCCGCACCCAGTGGGATGGGGGAGAGAATCAGGAAAAGACGTAAAACTCGTGGGTTGAGAAAAAAATGGTTTAATAGAATAGAAAAGAAGAAACTAATAATGATAATGCTAACAAAATGACAACAGATGCACAATGCAATTGCTCACCACCTGCCAATCGACACCCAGTTAGTCCCTGAGCGGCGATTCCCCCCTCCCCACTCCCCCCAGTTTACATACTGGGCATGACATCCCATGGTCTGGAATACCCCTTTGGCCAGTTTGGGTCAGCTGTCCTGGCTGTGTCCCCTCCCAACTTCTTGTGCCCCTCCAGCTGGCTGGGCATGAGAAGCTGAAAAATCCTTGACTTGGTCTAAGCACTGCTTAGCAACAACTGAAAACATCAGTGTGTTATCAACATGCTTCTCATATTAAATTCAAGACATAGCACTGTACCAGCTACTAGGAAGACAATCAACTCTATCCCAGCTGAAACCAGGACACTCACTCCTTACCACTGCCTTTGTAGGCAGTCAGCAGCAGCGGTTTATCCCTTAAGACTAATGCCATCATCCAGAAAATTATGGAATAACATCTTATAACCTCAAATTTTACACTTCCATAAAGGATATACCGGCTCAGCAAAGGATCAGAGGCTGAAAAGGTACCTCCCTACCAGGAATGCAACGCCCTCATTCACCAGGAAAGCAAGCAGGGCTATTCAAATGAGAGGAATCAGCAAGGGAAGGGCTGTGCTCAGCCAAGTAGATCACTTGAGGAATGTGAAACATCACCATTTTTCTGAAGTTCAAATAGTTGTACTCCAGTACACTGAGTGGAGGTATTTCAACTAAAGCATTCAGAAAACTACTTTCTGACCTGAAAGGGGAAAAGAAAAAAAAAAATCAAATTTTTAGGAAAACAATGTATATTTATTCAGATTATTTTTTGGATAAAAAAGAAAAATCTTAGGTTTAAGTTATCCAGCAAAGAATAATCAAAGCAGAATCTTGCAGGGGGGAACCACTGAAAAGGGGAAGTACACTTTGGCTGAATTCTGTTTCTTTTCTAGAAAAAAACCCAATGTGATACAGCAGTGGGAAGCCATTTTCCTGTCATGATACGCACATTCTTACCAAGTCATCTGCATGTGACTTTTATATTTCTTTCTCTAGTATTCTGAATTAAAATAGTCTTCTTTTTAATTAGCAATTCCTTTTTTCTAAGAGCTTTCCTAATGAATAGTGAAAAAACAATTGCTGTCAGTTTAATGTTTCAGAAGTGGTAAAGCAACAAACAGGTGTAAACAACTCCAGAAAGCCTATCACTGCAATATGGAACAAGGGAGTGCCACAGGTGCACAGAAAACAAGTGAAATAGGCTTAGGCTTTTCATAGCCCATACTAGTGAAATGCCAGGAGATAGACTGGGATAGCGAAGGAGAGCCTGTGTATAGTTCTTGTCTCTTAACTCTACCACTGGAAAAGGGTTAACAAAATCAGAAAGCTAAGATTCATATTTGATACTGAAAGCCACGAAGTTTTTTAATCCGTCTATTGAAAAATGCAGTGGTTTTAATTTCATTTGTGAAGTTAAAAATCAGGTTCACCACCACATTTTGCTTATCAACTTCTACAATCTTTTAAAACATTGTTTCTTTCCAGAGGACAGGAATTTTAATTCCTTTCTTATTCTGAGAACTGTCACCTGTATGACATACAGATCTCTGCTGACAGCTTCTGTTCCCTAGGCACATTCAGCTCTTTCACTGAAAGCTGAGTATAACTATGTAAGGAGGAAAATGTAAAATGAAGTGATACATCCCCTTCCACTGACATACATAATATGAAAGAGGATAAGATTCATTCACTCTGATGGTAAAACCAGTTTATTTTTACCAGTTTACCTAAAGGGACACCAAAAGGGATTATATTAGCCATAGTTTCACAGTACACAAATTAAGTAGAAATAAGTTGCAGTCTTCTATAAAAATACATTTTTAATTAATCTTTACATGAACATAACATTGTAAATCAGCTAAAAACATAAACAAACCAAGCGATACTACTACTTGATAGAAAGGCTCAAGAAAAAAAAAAGTAAAAAATTAAACAAATCTTTTGGAAGCTTTTGAATTTACTTTTCAAACATCTAAATTGATTATAAAAAAATTACTAGTTGGTAAAGCAGCGATTAAGTTGCTGTATTTTCTCCAAGATCACAGGAAATCATATCATCATGTACTAACAATTAACCAGTCAGAGCATACGAAGACCAAGAACTCCATCTTTTTCCTTGAAATTCAAGATGAAGTAGTAATGATACAAATGATAAACCAACTGGAAAGAGGGATAGCATTCACAGAACATGTGGAATAATGTAAAAACCTGAACGGCTTTAATGGAGTCCCTTCTACATTAAATAAAAGAATCGGACATCATTAACACTTTAACAAGTGATCATCAATTCACAGTTTGTATTTGTGGCTGCATTATGTAGCAACTGAAATAGATATGTTGTGCGATACATATGAATAAATGAATTAAACTATTTAATTCCCTATAAATTATACTGCAAATTTCTTTAAGCCTTATCAAATTTCACAAGACAACTCTGAAGCAATATTACCTTGAGAAGCCTTAAATGGCTGCTGCATTTAAAACTTCTGATATGTTTCAACTTGTTCCAAGCTTACCAGTGCTGGATCAGCCAGCAAACCAAACTCGATCCATGGCAGCAGATAACTGACCTACCATAAAACCTTTATGGTAGAAACAGACTTATATATAAATTTTTTAAACCAATTTGAACTTGCAGAGTAAATTTTGCCAGATCAACACATTCCACGTTGCTATGGTAACTCTGAGAGGGAACTAAAGATCCTTTAAGTAATTAATTGCATCAGGCACTAAATCATAAGTACCTAACCTATCAACCTTGTTTTGCAACTACAAGTGCCTCTTTTGCTCTGTCTCAGATGTGTTAACTCAATCAGACCTGCTCAATTTTCAAAGTTGGTATGTTCTGAACAGAACTCCTCAGACCATCACCAAATGAAAAGGAAACTAAGTAAACCTACTACAATAAAATTAACTTTCAAGCTGTCAGAGCAATCCACTTACAAATTACCTAAAACAGTCATTCAAGATGGTAAAACAATACTAGTCCCTGATGGGCAACCCAAACCAGATTGAAAACAGATGATCAATACATTTATGTATTTCATATTACTAACAAGCTACAAACAAGCTATAGAAAGTACATGAGGGTAAAAACCCTAAAGCTACTTGGAGAAAACTAACCTATGCTTGTTGGCCAAGAACAGCAGAAAAGAAAAAAAACAATCACCAGATACACGAAACAAATACTTTGCAGGCACATTGCAGTAAAAAGATGTAAGCCTCGCTCCCACGACAGGCACACAGTAGAAGCTCATGAGAAGGATGAAATTACAAGTAGAAACCAGATAGATCTTGCACCCTAGCACACAAATAACACGCACTCACTGAATTGGGTTAAGATACAGATGCACCCGAGCTGATCTGATGGAGAGCCGTACCAGCAACATACTGCTTTTATGGGGAGCTTATTGCATAGACAGTCTCAGGCAGCATCCAAACTAGTAGAGTTTGAAAGAATTAAGCCAGCCCTGCACAAAGCCATTTGAATGTTGCTGCAGTGAACACTGAAGTCCAGGAGCATATGACCTTGGGAAAAGCATCAAACCCAGCCTGGCTCCCTCCATATGTGCTGCAGTGTGCTTGAGCTACCAGATCTTCCCAAAACAAAAAAGCTAAGGGAGAATCATGGCATGGAGGTACTTCTTCCAGCTCAAGACCCTAGCCGGCTTTGGCAGAAGTCAGAAAGCATCAACAGCACTAAATTAACTCCATATGCTCAATGTTGCAGCACTGCATTTCCCAAAGTATATAAATTGCATTACAAGGATTTTTCCATTCTCTGCAGTAACCCAGCTTTTTGTTATACTCTCTGACATCAAGCAAAATTATATCAATATAGTCCTTAAATGGCTGTCTTTGCTGAGGAACTACTTAAAGTGTATAGATAATAACCCATCTTGATTCTCAAGCATTGTATCATCTCAGTTTTCTTCATATTTCAATTCTAGTATGTTCCCCTTTCCCCGATTTCTGCATTTATCTCAGGACAGCAGTAAATTTTCCAGTTAAGTTTTAACAACACGTTAAATTCTATGCAGAACGTTAAAAATATATACAAAAAAATTTAAAAACTCGCAACTAGAGTCCGAAGCATCTCTCCTATGAGGAGAGGCTGAGAGACCTGGGGCTGTTCAGCCTGGAGAAGAGCAGGCTCAAGAGGGATCTCATGAATGTGTATAAATACCTGAAGGCAGGGTGCAAAGAGGACGGAGCCAGGCTCTTCTCAGGGGTGCCCAGGGACAGGCCCAGAGGCAATGGGCACAAACTGAAACGCAGGGAGATCCCTCTGAACATCAGGAAACACTTTTTCTACTGTGAGGGTGACCGAGCACTGGCACAGGTTGCACAAAGAGGTTGTGGAGTCTCCGTCCATGGAGATATTCAAAAGCCATCTGGACATGGTCCTGAGCAACTGGCCGTAGGTTGTGCTGCTTTAGCAGAGGGACCGGACCAGACAGCCTCCAGATGTCTCTTCCCACCTCAACCATGCTGTGATTCTGTGATTATTTTTGTCATGAGTTCTCTTACTCAAATGACAAAACAGCTGATAGCTCTCTCTCCCCTCCAACATCAAACCGAGATGAAAAAGTACTTGTTATATAAATAAGAAAGTCTTATTCTGTGAGTTTTTACATAACAGTATTTCCTTCAATTCAACAGCAAAGTAATCAGTTGCATCACCATCATGGGGCGTTATATTGCAGGAAGGGAGGAAGTAAATTGCCTCTCCCCTACGGTACACTGGGGGAAAGAGTACAGTATTTCTCAAAGGTTTTTTCAGCTTGGTCTGTCTTTAAAAAAAATAAAAAATCTTCACACAATTTTTTACCTTTTTGTCCGACAAACTCAATATACTTTGTGCCACGTCTCACACATGTGCACCATAAATAAAAATACAAGGCCTACAACCTTTACTGAATCACTCTGTTTTAGCCTACGCTAGAGGAGAATTCAACTCGGTTTCTCAAACCTGCATCTTTACAATACACTAGAAAATGAAATACGAGTAATACATTGAAGATAAAGAGTTATAACTTCAAACACAAAACAGCATAAGGTTTTATGACTTATCTTGATATACTGACAGGAAGGAGACTTCTGATGCTATACTTTAAATAGTTCCATATATATAAATTACCTAACTCAGAATTTGTAACAAATCTTAGTTTAGTTTGAAAGTATAAGAACTTCCTGAAAAATATTATTTTCCCATATTTTCAGTAATTCTGAGTTTATAGAACATAGAAGTCCAGTATTTACAAATTTTAAATTAACAGAGATGATGGACTTCATGCAGATCATCTTCCAACACAACTGATATCAATACCTACTTGATCATGACTTGCTTGCAAATATTAGACAAATCTTTTTGTATCAGGTAATGAATCTCATAAAATTTCCAGCAAGCACTCCCTCACCTGAACAGAATTTACAAAGTCACATCTTCAGTCAAGAAATAGATAACTCTCAGAGGAAGAAAAGCTATAGGAACCTCAATATACAGAATTGAAATTATGTACAGGGGATCTTGAAGAAGCTTCCAGTGGCTGGTTCTGAAATGCAAAGCTCTAGCTAATCTTACTGCTGTTTCTTTCCTTCTCTCCCCCCCACTCCCAAAAAATCTCTCCTTTCCCTAACAGCAAAACTGTCAGAAGGAAAAGTGTGCTTCTTCAGCACAAAGCCTGCTCACTTTGCGGGAGCTTTCAACCAAGGCATGGTTAAACTCGCACATAACTAAACAAGGTACTACAGTGCCTTTATATAGAGGTTCACTTCTGTCTTCCCCAACACAGAAAAGTAACAGTAAATCTGGCATAGGAACAGAACAAAGTCAGGACTAAAGCAGCTAAATTCCACTTAGCATATTTGTAAACAACCTAAGAGAACAAGAACACGCAAGTTACTACAATGTAAACTATAACAGGAACGTATGGGATACACTTGCTACTCAGTGATAACTTGGTATTTGCCTGCCTAGTACTAGGGGCTAGTCTGTCCTTCTTTGCCCATCAATGTCATGCTTATCTCATGCTACCTTATCTTGTTATTTCTTTGGGTAGTTATACCCTTATGTGGACTAACCTGTCTTAACTATCTACCATTGCATTCCAAATCACCCCAACACAGATGTCAGCCAAAGCTTAAATTATCCACTCATCCATCAGAAACAGCTTCCAGCAGACCTGGTTTCACCCCTTTGACAACTCCCAACAGTTGCCGAAGTCTTAAACTAAGAAGCTCTCAAGCTATGAAGTGCATCTCACTGAAAACTTTTCAGAAATACCAGTGTCAGTAAAATGGAGGGGGGTTTAAAGCAGTTGCAATAGGAGAAAGTTCACCTGGCTTCTCTATCGGTAAAGCCAACATCAGAGCACTATGAAATCTCTCAGGTTTCATCCATTGCTGTCTTCTGGCAGGTCTGCAGGGAACTCAGCTTCCCTTTACTTCAGCATTATATACAAACTTCTTACTCCTTCAACTGTTTTCTGTACTTCTTTTAAAGGGACAACATTCAGTCTCTTCCATCTGCTGATGCCAGCAGCTTTGATTACCTATTTATCTGCATCCTTCCATCCTGTCCTTACTAAGAGGAGCACCTTTCCCACACACATCAAGTAGTAAAACCACTGCCTCACCCAGAAGTCATCATTCCACCTCACAGCATCTGGAGAGGTGGCCAACAAGACTACATATTTTGCCTACTTTCATAAGGTAACAAACTACTCGAGCTGACAAAACCAAAACACCTAACAAAGAACTAGTCATTAGAACAACAGAAGTTATTTGTCTTCTTCCCAGTTTCCTATCTAATTTAGACTGCCTTTTAAGCCGAGATATAATGAACTGTTTTGAGGTAGCCCTGTTCTGCTATGTATTCATACAAAACAAAAATCTGGTGAAACACTGATCGTGACAAGGGCCTGCACAGTCACAATGTCTGTAACTCGGGATTGAGAGCTGTTACCAAGACACCCCTTTCTCACAAAAGCATAATCAATACGCTCTTCCCACGTGGCTTTTTCCAGTAGGACGCATCTGAATTTCAAAGGCTATAAGCAAAACAGAGAGATACTGCACAATATCTGAAACAAACAAACAATAAAAAGAATCCCCAATTGTAAACAAAGCCTGGACCTTACTATGAAGCAGCAGCAATACTTTGTACTTTTGTACTCACAGATTAGCTTAATATAACTGGAATCAAGTCCCCAGAAAGTTATAAACAGCTTCACTTTGGAAATAACTAGAAACAAATCATCTCCTGAAAAACATAAATATAACATATATGCTCAAACCCCTTCTTTATGACTTTCATTAAAGCTATATCAAATTTTTGAGAATGTTGAGCTTTTGTAGCCATAAAGAAAAACTAAACGGCAGATTTTAAGACTAAAGCTAGTTCTAACAGTGTAAGCTGCATTCCTTTCAGGAAAGAGCATTTGCCAAGCATAGCAATCGAAGGGCATCATATCAATCCCATTAAAACAACAAAAATGTTTCTTCACCCACGATGCTCGAGCTGAATTATTGTCATATGTATATACAGGAAAACATTTGAGGTTTGGGAACAGGGATGAGACATTTGAGCCACAGTTTTATTTCTAAGTTTCAAGTGTCTCAATTTGTACTGTACTTTCTTATGCAAGGATGATAGGGAAGGGAACAAATTTAAATTTAATATGTAGGTGCTAACCAAAGCCTTGTAAAAGAACTGGAATACTGTATGAAGGAGGGACTTCCAAATCATACCACTCACATGGGTAGCATTAGAAAAGTGGTATCAAAATGGTCTAGCAGATGTGGAGCTACTGCTGTTGAAACCAAGGGAAGAAGCTGTCATAGAAGTTTGGGAAGATCTAGCAGAGATACAGGACATGAAGGATGACTGTAAACAAGTGCTGTGCATCTAAAGGAACAGTGTTGACTCCTTCACAAAGTGAATTTGCTTTAAACTAGAAGAGCAAAGTTGCTAGACAATATACATTTCCATATTTTTCATTACAATATATCTTAATCTCTGTTTGCAGCTGTGACATAACTGCTACTGGAAAACGTAAGGATATTTTTGAAAAAAACTAAGAAATCCTAGTCATCTGACTATCATTTGCTTTTGTAACCAAGTGCTCTGAAGCATGGTTCAAAGACAAAACAGCTTCTAAGTCACTAGCTGACCACATGATGCTAGTTGTTTAAATCCTATGATACTTCACTAAAATCTCTTCCTAGCAGTCTATAAAGAGAAAGATCAAAAAAAAACCCAAAAGAAATTCCACCATGCACTCATCGTTTAGCTTGCCTAAAAGGATTCTGAGAAGTGCCAATGAACACTTGCACTGAAGTTCTCCCATTCTGTATAGGAATGCACAGTATGAAAGCCTTCCATTGCTTGGTGGAAATCCTCAGGCAGCATTCCAAACATACTTCACATTCAATAAGAACTGCCAGTCAGGCTTTTTCTGCATCCACTCAAATTATCAAAAACCTCAGTGTAAAACCATAGAAATTCATCTAACTTGGGGGCAGGGAGGAGCAGGTGCAAAGCTAATGCTGAGAAGAAATTCTGACTTTAGGTATCAACAGAAATAAAGAATTATTTTTTTTTAATCTGACGACATTAAGAATTTTTTTCACTGAAGCATAAAATTTAAGTGACCTTGAAATGCCAGCCATGCCAAACTCCGCTACTTTCTACATCAATAGTTTCCATGAAGAAAACTATTGGTTTATTTTCAAATACCTTTTGGCATGTTAAAGAGAGAGAAGGTACCTGCACTACTCTCACAGACATTGTCTGCAAGTCTCCATGTGAGGATCCATGAATGCGGGCACAACAGAAGGGATCTCTCAACAAAACTGAACTTTTTTACTAACTTAATAAACTATAGAAACTTACTGCTGTATCTGACCTGTGGCTTAGACCTCTACCTAAATCCAATAATACCAGATGCTTAAGAGGAAAGTGAAAAGAACTCTTGCAAAGACCATATAATTTTCAGCCCATCAGAGCCTTCTGCAATCTATTTTTTAAAATTTGGAAACTGGCATGAATTCAGAGGCATGAGACTATCAGCTCTTGTTGACATTAACCAGAATTCAGCTGCACAGCACTGTCACAATTGCTAGCTCAATGCTAGACTCCAGACTGCAAGAAAGTCCGATCGCAAGAAGTTAAAAAATCTACTTGAGCTATACAAAAATACTTTTTTTTTTTTAAATTGTTCTGGATCTGTCACCTCTCAATGTCACTCATATGAACTGGCTTTTGAATCATTGCTGAGACCAAAAAATCCTTTGAAAAGCACTCTAACCTGGTGTAAATATCAGATTTCAAAACACACTTAACCTTTAACCCAAGGTCTAGCGTGATGCTTATTTTTAGCACACCTCAGTATTATTAAAGTGCTTCAAAATAAGTTTTAGTCTCCCCTCCTCTCTCTCCCTTGCCTCCTCCCTCCTTTTTTTAGTTGTGATGTTCCATTGCCATCTATCATTCAGCAGGTCAGCATAATAATCATTAATATGTTCTCACATAAGTGTACATTGGTCTAGGACTGCAAGAGGTCATTTTTTTGTGTGCGTAACACCACACTTAACACAGGCTGCTGTTTTTCTAGTTCTGCTGGAGTATGTACATTATCAATAGCTGGAAACAACATATGTTAACAAAGAAAAGAGAATGTTTAATCAATCAGATGAATTGACTGGAATCCCCGAGGAAGCTGCTTTTAATGAAACAGAAATTTATATTGGTTCAAAGCCTTGAAGCATGAGTTTTTCCAACATTCACCAATCTTATAATGAATAAGCCCACACTGAAGCTCTCAGCTGGACAAAGCCAAGTATGAAATTCTAAGTATTCATAAACAAGATAACCGGAACACAAACAACACAGCATGCATTAAAAAAACGATATTGAAAAGCAATAACAAGTTGAAAGTTTAGATGTCTGCTATTATCCCAGACACCTAGATACTATCAGTTATTTCCAAACTTTAAGTCTAACTGATTGTCTTTGCAACATTAGAAACTTTTTTTTTAAAGCAAACAAAAATATGGGACTATTTACAAAATGCCTTTAGGTGTCTCAGAATACACATAGACCTAAGTCTTTCAGCTGTCTGCTAACCACAACTCCTTTCATGTCAGTACCTTTCCATGAGTTCATTAAGTCCTCAAAAGTCAGGTGGCTGGGCAGCTTCTCTCTCTCAAAGCCACTTCCACAAGCTACCTCCTTTTTAGAACTCTACATTTCTTGACAGTAACATTGATAAGACACACAAGTAATTTTATTCTAAGCCATCTGCTCTACCATTAAAACTGAAAAGCTTTTGAGGCCAGCTACGTGATGATTTTCCATCCAAATATCTGCACCGTTTTTCCTCCCAAAAGCTGTACCAACCCAGCTCCAAATCCCAAAACGGTTAGCCAAAGACTGCAGGCGCTTGGTAAACACGACAGCCTTAATTGCAGGAAACATTGTATTAGTTGTGCGTGACCTGTGAAATTCAGACCTATCCTTGGATGACTTAGCCATTCCAATGCATCAGCAGAAATAACACGCTGGCTCCTAACGCCCCGTTTTTGACAGTTTTTAGGCTTTTAAGTGTAGCAGCCGTGGCTTAACTCCCAACTCTTTCTGCTAGCAGCATACGACTTCTCCCTCGACAGCAGGCGCTGAAGAAGGCACAAGAAACCCCGAGACAGCTAAAAACCAAGGCTGACATTCCCATTCGTCACATTTCTTCCACGTTTGGCACACGCGTGACCTTCACAGGGAGACCGAGGCTCGACAAGGTGCGCGAGCGGGACGGGGGTAACATCGGTCCTGCCGCCCCATCTTCTCAGCTCCCCGCCCGCCCCGCTCCTACAGCCCCCGTCCCGTCCCGCACGCAGGTACCAGAAAACAAGCAGCGACGCAGAAACCGCCTTCCTCCCCCCCTACCCACCCCCCCCGCCCGCCCTTCTTCCCCACCGCCACGGGCCGCTCCGTGAGGCGCCCCCGCCCGGCCCCCCGCGCCCAGCGGCGGCTGCCACCGCCCCCCGGAG
Organism: Astur gentilis; assembly: GCF_929443795.1. Taxonomy (NCBI): domain Eukaryota; kingdom Metazoa; phylum Chordata; class Aves; order Accipitriformes; family Accipitridae; genus Astur; species Astur gentilis. The sequence continues at coordinate 12,315,223 of NC_064899.1, read as the reverse complement.
CCCCCTCCCGCCCCGAGCCACTTACTGAGCTGGCCGGAGCCGGGCTCCCTGCCGCCTGCTCCCCCGAGCACGCTGCCGCCCAGGCCGCCCAGGGCCCCGCCGGCGGGCGGCGTGCCGCTCTGCCGCTCGAAGTTGCCCGGGTTGGAGAAGAAATCGCGGAGCCGGGGCAGCTCCCGGCCGCTCTCCAGCAGCTCCGTGTGCAGCTCCAGCGCCGTCAGCAAGAACTGGTCCCGCAGAAGCTGCGCCGCTATCGCGTCCATCGACACCCGCGGCGGTTCCCCCGCGCCGGGGCCCGCGCCGGCCCCGCCGCCCGCCCCCGCACCGCCGCCGGCATCGCCCGGCGCCGCCGCCCGCAGACCCGGCAGCTCCTCGGGGCTCCCCGCGGCCGCCGCCGCCGCCTCCTCCGGCTGCGGGTACGCCGGCCCGCCCGGCTCGTTGCTGCTGCTGCTGCCGCCGCCGCCGGGCCTGGACTCCTCGGGCTCGTCCTCCTCGGAGTCGCTGAGGAAGGGGTTCACGCTGCTGCCCCCGCCCGCCGCCGCCATCTTACAGCCCGACACGGCGCGACGGCCGCCAAGGCGCTACCTCGGCAAAGCCGGCGCGGAACCGCCGCCGCCGCCGCGAGCCGCTCCTGGCGGGGCCGGGGCCGCTGCCAGCCCCCCTTCGCTGCTGCGGGCGCTGCCGCCGGCGGCAACAGCGGCTGCTCTCCCGCCGCCACTGCCGCCTCAGCCGCCTCCCACCGGCCCCGCTACCGCTTCCGGATCCCGGCTCTCGCGAGAGCTCCCCCGGCCAACGGCGCCCCAACGCCCGGACCCTTCCCCCGCCGAGGCCTCGCTCGCTCGCGCGCGCGTCCCCGCCCGCCCCCTCCGCGCGGGAAACGGGCGGCAGCTCCGGGCGGGGCCTGAAGGAGCAGGAGGGGCCCCCTACGCCCGGGGGCGGGGCTTTACGGGCCACGCCTGGACAGGGGGGCGGGGCCGGGCAGCGGGAACGACCAGGCGGAAGCGGAAATTGCCGGGCCTGGCGGGTGGAGAGAGGAGTGAGTCGTGGCGCGTGCGCACTGAGTGCTTCCCGGGGGGAAGAGGGAAGGGGCAGGGGAAGGTTGCCGCCGGGTCCGTCGCCCGGGTCCCGGTCCCTGATTGAGGGGGTGGGCACAGGCCTGCCCCGCCCGGTCTCCGGGGAGCTCTGGCCGGTCTGGGGGGCTTCGCGGCGGCCGCCCAGTCTGGGGCCTAGAGGGCGGTGCGGGGCTCGGTTTCGGAGGCCGGGCTGGGGCCCGGGCCCCAAGGTACCCCTCGACCGACCCGGTGCCCGGGTTGTGTTGGGTGGGCCAGTGTGGGGCCCCCGGTCCGGGCGGGTGCTTGGGCGGCCCGAGCCATTCTCCAGCATCAGGTGTGGCTGCTAGGCCTTGAACTGGGGAGGGTGCAGGCACGGGTGGTAGTAAGTTGTGTGTCTGGAAGTACGACGCAGTCAGTTTTAAAAAGACGATGCGAAACTGTTACCTTGTCTCTTACCTGGCAAGAAATTCGAATTGAAGCCAGAGATTAGCAACAGGTGGCGTTTGCTACCGAAGGAAGTTCAGCTCACTAGAAATGATGCACAACAGGGTCAGCGTTGGTTTGTGTTCTGTTCCTTTGACAATAACGTCCCACTCCCACTAATAGGAGCTCTGTTTGTGTACAGCTGATTCACTAGGAGTTACTTGCTTAACTGAGAGCAAAGCTGCGGCTGTAATCTTGGTAATAAAATAGTGGCAACGTTTTGTAGTGATACCAAGATCTAGAAGCAAGGTCCAGTACTGTGACTGCAAACTGTTCCATTCATATAATGACAGCAAGCTATAAAAGATGGGTGCTTTCCTTCTGTTTTTAATTTGCATAAAAAATTGTGAGTAGTGTAATCAATTTCGCATTCTCTCCTGTAATAAACTTTGAAATTTTTCACTAACTTACTGTTTTATGTTGTCGATATACAAAACGAGAGTAAGTAGTGGAGTGTGACCTGGTTGTAGCATGAAGTAAAATGGTGGTATATCGAAAATGCTTTAAAATTTGACTCGGACCACAATAAAAATAAGAATATTTCACTGTTGGTGCTCCGGTGGAATTAGTGACACTTAGAGAAATCTTGTGCTTTTCCTTTCCTTTCTGGAGAGTTAAAGCATGTTCAGTATAAACGTGATAACAGTTGATATGCTGTTGTTGTGCCTCTTCCCTTAAAATGGAGGGAAAAACTTACTGATGTCCTGTAGCAGCCTCTAGTGGCGATCGGCAATGTTTACATGTGCCTTGAAGTTCAGATGTAGCTTAAACACTAAATTCCATCTTTCTTTTAAGAGACTGATTTCTGCCGACTTCTGTGTGCGGTTGCAGGAAGGACTAACGTTTTTCCCTCTTCCTCACCTAAAATAATGTAAAAGTATTCCTCTATTTGTTTGGGTTTATGAAACTAACTTAAATATTTACAGATGTCACTCGGCTGCTTCAAAATAATTTATGGTTAGCTGGGCTAAAGTTAATACAGCTGAAATGTGTATTCCAGAGCTGAAGGATGTAGGTAGAAAAGTTTGGTTTTAGTGTATTCCAGAGCTGAAGAATGTAGGTAGAAAAGTTTGTTTTTAACAATATGCTTCAAAACAGTTTCTTATGTGGTATACCAAAGGGATATTGTTTTGAGAGACCTGAGAAGAAAACCTGGTAAGGAAAGTGTAGCACTTTGGAGGATGTGTGAGGCGGAAAAAGATGTGTAAGTTCTGGAAACAAAGCATTATATAGGTCTACTTGAGACAGATAGCTACAAATTATTTTTCTCTTCATTTATTTGCTAGTCATTCTGAGAAAGGCAGATTATTCATCAAGCTGTGTTGTTTCTTACTGGAATTAATGTTTCCTTCTAACTTTTGTAGGACTAGAGTTCTGTATCTGAAGAACGACATACCTAAATACATCTTAGCTTGATTTCTAAAAATGGGTCTGACAAGCTAAGTATCCAAAATACAAGGGGCTTGTAGGAAAAAAACTAAAAAATCTTCAGAGTGTTTTGGAGGTGGTGTTGTGTAAATAATTTCTTGCATCTATGTGTGTTTTTTCATGAACCTTTAAACTTGCAGTTCTTGAGATGGAAAATAAGTCGGGAAAAAAAAAATCGGTCTTTGCTTTTACTGTGTTGATTTTGGTAGAAGTGTTAAATCTTGAGCTAATGCTTCAAAGTTTAATGAACTTAAACATATGACCAGTTTCAGGTTCCCTCTATGCTGTTTGGTGGGGTCGTGTGTGTGTAAAGTATGGTTTCTTTCCGTGCTACTCTAGTACAGTGTCAACTGCTCTCACAATGAGTAAATGCACAGTTTAAGTCAAGCTGTAAGTGGTTTTCTGTTTCAGCTTCTACAGACAGGGTTGATTTAATTAAAAAAAACACATGTGCTGAATACTTGGAATGTATGAATTAATGTGTCCTAGTGAGTCCTACAGTGAAGTAGGGTGGCTTTGTTTCATCTGATTGGATTCCCAATCAAGACAACGAACAAAGTAATGGAGGCAAATCTGAAGCAAATCTGATTTCTACTTTAAAATAATGCAGATCCGTGAGTTCTGCCAACTCTTGCTTAACTCTGCTTCTAAAACTGAGCTACCTGAAAGAATCTTTGTCTATGTATATTTGTTTAAGACTAACTTTTACTCCCTTTCAAAAGAAACTTTATGGAAGTTACGATTTTTATGTTTATCTTCAGACCTTAAATATTGAACGTTGGTGCTTTGTAAACTCTAACCTCAAAAATATTTCGATATTCCGCAGGAGCTGAATAACACACATGTTGAGATTCATAATGTTGGTAGTTTGTGCTTACAGACCTCTGCCATTTCTCTGAAACTGTATCAGTTTTAAGGGCACGTTTTTTAACGAGAATAGATTGTATCAGTAGTGAACAGTTACTTGTGTGTTAAGTACAGATATAGCTTTACCCAGAGAAACTGACTTTAGAAAGTGTTTCTTAAATTGGGATTTGAAGTAAAAGCAGTACAGCAGTGTGAAGGGGCTCTTGGAAATATTTTCAGCCTCAGCAAAAATGTGATAATGTCCCATGAAGTCAGATGAGGACCTGAATTAAACAAAACAAAGCCCCAAATCCCTTTGAATCAAAGTTTGGCTGTGTTTTTCTACCTCTAAAAGTGTTGTTTTGAAGCATTACAGTGAACAGTGGATATTTGGAGGCCTACCATCAAAAATACAGTGAGCAAACACTCAGAGCCTTAGGAGTGATCTAGAAAACTTGTTCAAGCTTCATGATGTGTGCATTATGTTTTTGTGAGAATGAATAGATAGGAAAAAATGCTGTTACAGTTGAGTGAGGAGACATAATTTGGGAATAAAAGATACGACCTTTTATGACACCACAAACATTAATTGAATTGCTTGGGCTTTGTTTTCCCTAGTCTGGACAATGGAGTGTGTTGTCTGGAAGTGTAGGCTGCACAGAGAGCTGCTCTAGAGGGTAACAGACCACTCTAAGATGCTATGCCTTAGCATGCTGCACTATGGTGAAGGACAGTATAGATGGGGAAGGGAAACAGTACCCTGAAGTGAAGTATGAAAATGATCATTATAAAGTAATTCTTGAGTTCTGAGGTCTAAAGGTACTAAATTCAAATGAAAAGCTGTCTTGGCGTGAATTTAAGTGTCTTGTATTGAAGCTTTGTGGAGGTCAAGACAATTAAGGCTTGACGTTGAAAAGATCTTATTTATTCTTATCACTGCAGAAGCATGGGCCAGCTTGCAGAGATGTTGCTGTGCTGATTCCATGCTGCTGCTCTGTGCTTTTGAGGGTTGCCTGCTTCACCTTACTCCTCTTCAATTTAGTATTTGCACAGTTTTGCAGAAAAAACCCTTATATTTTCCTTATACTGCCTGCTGTTCTTCAGTCATGTTCAAATATAAGGGGAAATAGGGTAAGAGAGATTTGAGATGGCCTGTGGAGGAGGTCATGCGATAAACTATGGTATTAATAAAAGGAATACAACTAGTGTGAGATGCAGGCTTTGGAGAACAAAGTAGGAGTCTGAGTTCATGCTTTGAACATGCTGAGTTAGCACTGTTGCTGGGAGGAGATGCAGTTGGCAGATGGTGCCAACACAGAGGTTTGTTTTGGGAATTAGACTGGGGAACTAAACTACAGCAAAGTTATATTTACTCTTCCTTCCTTTTTTTTTCTTGAGGTTATTTTCAGTTGAATTCATTCTCCAGTCTGCTTGACTATACAGTTGTACAGATGGCTGTGCCAGCACATGGAAGAGGTTTGGCATGGGAATAAGTGGGCAGGAGCAGAGAAGGACAGGACAACTCTCTGCAGCTGTACTGGCTTTGTCTTCCTTGCAGTATTTGTGACCGTGAAGACCTCAGACATGCTTTTAATTACAAGCAAGTTTCTGCAGATGGTAGGCTACAGGTGAATAACTGCTACACAGAAGTGAATAATAGACTTTTTCTGTCATCTCAAAACTAGTTGGTTGTGTCCTTCCTGAGAGCAGATACTGAGATAGGTAGACTTTGCCTTTGTGTTCTTGACATGAAACTGTATTTAAAGTCTGTCTCATAATAGTAATTTTTATCTCTTTGGAGTCTTCTACCTATCTGTGTTGTATCGCTCCCCTCTTTTGCCAGCAGAGAGATCAGGAAACTACAAATGATTCTCCGTCTTGGGGGGAAGATGTAATAGGAGAACTGGAGAGGTATTGCCCATCTGTGTTTTCCACGTTTCTGGGTCTCCAACAGCTTTTGTCTTGCTCTCTGAGCTTTTTTTCTACAATGAAGCTATTGCCATTTTTTTGCCAAAAAAGTTTGAGCGGCGGGGAGCTTTCATTTTAAATCACCAGGGCCCCATATTGCAAAGAGGCAGAATACTGATTGTTTCCAGGAATAATTTCCTGGCTCTGTTAATTACTAGAGTCAGTCAGCAGCTGAAAACTAAAGGTGTCTTACAGAAAAGAAAAGTGACTTGGCTTTGTCTTAAAAACAAACGTAGGCTCACAGGGTTTCAGCAGAAGGTGTTTACAAGTTGTTATATCATAAAAGTTAACGAATGTTAATTATTCTGTTAGTAGAGATTGCTGTTGGAGCAAAAAGAACTTTATTCTAAAGGGAATGTAAGTATTTCAGGCTGCAGTAACTGATAATCTGAGTGGGTTTTGTGTTTTATGCACACTTAGGAAAGTGCTTTCTACGTGAACACCTTGCAACTATGGCTGCTAGTGGAAGAGTTGAAGAGGAGCTGACTCCTTTGCATAAAGATTTCTTACTACACCTCAAAGTATCCTTGGGCAAATACTGTGTATACTTACATTGCTAGCTGAGAACTTTGGTGCTCTCTTGAAGGTAATATAATCCATCCTTTTGGTGTTCTTTGCACTTTACAACTTGGCTACTGCAATTTTTTTTGCAGTAGTTTGTTTCATTGGGTGAGTGAAGGAATTCGAGATTTTTTTTCCTTTGTGCTTATTTCTTTATGACGAAGCAATACTTCCTGGCGGCATGTTTTCAGGGTGGGATTTCCCCGGGACTTGGTCTCTGATGATGTCGAGTACTGGGTCGCCCCGTGAAGACGATCGGCTGCGTGGGGCCGGGAGCAGTGCAGGACCCTGGAGAGCGCCCGCCTGCCGCCGGGGCGGGGGCGGGGGCCGGGGGTAGGCGGCGAGTGTCCCTGTCCCGGGAGGGCACCGGCCATCGCTCCCCTCTGGGCTCACAGGTTGCTCTTCTCATCCGCGCTCATCGGTGAGTTGCGTGGCGTGGTGCATCTCCGATTTGGATTGCTTTCCTTGTGTGCGTTCACCTCAGGCTTTAAGAGAGTTTTTGTTCTCGGTGGGAGACTTTTACCTCTATCTCTGTCAACTTTGCTGTGAACTGAAGTTTGGTATGTAAAGACATATAAAATATCAATTATGCTAGCCAGCTGAATAGTATTAAGTCATACATTATGTTCAACTGGCTCGCATAATTAAGTAGTACTTTTGAACTCAAAAGCTTGGAAGTCCTTTTTTTAGAAAAATGCTTTTGGAAGGGTGGGACCCTACAAATTGATTATTTGACTTATGTATTCCTTTTATTGAAAGTTATTGTATCGAAATTTATTTTGAAATTTTATTGAAAATTATTACTGTATGGTTAGAAGGTTGTCTTGTAGTCCTTTTTCACATTCAAACTGAAGCTGTTGGCCAATTGGCATTCAGAGGCTTATGTGCAAGATTCAACAGATTGGCTTGTTACTATTTGACATAATTCCTGTTTATTTGTAATGGTTGATATTGATAAGAAAATGTGACTTAAGACAACTTCTGTCAGCTTGTTTAAACCTTATTCATACTAGCTTCTATGGAACATACTTTAAGCACTGTTTGTTTGTTTGTCAAAGGCTGTTTTCTCCTCTGTGTGTATACAGAATACATTTGCAAGCTGGTTTTGTAAAGCTCAATGCAGCTGAAATTTCTTTTTCCATCCCTTTCCCTGAGTGCTGTATGTTATTGTTTGTTGTATGACTTTGAAGAGTTTGACCCTTGTCCCCTTTATTGCTAAAGGGAAGAACTGTGCTGCTTGTATTGGTGCACATGCTTTATTGCATAGTTTTAGTGCAATTTCTTTGGAAACATCTCAGGGGGCTTTCAGCTTTCGTTTGTCAGAGAGGGATCCGATGAGACAGCAAGATTGCTGTGGCAAGCTGCCTTCCATGCGTTTGCATTCTCTTAAGTGCCACTTGCCTCTTGACCATAGCAGCTGTGGAAGTCGGTGGGCTGGGTTCTGTTAGACACTCTCAGGCTGACATTCTTTCCCCAGAAGTATCCTGTGAAACTGGTAATATGAAAAAAATCTATCTACAAGATCTCCAAACAGGGCAAGAAAAAACAATGATAGAAAAACAATCCTTAATTTTTGCAAGAATAGAGAAATCTGAGTAATGCAACACATTTGGCAGCACAAAAAGGACTAAATAATCCATATTGAGATGAAGATGTCATGTTAAGCTGTAGAACAGTAGTGCTTGAAGAAGACTTGCTGATAGAGTATTGTTGAATGACTCAGAAATCAAGAAATACCCAAGAGGATTTGCAAATACCTCCTGAAAACAGGCATAAGCCCCCCCAAATGCTGCTGCCCAGTGAAATAGCTGATTTGCAGCAAAACCACTCACGGTTTATTGTTGCTGGGTTTTGCTTTTTCTGAGTTCTGAATTTCTAGCTGCCTGCATACTGAGCAGATGTAATGCTGAATTTCTACTCTTCTTTTTTTTTTCTCCACTTGGCTAACAAGTGTTACCAAAGGGTGATGCCCTTGTTTTCTCTTTCATGCCTCAAAGCGGTCATCATTTCTCAAAGAAGTACCCTTGTTCTCTTTGTCAATGCTGTCCTGTTGTCAGTGTTGTTCTCAAGTATGTTTTTGTGCCTGGGAGATTAGGGATATGATTTCCAATGTTTACAGGATAATTCAGAGAAAATTGTGTAGGCTGACATTGGGGTAACTGATTTGCAATACATTCAGGTATTAGGACACTTGATGTTTTATTGACGCCTTGCAGGCCATAGTTAAATTTATGCTTCAAAAGTTTTGGCAAAAGAGACTTTTCTAGGCAGGCGGAGTAATTTTGATTATTAAGTGATGTTAAAAAGAAAATTAAATATTCTTTGAGCTCTTTGCCTCAGCTTTGGATGTGCTTTACTGAACAACATTTAAAATTTAAGCCAGATGTCATTTGTTGTTATAATCCCTAAAATGCTCAGTGAAGATGTTGAACATTAAATAATTTTAAACAGATGGTTTGAATTACAAAAGCCACTTCAGTGCAAGAGCAAGTGGAAATACTGTAGTTGGAGTTTCATTGTCTGGCAGAGCATGTTATGCCTCCATAGAGAAAGAGAATGAAATTTTGGAAAGGGGGAAAAGGGACTGTATCACTATCCCACTTGTATTCATAGTATGATTATAAGTTGAAGTCAAGATGAGGATTTGGGGTTTCTTAAGTAGGGTGTAAAGATATGAGAGAGTTACTCTGAGACTGGCTGGCAAGTCTCTTGTATAAATTATTTTATGCAGTCAATAGGTGTATGTGCTGTGGCAGCAGGAATGACTTGATTGCATTTCTTGACTAGTATAACTCTTTAAAAATCTACATTAGTAAAAGAATAGGGTAGGGACTGCTAGTACCATCTTAGACGATGTTTAACTGCCATACCATGCAAAATACTGTCAGTTAGACCACACGACTTCCACTTTGCTCCCCTGCCCTACGCAAAAGGATTATTTTTTATGTACGGACAAATTGTACAGTCACTACTTTGACAGTTTAAATTACAAAATGCACAACACTGTTTAGGTGAAAAATGTATTCGTCAGCCAGAAACATTGCAGACATCCGTGTCTTATTTCTTTTTTCTGTAAAAGATACTTAGCAAGGCCATTGATGCTTATTGAAAATGCATTTCCAATGGATTTTCTTCATCTTAACCAACAGACTTGACAGTATTAGTGAAGCATGGTCCCTCTAAAAGAAATAACTAATTTATCTTGAGCTCCCTGTCTTGACACTTTATTATCCTTAAAAAAATATTCCTGCCAATGGGGCATATTCCATGTAGTATTTTCTGTGTTTTATTGCTTATGTGAAGAATGAAAAATATAAAAGGGAAATGTTACATTTCTCACTAAGAACTATATTGTATTGTGGTACAAGTACAGTTTTCTTTGCCTCATAAATAGTGCTGAGAGATTATAACTTCAGAGGAATGCAGTTTAGATGTAGATTACTTTGGGAAAATGAGGGCTGCACTTAATTATGTCAGCTCTCCTGTTAAGCACTGAGGAACCTGATCCAGCTTGGGGCTGTGGATGTAGCTTCTGTGGCATGAGTCAAAAAAACAAGGGGGGGGGGGGGAAGTCTTGTCAGCAAGTTACAGATCAACTTGAAAAGAGGGAAAAGCTCATGTGAAATAAACTGCCTGCTTCTTGTCTCTGATGGTTGGGCTTCAGTGGCTCATTGCAGCTGACTTGTTCCTCTGCCACTGTCACAGTCTGAGTGTTTTAGTCCTCGCGCTGACGTGGAGGAACTCACAGCTAATAGCAGGATTTTTTGGTATTGTTTTGATAGGTGCTAGTACAAAGAAAGAGAGGGTCTCTTCATCCCATCTGCCATTAGCTGAACTTCCCGTATGAGGATTTGGGGGGGGGGGGGACGGGACCAAACAACCCCCCAAAAAAGACCAAAACCAAACCAACCAAAAAAACCTTCTCTAATATGTGGGAATCACTTTATTCTGGAAAAATAATTAATTGAGGTCAGGAGGTCCTTGCTGCTTTTCTTTCTTTCATCTCCTAGACTTTAAGAAAGGTGTCTGATGGTTCTGCCCTGCTGTCTGTCGGAATGATTGCTCCCCTGCATCTGCTCGCTCTTTTCTCTGCTTATGTACAACATCCAATAAAGTGAGAAGCTCTGAAGTCTGCTGAAGCCCCTGCCATAGCCAGGGCAGTGCTAATTTTCTACTTGCTCTGTTTATGTGGACAACTCATATTTAACAGGCAGTGAGTAGCTTGGTGGATCTTTAGTACCTTTCTGTTAAGGATCCAAAAATGGTCTGTCTTTAAGAATCGATGCCAGCTTTGTGTTGTTGGCTCCAAATTGTTTGAACAAAAAATACCTTACTGGGTTAGCTTAAATTCTGACATACTGGAGGTTGGACAGTATCAGTATTGGCTCTGTATTTAGTTTAGGAGGCAATGACAGAAGGAAAAAAAATAGAAAGAAAAGAATAAATCTGAGTCTGATGCATAGCTTACTAGTTGGGCTGAGTCTGTAGGGAGGTGAATTGGCTGTCTGAACTGTATTATAACAAGTGATATGTTTGGATGGACAGTAGGAAATGGCATGTGGCAAATAGGTTGCAACATGCTCCTCTGTTATCTACAAGGCCAGAAGCTTCTTTCTCTTCTCCTGGTGTGATAGGCAATGGCTTAACAGAATTAAGTAGAATAATACAGTCAGGATTTGGGCAAAGCTGGCGTGTTGCTTTGTGAAGGTAAGGACTGTGGGAGGTAGTGCACTAAGTCACTTGCTAAGGGATTGCCTGGTAAAGTATCAGAGGACACAAAAATGCTGAGATATCCTTGGCTTAAGTTTTCTTGACAGAAAGATGTAAGATATATTTCCAAGTGACAGTTTGTTTATCCACTTTTTGGATGGCTAGGCACCTGAGGGCAGAGACATTTTTGCACTAGTAATAAATAGGTCTGGCTCCTTGTCCTCCAAAATGAAAAGGGCTGTGCGTGTTTAATACATTTCTGTTTTTCTTCTCTTGACGGTCTGTAGCTTTTGCTTGTTCTTATAAGCTAGAGTTTAATCCACATTTTTCCTTTTATCCTTGTTATTTCTTCCTTTTAGCATGCCTAGCAAGGTTTCTGCCTTGAACTATGAGGCACCAGGCTCTGCAGAGAAATTTGCTCGTGATGACCTCTGTAACAGAGAGGGGAGCAGAAAACTAAAGGACTCTATTTGCCGTTGTGTGGTATACCATACAAGCTGGATTTCATTTCTGGATCTCATGTGAGATACAGAGAAATAGTATATAGAAAAGCATGTTTCCTGCTAAGGCAGATACAAATACAGTGCTAGCTGTGCTTTCTCTGTGCCCAGAAGGCATGAGAGTAGACACTATAGGTTTGAGGGATGGCTGAGCACCCAAATTTTACTGGATTAGCTACTCTCTCCTCTTCTCAACCAGAAAAGCATGCCAGAAGGCTGCTGGGCACCAAGGAGTTTGATACTGATGCTTCCATTTGCAGCTCCTGCTGATGCCAACAGGCCCGTCAGAACGTCTATGAGATCCTGTTCAGACTCTGGTTCCTACATTGGATCTGCAGGTTCAGACTGGCTTTTGAACCACCCTGTCAAATGGTGATGCAAAAGCACAAAGGGGGAAGAAAAGAGGAGTGGAAGACATCTCTGTATGGCAGAAGGCTCTGATGAGTGAAGATCAGTGCATTTTCAAATTTAGAGGTGCTGTCAACTGGTTCCAGCTGATCCTGCACTGGTGGTGGGGAGGCTGACTGCTAAGTGACATCCCTCTTTGGACTTGCAGTCTGAGACCTTGCATTGCATCTTTGAGAACACAAATCAACTGATGATTCCACTGCTCTTGGAAATGGGTGGGGGGAAAAAAGGTGTAATGCTAGAGCGTATCATAGGCAGAAAAAAAGCCAGATGTGCCAGGAGATCTACACTGAGGTTTTCACTAAATCTTCTTTTTCTGGCTCATGAAGATTGTGTCCAGATCTTGTAAGGAAAAGGATATTTTCAAGATAAATATTAACTTTCCCTCTCCATAGTGATGGCCCCTCATGCAAGAGTGCAATGGAGGAGAGATGACCACAAGTATCCAATTTATACTTGAAGTAAGAGATATTAATCTTTTTCTTCTGTTCGTGCCAGGAATGCTTGTAGCTGCAATTACACAGCACAAACGTTGCTTAGCATTAATCCTCCTTTTCTATGGAGGTCCATTCACAAATCCCAGAGGTCCCTCTGTCCTTTACTTTCACTGTCTTCCTTGATGATTTACCGTTCAAGGTTCAGTGATCCATGGTAAATCAACTTTTAACACTAGGGTTCTGGGGGATGGATGGCTGCTCCAAGAAGAGATGTTTTTTCTCTGTTGCCTTGGCATCCATTGAACTAATGACTGTTCATATCAAGTAGCTAGAAATGGATGGACAAAATTATCTCATTGCACGGCAGAATGAAAGGTGGTAGCCCATCCTAGATTTAAGGAGCTTCAATACCTGCAAATGTGAATTCAAGTGACTTTGGCATTCCTAATTAGGGAAGAGGGTTGTCCTCCAATTTGCAGGACATATATTTTAACACCTGAAATCTGGAAGTTTACAATTAAATGTTGATAGTAAAATGCTGGTAGTCTGGCCTTGTCAGCTCTGTTGGCCTTAACTTAGATTGTAGCTGGGGTGACTGCTTTATCTCTCTTCCTAGGAGAGATAAAGCACCCTCATTTTTCTTACCAGTGTAGGTGCAAACTGAAGAAGACTTCTGAATGGTACCTCTGATGCTCTTTTCGATTTCTTTGACTTCCTGTTGTGCCGGCTGTTTTTAGTTAAAAGAACTCTGTGCTGTACCAGTTGGTAGCAATTCAGCCAAGAAATGCACCAGTATCAGCCAACACCTGTTTCTGCACAGCAATGGATCACTTAGACAAGCTCTATCTCAAACTGGTTTTTATATGGGAAGGGGCCATTTCAGCCGGTTGTTCAACTGTCTTTCACCCATGTCTGTCTTAGACTGTAGTACCTTTAAATTCAGAGGGGCTAGTGAAGGTATTTCTTTGACAGGGAATACTTCATTAATATCTGAACCTGTTTGTTTCCAGATGTATTTGTCAGGTCTCTGATAACTAATTTTGTAGAATATGAATGACTGAATGTATTATCTTGGTTACTGTTTTGTCTGCCGTAGGGTGGCTCAGAACCTGTTCTGTACATATAGTGGTTGCAGCGTCTGTCACAGGCAGCGTGCCTGGGGGATCCCTCTGGCTGTCTTCAGTCTCTGGGAGAAGCTTTCTGGAAAGTAACTTGCTTGTTTTCATTCATCTTGCCATACCTTGTTTCTGTATCATGGGTGAAAACAGAAACTTAACTCTGCATTCAAGGACCCAAACCTTGCCCTTCCCCTGAGCACTGTCTCCCTTTGAGAGGACTAATGTGCACAGTCATTCTTTTCTGATACAGTCTCATTGCTCTCCTTTGTCAGATCTTTCCTGCCTGCCCCATTCAGCTGTTAGAGAAGAGGATCTCTACAAGAAATGTTATCCATGTGCCTGCTTGCTTGTCTTTCACCCTTCTTGACAGTCAAATAGGTATCAGTATCATGGCCTGAGAAGAAATGGGTGTGTGCTCCAAGTGGCACAGCATGTGTTGAGAGGAGCTGACACCGAGATGGGAATGGACCTGTGGAAAGTTGGGCCCAAAAAAGCCTGGTCTTGGGTGTTTGTCCTACAGGGGTAGAATGGGTGCTTTGGTTTGGAAGTCCGAGAGAAACCCAGGCAGTGATAAAGAACTTCCTTTTCCATTGAAAACTAGTTACACTTTATTCTTCCATGATACTTTGGATGTTTGAAGAGGATGTATTTCGCATATCAGCTGTCTTAAATGAACTTTAGGCACTTCGGGCTTGCAATGACCAAGTTGAGTTGTAACTTGGTCAAGATGAAAAGGTGTAGAAGGTCACTGGTTCTGTAGAATTGCTGTTGACTGTATTTAAACTTTGTTTGTTGAGTTGGAGCCTTCTCTAACCACAGATGAGTGCTCGTTTGCAACACCTTGCCGAATAGCTTAGTAGTTTGAAAGCAAGACTGCCCGTAGGAAAGAGCACCAAGTGCCATTCTGGCATTCAGCTGAGATGCAGTTAGGAGATTTCCAAACACTTTATACCTGTGGGAAAGTATTTGTAAGCCTGAGGATAGGATGCTCTTCACAGTGGTATGTCACAGTGATGACGCACGAAGTCATGCATTAAAGGAGCAACATAAGCTAAGCTAGAGGCAGAAGGACGTGCTCTGGGAGCTGCCTGTCTTGAAACCTTCTGATGGTGATGAGCAGTTGGATGTATTGTGCCCAGATGAATAGTGTAATGTAGTCAAACTGTGGTTGCAAAAGAAAGTATGTTTGGTGGGGTTTTTTTTAATTAATTCTGTAGATCACTATAGTCTAAGACAGCATTCAATCTGAATTGTGTTGATTGCACTCTGCTGCAAACAAGGGCTCAGGCCTAGGGAGAGTTAAAGCAAAGAGAAATAGCTAGTGCTGAAAACAATTAGGTTACTAATACTTTAATTAGAAGAATTTAGAATATGTTAAGCTATAGAAGTGTAGCACTGGGAGTTTACAATAGCAAGTATCTGATTGAAGTAACTGCTTTGTTTATTAGGGTGTTTAGTCTCATCAGTTTAAGGCATGAATAGTTTGGATTCTTTTATCAAACACAACTATATCAAAAGAAAAAGCCCTATGGAAAATAAAACTGATTGAATAAAATGAGGTCCGGCGTTCAACTTAATGGTATTTCTGCGACTGTGGTTTCATGTATTTAAATTCATGCAGGAACCCCGAGTACTTAAAAATAAAAAATAAACAAACTTATATTTACAAATATTCAAAGTCTCTCTTGGAATCTCACTTGTAAACACAGAAGCACATAAGTTCCTGATTAATGAAAAGTTTTTGTTTGATCACTTAAGTGTGACTACTATGTGTCTCTTTGAAATGTTGTATTAAGTTATCTTGATCTTGTTATGTGGTTTTCTCTCCAAATCTCAAAAATGAGAAATTACCATATTAATGTTTCTGATTAGGACTGGAATTGTTGCATCTGTGTTTGAGTAGGGAAAATGGGTGGAATTGGAAGTTATGGTTAAGTTGCGTACAGATCTGAATTTTCCTTGCATTAGTAAATAATAATATGTATTAATTTTCAAAATTTTTTTTAGTATGTGGGGTTTTTTCTCTGTTTTTCTTGGCCCTTTAGAATTTTTATTTAAAAATATCTTTCAGAGTTTTGATCAGTGTTAAGGTTATGTGGTAGTGAAGTCTTTTTTTCTTTATTTGGTAAGAATTATGGTCTTACCGTATGTTGGCTGCCTGTGTCTGTCCAGCTACTGGAATTCTGTAAATAGCAAAATAAACTTATATATTGTCATTTAGAAGCACTGACTAGATTCTGAATCAAAGAGTTTCTTTTAGAGAGAGGTGTGTATTTACATAGGTAATTGAATATCTGAACCTTCCAGGCTGTTAGGAACTTCTGTTTCTGAACTGGTGAGTGGGGGTATTGTTTTGTTGAGGTTGATAGTTAGCTAGTATTTAAATAACTAAGTTAGCAGCCTGGACAGACCTAATAGTACTTTGTCAGAACTAAGCCTCATTCAGGCTCAGATCCCACACTTGCCTGAGTCAATATAAATATTTGCTTTGCCTTCAGTAGGCATGAACCCTCAGTACCTGTGGCAGACTCGTAATTTCCAGCATACATACTATTAAACATATTTGTATCTCTAACCTGTCTTCAGAGGATGAGAGGGCAGAAAAAACATTTTGAAAGGGAATATAATTATCAATGAAACATAATCCTTCAGCTGTTGTGCTTTTGTCACCTGTTTTAGAAGAGGAATAGTGTTCTGCCCTCAGCAAAGCATCCTCATTACTTTAAAAGAAGTTTTCTGTTTATAGGCACAATATAATGAGCCCAGAATTGATAGTAAACTTAGAAAAAGCAATTTTGGGTGGATGTTTGCTATAGGATGGCTTTCCCTAGCTGTCTTTTGCTTGTGTTTGCCTCGACATACCTCAACACTGTCATGCAATCAGCCAGCAGAGGGTAGTATCTTCATGGAGACATTGCATTGTCCGAGTCTTCTGTCACTGATGTAGGTAACAAAAAACTGCTGAATATCAGACAAACTGGCTTGATTCAATGGTCTTTTGAAGCCATCTGATACCCCACTAAACACCAGAGATGAGTTGCTGAGACACAATTACTATCTGAAAGTCTGAATTAGCCATGCAGTGACTTTTGGCCAAAACTTCTGGGGAAAAAGCTTGTTGGAAGCAGAAATTGATTATGGATCCTGGGTAGTGACTGTGGTTATGGTACTCCCATTCTATAACAAATGAAATAAATATTGATTCTGATAAGTCTCATCTGCCTAACTATTTTTCTCACTCCTTCTCAGTGTTGGACTTTGCCTTTGCCAGCCTGCTGTTGCCATGGGTATACCAGTCTTCATACTCGCTGGTCTCCTTGTGCATTTTGTGTTCTTGGTCTCCATTTTTGACATCTACTTCAGCTCTCCCCTGGTTCATGGTATGACTCCTCAGCAGACTCCACTGCCACCTCCAGCAAAACGTCTCGTACTCTTTGTTGCTGATGGACTGCGGGCAGATTCACTGTATGAATTGAACAGCAACAATACATCCCAAGCACCTTACTTGCGGTAAGTCCATCTGAAAACTCTACTGATGCAAAAGATTTCACTTCCAGAGGCAACTCTATGTAAGAGAACAAGAGAAACGATGGCAACTGTGGTGGCTTGGGTACTGCCTTTCCTCTGCCTTTGACGTAACAAGCCTTGCAGAAAGGCATGAATTTGAGTTGGTGTCCCTTGTTGTCAGTAAAGCTGCTAAACCATGAACAGAGTAAATTGAGTCAGTATTGTCCTCTGAAAACTACAGCTAGCCAGTAACAGGCAGGAGTGTGAACTTTCTCCATTCACATCAGCATGGTATCAATTCCGAAGCCTAACAGAGTCGTTAATTTAAACTGCTTCCTGGATGTTCAGTTTAGGACTAGTAAGTAGTTCATTAATGTGCTTGTCTTCTAATTTGAAGCTACTGATGAAGCTTTTTAAGGAATGATTAAAAAAGATAGCCTGAATGGATCTAACAGCAGGCTGCCACTTCCTATTTGTTCCACCCTTCCTGCATGCGTGACCCTGCTGCCTGTCTTGTGCTCTCTAGTGTGTGTCTGTTTAATGGAATGATTTGGTTTAAGATTGTGAAAAACTAGTCCTGCCAAAAAAGTGTTAAAAGTCATATCCTTGAGTGCTTAAAACTAATTTTCACCAACCTTCCCTGTTTCCTTGTATCAAGATAATTATTTTATCATAAGACAAATAATTTCTTAGTCTAAAAAAAGTAGACGGTCTTAAATAAGACTACTTTTGTGTAATAGCACTGGTCTGGCTTGAATATCAGAGCAAGCCTGAATTATCAGTCATCTGAAGCTGTTAGGCTATTTGCATCTGCTATAGAAATCTGAGAAGCCCTTGCTACAGCATTTGCCAGTCTATATAGGATTACTTGTACCTGCTTTTCCTGTTGTGTTTTTGTAAGGTGCTGTCTGCTGGTGGCTGATGTCTGTCACATCAGTGTGAGTTTTCCATGTCATCTTTTAGCAGTGGACTTCACACTTCCTCCAGAGCAGTTTCTTCTTCTAGCAGTAGAACTGTTGGTCTTCTGCACCATCAACAAGGTGTGAATGCCATAGTGGCCCCATCACTAGGGGCAGTGATGGGTAGCAGCTAGGAAAGAGTTATAATGGATATTTTTGCCCTTCAGCATTATCACGCCTATCTAGAAATAAAAAGTTAAACCATGTATTAGCTTGTCCAGTTGGGGAAGCTTGCGCTTTTGCTGTCTCTGCTTTACCTTGTTTGTGGAGTTACAGACTTTCTATTTCAAAATCTGTAGAAGTAAAAACATTGTCACCTGTGCTTAAAGTACGTGGCTGAATGGAAGGGAAGAACTGCCTTGCAACAAGCGAAGGTGCTGGTAGGTCACTGAGTGGAATAAAATGCCAGTAGAGGATTGAAGTGCCATCTCTCTCATTGTCTATCAATCTGCACATAAATACACATGTGTGTGACCATGTGTATGTGAGAAATGATGAAAAGAGAAAACATGTGGCATGTCATGCTTTTTGAAAGGTATAGGGCTAGGCAGTCCAGGGCATGTCTTCAGCTGTATTACATTGTCATGGTTTAAGCCCGACGAGTAACAAAGCACCATGAAGCTGCTTGCTCACTCCTCCCCGCTGGCCCCAGTGGGATGAGGAGGAGAAAATATAAAGAAATGCTCGTGGGTCAAGACAAGGACTGGGAGGGATCACTCACCACTTATGGTCATGGGCAAAAGACAGGCTTAACTTGGGGAGAAACAAAATCAGGTTAATTTACTACCAAAGACAGTGAGAAGTAAAACCAAATCTTAAAACACCTCCTGCCCACCCCCTTCCATCCTGGCTCAATGCCACTCCCGATTTTTTCCACCTCCTCCGCCCAGCAGCGCAGGGGGACGGGAATGGGGGCTGGGGTCGGTTCCTCACACCTTGTCTCTGCCGCTCCTTCCTCCTCAGGGGGAGGACTCCTCGCTCTTCCCCTGCTCCAGCGTGGGGTCCCTTCCACGGGAGACAGTTCTCCATTAACTGCTCCAGCATGGGTCCTTTCCACGGGCTGCAGTCCTTCAGTCCCAGCCTGCCCCAGCGCGGGCTTCCCCAGGGAGCGGCGGCCATCTTGGGGGGCATCCACCGCCCTGCTCCGGCACGGGCTTCTCTCTCCCCGGGCTGCAGGTGGGCATCTGCTCCCCCGCTCCCCTCCGTGGGCTGGGGGGGGACAGCCTGCCGCCTCACCGTGGGCTGCGGGGGCATCCCCTCCTCCTCACTGACCTTGGTACCCGCAGAGGGGTTCCTCTCACATCCCAAACCCCCGACTCCTTGGGGGTTCCCCTCCGAAATCCGTTCTCCCAGAGGCACTACCGCCGTCGCTGACGGGCTCGGCCTGGGCCAGCGGCGGGTCTGACTCGGAGCCGGGGAAGCTTCTGGCAGCTTCTCACAGGAGCCGTCCTTGCAGCCCCTCCCCTGCTACCAAAACCCTGCCACACAAACCCAAAATATATATATACTGCTACAATTTCAAAGCAAGAGGCTCAGTGTTTTGTCACCAAACCTTTGAGCTACACACCATCTGTAAGTTAACCTTGTAAACAGGTCGACAAGATCAGGTGTTGGTTGCTGGAAGTGTTTCCTTTTTTATTCTGCCCAGTTACTGCTGTCTAAGATTTACTTTTTCAATAATATTGACCCAAAGTATATGTAATTTAATATAAAGTTCACTTTTTTGCACGTTCATTCCTAAGTGCCAAGTGTTCAGTCCCTTATCCACTTCATAGTAGCAGTCAATGTAACAGCCAGATTACTTGTCTCATCCAGGTGGAGCGCTTTGGGCACTACTGAGTTGTTAACGAGGAAAGATTATTTTTAAATGAGCAAGAACCATTCTTGTAGCAATGTGGTATAGAAGCAAAGTTTTAGTAGGTACATAAAATTAATAATAAATATCCATTAGGCTTGGAGCAGATTGCTGGCTGATATATGCCCAGTACCTAGTCTTTTCTCTTACAAATATTCTTGAAAAAAATCTGGTTTTCAGCAGTGTTGTGATAGCTGTGAGGGACGGTAAGTGGACTGAATTGCTGTGGTGGTGGTGGTGATTTTGGAGAAGATGTTTTCTTCCTTGCCTGTCATGTTTCAGCAGTATTACTTTATCATATTCATCATTGTTATTATGGGTAGCTAATGTTTATACTGTCAAGGAAATTATTTTTTTACATGGTTCTTCTGAGTAAAAGGCTTTGAAATCATTCAAAATAGCTCAATGTATTTTGATCAGGTAATTGACAGTATTTGGCTATATTTTTTTTCTGCCTGGTATGTGTTATTGTTGACTTCAGATCCTATGATACAGCCCCACAAAAGCAAAGGTAAAGGATTACTTTCCAACTCAATAGAAGTCACATTCTAATTAAAAGAAATTCCTACCTGTTATGACAAGTGTGAGGAGGGCCAAAAGCGTTTTATTTTTGTCTTAAATCTTCCACTAATGCTAGCACAATGCATTTTGATTGGAGTCTCCAGTGGGAATAAATTAGAAACCACTTTAACTAATACTTAAATCCTTTTTTCAAATTAGTACTTGTTTTAGTACAACTTGTCTTAAACCCTAGCTGAAATGAGAGCTAGGAATAACGTGTCAGAATGCTATATCACCTTTTACAATTTTCACTGTAATATCTGGGCTCTTCCAAATAGTCCTGCGAGCCTTCAAATAGGCCTGAGAATGTGAGGTCTAAGATTAATTAAAAAAATCCCAACAGGCAAACTGTGAATCCTGCAAGCTTAGAGGGGAGCCTGAAATTTTAGGTTGCGTTTTGATTCTTATTTCATTAGTGAGAAATATATTTAGAGCAGAGTGTACAGATCTTGTAATTAACAGTTGTGTAAAATCTCCGATAAAAATAGTTACAAATCATGAACTTAGAATCTACTTCGGCTAAAACACATCCGAAAAAAATATAGCAAGTTTTGTAGCTTATATCGTGAACAACAAAAAAATACAATTTCCTGATAGATTTGACTCTTAAAAACTGCTTTGAATTTGTTCAGAAGATTCTGCCGCTTTTTTCCTACAAGTTAGTATAAGGTATGTCCTGGTGTGTTTTGTGTTCTTTCTCCCCTTGCTGTGACAGTGGGCAGTGAATCTTTTTCTTCTTCCAGAAGATGGAGACAAGAAAACAGCATATGGTAATGTTCACTGCTTGCTCTCCGACAGGCTCCAGCTGTTCATATCCTCAGCAGACAAGAGTAGTTTATGAGGCTGTTCCTTACACCTGGGCTTTGTCCTCTATTTTCTTTGGTTTTTATCTGACTATTGTATGTGCATAATCCCTAGACAATTTATGTATTTCTGTATATGTGGTGAGAAGGTATTCTCCTTTACTTCAGTGTCATTGCAAAAGATACAAGGTTTACTTAAATTTTCTCCATGCTGCTGAAATGATTTGCACCTTCTATTTACATGGTTTTTAAATTCACTTGATGCTGGCCTCCAATATTCAGCACAGATGAAGGCAGACATGGTCACAAGAACTAATTATAATTGAGCCTATTTAATGAGTAAGAGAAGATTGAACTAGACGCTTTCAAGCTAAATGGAAAGAACAAAGAAAAGTAACACCAGGCAGAAGCAATCTGTTGGGGGGGTGGGGGGAAGTAAGCTAAAGCAGAAAGCAGCAGAAAAAATAGTACGTTAATTCTAAGTGTATTGGAACATCAGCTAAACTCATCTGTTTGCAGTCCTGATGGGCCACAATAGTAATGTTCCCTGTGGGGTGTTATAATATAGAACTATTTGCAGGTTAATGTTCTGCTTGTTTTGCAGCACAGCAGGTGGTAGTGAAAATCTGCTTTAGTCTGGGGTGGTTTTTTTTTTGCATTTCCTGCCTCGCATCTACCTGTCACTCTTTTTATCTGCAATTCATTGTACTTTAAAGAAGTCATAAGCATTAACTGCCTTGTATCCTGTTTTCAGGAGTATTCTAGAGAATAATGGCAGCTGGGGAATCTCTCACACCCGGGTCCCAACAGAATCCAGGCCAGGGCACGTTGCACTTATAGCTGGATTTTATGAAGATGTCAGTGCAGTTGCTAAAGGTATGCTGGTCCTAAAGCTTTGAACACTGTCCTGCAAAATAAGGTGTTTCAGTGATGTGCTGCACTTCTAGATGATTATTGATAAATACCTGCATAGTGGTTTGTGTACCAAGATTATGTGGAAAAGAATAATTTTGGATGGATTTCCCACTCTTAATATTGATAGCTATGAAAATATTAACTTATGAAAGCTATTTTGTAACATGGTAAAATTTAACACCCTGAGTCTAAAAGCAGAAGTATTTTATCGCGTGACCTCTTCATGTAACAAGAGTTTTTAATTATCATTTGGGATGTAATGGGAGATGGCTAAGTAGATGCTGCAAACAAGAAGTGAACTGCAGTATCTTAGCTGAACCATTGCTAGGCTGAGTTGGAGAACTAGTAGCAAGATAAAGTGAAGACCGCAACTATGTGTTTTCTCCAGAGCTAGCTGTTAGTGCATGCTTTGTGGTTAAAAATGTGTAACAAGCCTTCGCATTACCGACTTGATCTTTTGTGTGGTCCTCTGCTTTCCCCAAGGCTTCCAGGCCTGAACACTTGTAATGTTGTATGTTGGTTTTGGACAGGGGAGGTAAGAGGAATTACTTGGTCTTGTCCATATTCCTAATCAAAAGGTTCTTCCTTCTGACATCTGCTGCAAATGCAGGAATTGCTGTTACGAGCATCTTTATATTTCTGTCAGCTGCCTTGTCATGGAAACAGAACATCTTGAAGGTTTTACTGTGATGAGGTGCAACATGACTGCTGGAAATATGTTATATGAGTGTGTAATTTATTACCAAATATGCCAAAAACTGAGTTCAGACAACAGGGGATTTAGAATTCAGGAGAATTTTAGCTGTTTAGAAGGCAAACCAGCTGTGTGTTTTGTCTGTTTGAATCCCTGCATAATGAGATTGGCTTAGGTTTTCAGCTCACTTCTTAATGAATGGGGGACTAATTGCAAATAGATGTTGAAATAGAAGTGAAACCAAGAGTCACAAAGTGGAGTTCATTGTGAAATAATATAAGGGAAACTTAAAACAAAAAAGAAAAAAAACCCAAAACATTTCATACAGGCTATCAATCTTAGCAGTCAATGAGATCTGGCAACTCCATGTAAATCCAGGTATGTTTGTTTAACAGGATGGAAGGAGAATCCAGTGGAATTTGACTCCATTTTCAACGAAAGTAAATATACTTGGAGCTGGGGAAGCCCAGATATTTTGCCAATGTTTGCAAAAGGTAAGGTTTAAATTTTGTGAATCTTTAACACATAGTTATGAGGTAGTAACATAGAGACACTTAAAATTTTTGAGTTAGAGAAGAAGGTGAATGAAGTATTTCCAGTTTGTATATTTGTGTATACCTGATTTCTAGTTTGTGAACTCAAAACTGGGTGGAGAAAAAGAAGCAAGCTTTTAAAGAGGAAATCCTTATTTATTACTTATCCATTTAAGTAGGCCTTACTTAATTCTTAGGCCTTACTTCTATCGGCATACTAAAGGAAACACAGCCTTAGTTAAAAGAACCTAATATTTTTTCTTTGTTTGAGGTTCAAAGCTGTTTGCAAGCCTGCAGCTGGGGTTTTTCTTCCTCTGCATGCAGCTCCCAGTGAGTCTGGTGATAGAACTGCAGCCATGCTTTTTGAGTGTCTGAGCTGGAGAAGTAGCTTATTGTGGGTTATCCTTCTTCTACTTCAGAACAGTAATGTGTAAAGGGAAGAACTATATGCAAGTAGGAACAGCCTGGTACTGTTCCTAAAGCTGAGGTCTTTTCCCCACAGCATGCAGTGTGTTAAAGTCTTGTCAGCCCGGTGCAATTGGTCTTTGAGCATACAGACATTGCTGAGCAACACTTCAAACATTTAAAGGATCTCCAAGTTTAATTCTGTTTTGTTCTTGGAAGAATGAGGGCATATACACCCTTTCCCATAATCTCAGAGTAAAACAGACTGAAGTGAAAAGGGGACAAGCTAGGGGCATATGCTACTGTTCTCTTCTAAGTATTGGCATTGACAAATCAGAAAAATACGATAGGCAGGATAGAAGTGGAATCTAATATTCGTTTAGAAAAAGTGTACATCATATTTCTCATGGTGATTCTTGAACTTTTTCTGAACTCCAGTGTCTTCCCCCTCTCATTCTGATATTCCACACACACATGCCTCTTTCCTGTTCTTTGCTTGATCCTCATAAGTTTATGGTAAACTGTAAAAATATCTCCTGATAATTTCCCATGACCTCAGATTACAGCTTGTGTTTCGGAATATTGTGATGGTGGCTGGGGAGAGGGGAAAGGTAGTACACTGCCCTTGCACAGATTATTTAAATTTTTGGAGATACGTTCTTGGAAAAATATTTGGGGAATTCAAGAATTTCTCAGACCCTATCCTTCTATTAGTTTTGTTTGAGTACGAAGATAAGCAGAGGGAAATCCCTCTAAATTGAGAAGGGTTTAGTGCAGTACTGTATCTGAGAAGTAGATGCTGTATGGGAAAATTAATTACAGTTTCTCATGATAGAAAGGTAGATTAACTTCTTTTAGTAGAAAAAGGTATTTCCCCTTCTTCCAAAGAGGACAAGTTTTATAATACAGAAAGGATTTTATAATACAGAGTTTCCAAAGATAAGAAGTTTTATAATACAGAAGGGAATAGAATCAAGTGTTTGTTCTTTAACTCTACTTTTACAAAAAAGCCAAAAAGGAGATAGGGGAGCATAGCTTACTTTCACTCCCTCTTTCTATGTTGCAAATCAGTGACATCACAGGACTCTTCTTGCGCTTATTTTTATCATGCCAGAATGTTCAGAATTTTATTAACTGTTTCACTGCTTTCATTGGATGATGCATAATGAGTATATAACACCTGCTGGGTTTTGGGAAGGAGAGAAAAATCTTTTGTTTCATGTTATTATCTATGTTCTTCAGGTCCTTTTTCTGTCATTAAAAAAAAAAAATATTTCAATGACATGTTTGAGGATTCTATAGAGGAGGTAAATAAAATGCTCACAGATCTCTTTCAATATCAAAAATTTGTCTCAATGACTGTATGATTAGTATTTTAGTCTGAGAAAATATCCAAAGTACCTTTGCAACTGGTGTCCAGTTTACTTGCATCTTAAGCGGGATTAAAAGGTGTTAGTTTCTAGTAGTTAAATTTACTTAAGCTACACAAATTCAGTGTGCTAATTTTAACCTTATTTTCCACTATATTTTTAGATTACAACCTTGAAATTATCTGAAAATTATGTACTTTGAAAATGCCTATTTTATTTCCAGAATGCTCCTTAAAATTTTGAGTCTTTCTTCTACACTTGCCAGAATTTGATGTTTGACTTGAACAGTCCTGTCCTGTTCCGTTTTGTCAGGGGCCTAGGTTGGAGTATAATCCAGTGTATTAAATGCCATTCTGAAAAAGGAGCTGAGGCTGTTGCTTCTGTTAAGGGAAGTAGATATTAGTCCTTTGCACCCAGATTGCTATTTGTTGCACAGGTTCCCTTTCTCTCTCTTGAAAACTAGCAGCAAGGCTAGGGTTATTGTTTAGCTTGAGTATGAAGAAGGGTATCGTCAAAACCATGGGGACAACCGGGACAAACCTTTGTCAGGGTTATTCTGGACAGACAGACCTCTCAATCTGCTCTTCTAGTTCTATGTTCCTACAGCGTGCCAAGAAGAATGCAGAATTTCTCACTTCCTCACCTGGCTGTGTTTGACAGCTCTCTGATGCCCACACTCTGTCTGCTCAGTGTCTGACTGTCCTTGTGCCTTCATTCTTTTTTCCCCTCTTTTGTGCATGCAAAATTAGCTAGCAAAAGTCTCTTACTGGTCTGGGCTCTGACCCATGAAAGGCTTGTCAGACACAGTACCTGCCCTGCTAGCAGAATGAGAACTTTGCTTTACACAGGATGTAAATCTTATTGTAAGAGGATGATAACTTGATCCTTGATACTAATATTTGAATATTGATGTTGAGGACAAGATGATGTACCAGGCAAGCCTGCAATAGGAATACCTGGTGTCTGGTGTGGGAGTTGCTGGCACCTTCAGTTATTTCCCTTCTGTGCTCACTGCTAAAGGATGTTTTCATCCCTGGATTACTCCTACTTTGCTATCCCATCTTTGCTTCCTCATCCCCAGACTTAAAGAAAGTATTGGGCACACTGTTGCTTGCCACCTCTCAAGCAGCAGAAATAAAATAATATTTTGTAACATTTTGCATAGTAGGGTTTCTTATTTTAAAAAAAAGTCAATTATTTTAAAAGCTATGCAGGCACTCAAAAACATTCCTAGTATGGCTTCATTTTGCCACTGTTTCTCTTCAGAGCAATGCAGAGTTGGGTGGGATATGGTTTTTTTTGCTCCGGTAGAAATTAGCAACGGGTAAGTAGTAGATGCGTTCCTTTGCCCAGTCTGCAAACTGCATGCTTTCTTCGTTTGGTTTCTTTGGTGTGGCACCTCTCAAAGACGGATCTTCTCAGGTTTCCTGTGGCACTGCAGAAAAACAGTACTCTCCCCTCCTTAGACCATCAGTCATCCTGACAGTGATGGCTAGGGTTTATTTCTTCTTTTGAACTCATTTACCCACCAGTTGGAACTCCTGAATTCACTTTTTAATGGCTGGGAGTATTTTCTTCCTTTCAGACTGTGAGAACTGCAGCAAGTGTTCTGGGTTATAAGTAGTAGAAATGTCTCCTGGGGGGCAGGGGGAAGCTGCACCAGAATATCTGTGCCAGCTTTCATCTTCCTGGCCTGAAATACCTGTATCCCATGTGTGGGTTTGGACATGATCTTGGTTAAACAGCTCCCTTATAAGAGGATGTTAGTTCATTTACAAGCCTGGAAGCTTACAAAACTGCATTATATAATCGTGACAACCAGCAAATGAGTTATATTCTCTCTGGCCATCAACTGATTGAAGAACATTTTCCCCTCTGGGAGTTTATGTAGTCATAGTAGAAATAGCATCCCCGAGCTGTAACAACTCAGCCATTGACTGAATTATTTCATTAAACCCCACCTAACTTCGGATCTTTCTAGGACTTCAGAAGTTTACTTTCTTCCAGTTCTTCATCTATTTTCCCCTCCTCTCTGCTTTGCTTTCTTGACAGTGAGTACAGAATGAAATTGCCTTGTCCAGATGCTGTGTTTTCGCATCAGTGGCCCTCATGTTGTACTTTATGCCTGAACATAGTCCAGTAGTTCTCCCTTTTTGTATTTTTAACCCAGGTTTTAAAGATGCAGACTTTGAATATTGTCTTTTGAAGTCACCCACATGGCTTTCGATACTGCATTGCCTCCTAGAATTGATGTTGTACAGTAACTAAGTTACATCCCTCCTGTTGCCTTCCTTATATGTGATATATGATGTTTTCCTGTGTAAAAGGCTTCATTGATAGGGCATTGTCTTGTAGTTCAACAACCAAAAGCTAAGTATACTTTCCTTAAACATGCCCCCCCCGCCCCAAACCACGCGTGTTCAAACAAGACTCTTAATGTGTAGCTTCCTCTGTTAGAAGTTCCTCAGTGAACTTCCTTGTTTCAAAACTAAATTCTGTTTAATTTGCTTTAGCTGGCATTTGTCCTATTCCTAACTGCTTTTCCATACTTTATTTCCTCACCTGAGCATACTGGATAACATTTTTCCTTATTCCTCTGAGACGCTGATAAGCTAATGAGTTGAAATGGTATCCAGGTGTCGTGGTTTAACCCCAGCCAGCAACTAAGCACCACGCAGCCGCTCACTCACTCCCCGCCATCCAATGGGATGGGGGAGGAAATCGGGGGAAAAAAAAGTAAAACTCCTGGGTTGAGATAAGAATGGTTTAATAGAACAGAAGAGAAGAAACTAATAATGATAATGATAACACTAATAAAATGACAACAGTAGGAATAAAAGGATCGGAATGTACAAATGATGCGCAGGGCAATAGCTCACCACCCGCTGACCGACACCCCGCCAGTCCCCGAGCGGCGATTCACTGCCCCCCCACTTCCCAGTTCCTAAACTAGATGGGACGTCCCATGGTATGGAATACACCGTTGGTCAGTTTGGGTCAGGTGCCTTGGTTGTGTCCTGTGCCAACTTCTTGTGCCCTGGCTGGGCATCAGAAGCTGAAAAATCCTTGACTTTAGTCTAAACAATACTGAGCAACAACTGAGAATATCAGTGTTATCAACATTCTTCGCATGCTGAACTCAAAACATAGCACGGTACCAGCTACTAGGAAGACAGTTAACTCTATCCCAGCTGAAACCAGGACACCAGGCTTCAAAAAAACATAAATTATGGGAAAGTTTAAAATAAGGAGAAAACTTATTTGACTTCTCTCAGGTTTGTCACTCTTGATAGGTTTCTACTCCTATGCATTAATTATCGTGCATTTTTACTATGAGAAAAGGAAGAAAACTTTTCTCTGTCTCCTATTCCATCTATATTGTTTTTGCAGGTGCTACTGGACATCATGTTTATACATTTTGTTACGCAGCAGAAAGTGAAGACTTTGGAGCACAAGATGCAGCCAAGCTTGACACGTGGGTTTTTGAGCATGTTAAGGTGAGCAGAGATCTTTTTGTGTTATCTGTATGTAAAAAGCACAGCTGGATGTTAACTTTATCATAAAATATGTTAACTTTATCATAGAACTAGAAAGTAAGAAACCTTTGAGAGACCTGTCACTTGGCGTCATAAGTAAAAATTACTTGAATCGATTATCATGATGAGCATAATGGAAGCTTAGCGGAAGTATTTGTCATTCAATGCTAATAAAAACCCTAACGCTAATAGAAGTACTCTTTAAAAACGTTCTTGGCTTTTCTTTGTCTTAAATTTATGTATAATCTGAAACCTACCTTAGTGTACTAGAGACCCTTTAAAATCTTGAATGTGATTAGTTAAGGATTTTATAACAAGTATTATGGTGTGGCAGAAATGGTAAGTCTTCATTATGAGAAAGAAGTGGACAATATTATTGACTTAATTTTTGTCAGGCTTGTACCCACTGTAATTATACAGTGTGGCTTGTTCTGATGCACGTAGCTAGCTCCTGACTATCTACTGTGGTTCATGCTATGCTGTGCCTGCTGGAGGAGTCACAGTTAGTTTGGGAGGGGGAAAGTGGAGGAGGGCAGAGGCAGTTTAGGCTCTGAAGCAGTGTAACTTTTTCACATGGTGCTCTGCTCAGCTGACTTGGGTCAGTGCGGGTTCACGACTGTTTTTCTCTGTGGTGCTGTCACTGTATTAATAGTGCAAGGCACATAGTTTCTGATTGTTCCTTAATTCCTATATTCATATTATTCCATGCTACCTCACCTGTCCTGGATTAAGAAATGCTAATAGTGCATATTGGTGTATAAATATCTATATCAGTGGAGCAATTAGGTGAGTTACTTTCTGGATCTCATAACAATGTTAATGGAGTTTAAGACTTAATAAAACTTTTCCCACAAGATCTCTGGGCTGTATGCATTAACATTAGCTAACCAGTATAAATTAAATCAAACCAAAAATAAAACTAAAATTAATAAACCAAAGCAGCATCTATATTAGGAAGCTAAGGGTGGGTGTGCTTTAAATAGTGATATAGGGTGGAAAAGTTCATTATAGTCTGCTAATTTTCAAAAGAAGTGATTTTCTGAGTTTGCAGGTGAAAAGATGTTTTTTCTAACTGCTATGCTCTCCCTGAATGTGCATTTGTGCCAGCTTGCATTTTGCAATGCATATGAATAATACAAATCAAATTAGGCTGTCAATTACACTTGAATAGCTGTTGTCTTAAAGTTGTACCCTGCTGTCATTTGGAGCTGCACAGGTATGTGAGGGTGGTACTACCTTTCTTTTGCTTCAAAACACCTAATGGCATTTCTTCTTTCAAACTATAATGATATGTTTAATATATATGTCATTACTGATGACTTCTTCCTTGGAACCAGCACCATTATTGTAAAGACTTATTTTGCCCATCTAAATTTCATACTGTGAATGGGTAGCACTTGATTGGCTGGTGTGAAACACTCATTCCATTTATCATCTCTTCAGTTACACATCAGTGATTGTTTCAGAAGCGTGAAACTTGAGGCTGACTGAAACTGAGGTCACTCTATTATAACTTGTACAACTCTCAGCTATGCTAGTGAGATTATGTATAAGTTACAATGACAATTTGCTGAAATCTAAATTCTGCTTTGCCTACGTTTTTTTTCCTCCTTTGAGTTTTATCTCAAATATTTAACAACATATCATTTAACTGTGGTGGGCAAGGTGGTCCCTGGATTTCTGCCTCTTTAGGAAGTAAAAGACACTAGCGTGTACTCCCTCTCTACTGTGTAGTCAGCAGGTCCCAATCATCACAAGGGCCACTTGTGGCTTCCTCTGCCCCAGAAAAGATGGGGATAAAATGAAGAATGGCTAGCTAATGTTTGGGCTACTAGTGCTGGCACCTTGAAATTGCTTGTTCTCTTAAAAAGCACTAATGATAACTCAATTGGTGAGGAGATGTGAAATTCTGACTCATTTTTATTTGTATGGATCAGAAGCAAAATGCTTAAATCGTGAGTGGAAGAAAAAAAGTATGATACTTGATAGTTCCCATCATGTCTGCTCATGGTACAAGGTGATCCTAGCCCTTTCTTGGGACAGAGAAAATTGAGTATAGACTAGATTGGGTAGGGTTTTTATCTGCAGGTGGGTTAAAAGTCAGTAATTTTAATCTGTGATGATAGCTTGTGAGTGGCTTGGAGATCCAGATGGGTATGGAGTTGATTGAGTTATTTCTGGGGTTTGGGGTGGTTTATTTTGGTGGTTTTTTTGGTTGTTTTTTTTTTTTTTTTATTGAAGCCTTCAGAATAATTAAGGGACTGAGTATAATTTAGTGGGATGTGGCTCAATGATTCTCACATAAATAACCTTTACCTAGATCATAATTTGAGTCTGTGCTAATGAAAAATTAGGGAGCAAAATACTGGGAGTCTAGGTTAACAGAGAAAAAAAAAAGGTCTTTACTGCATTTCTGATTTTTTAAGTATTTTGTGAAGAACAGTTTTATAAGATTGAACTTTTTTTTAGGGTAAAATAATTAAAATTCCAGGAACTCAAACAGTCTTGGAGATGAGTCCCAGTAATGGTCTAACCACAATTTATTATGACCATAGGATAGAATATGCTCAAGATATTCAGTTGATGTCTTCTGACTTAAATGGACATGTAGGTGCAGATGGCAAATGTTTCTTTTTTTTGTTTTTCTTTACTCATTTTGAACACAATAGTTCATTCTTCCTTGCCCCTTTCTGCTGGAAGAAGTCCAGACCAAGCCCTCAGACTTGTCCCTTCTGTGCA
This sequence comes from Astur gentilis, assembly GCF_929443795.1. Classification (NCBI taxonomy): domain Eukaryota; kingdom Metazoa; phylum Chordata; class Aves; order Accipitriformes; family Accipitridae; genus Astur; species Astur gentilis. Next base: position 12,283,838 of record NC_064899.1, on the reverse strand, counting down.
GGGGGCAGGCTGGAGTCCAGAACTGAATGACGTTAAGCTTTGAAGCTCTGCAGACAGTGCTATGACCTGATGTTGACTGCAATACAGATAGCTCTGCTCTAGCTAGCAGTACAATGGTTGAGTGATTTATTTTAAATATGCGTAGAGTTTTGTGCATGAGCTTGCTCAACTGATATAAACCTGGCATATATATGTTTATCCTGTCTTTGTATGTTTATTTTACATCTAAAAACTGGTGTAAGTATTTATACTCTCACATCAGCACAAATCAGTGTGCATAGCTTTAATCAACCAATTTAAGTTGTCCTGGATTTATGTATGAAGGAGCTTTGTGAAAGGAGAAAGTTTCTTTGGTCTCTTTCTCCCTGTATATCCATGCAGTTAGCAACAGTTTATCAGTTCTATTAAAGGATCGTGCTTCCATGGAGGGCTCTGTCTTGGGGGAGCAAACGGTTCCCAACAACTTATGTTAAATATCTAAGGAGTCCATATTTTGCTCAGACATCAGACGATCATGTATTTGCTAGGACTTCTAGGAAGCCTTTTTTTCTTCTTTGCTTTCTCCCATCCAAGGAGGGAGATGATACTAAAAGATTTCACATAGTTGTAACCAAACTTCTCTTGTAATATTTCAATTAGTATTACATTATAATTACCTTTACAGTTTATTGTGAATGTTTTAATGGGAAACGTATTGCTGATCTTACTAAATTGCATACGAGTTGTAGCCAGGGCATTATTTGTTGTTAGTTGCCAGAAAACCATAGGAAAGTTGCCAGAATTATAGAAGAAGAAGGCTGGAAGAAGGCTGTGGTGGTTACTGAGTCCAACTCCCTGCATGAAGGAGGTCCTGTTAGAGCAGGCTGCTCAGGCCTTGCCCAGTCAAGTTTTGAGCAGCTTCAAGGGCAGAAATTCAACAACCTCTTGAGGACCTGTTCCAATATCTGGCTACAACTGTGGTTTAAAAACTAATTTTTGAAAGTCTCTTTATCTTACTGGAATTTCTCACATTTCAGATTGTGAGTTTCCCCTTGTCCCATCACCAAGGCCCTCTGAGCAGTCTGGCTTAATCTTCTTTTCACCCTCGCAGTAGATAGTTGTAGACAGCAGTGAGATCTCTCATTAGCTGCTTTTTCTTGAGACTGTAGAAACTGAGTTCCCTCAGCCTCTTTGTTGTTTACTCCCATCCCTGAAACTTCTTGGTGGCATTCATATACAAGAGAGGTAATATTATTGAATACAGCAAATGAAAGGGAAACAAAAAAGTTTAGACACAAAGATTCATTTAATATATAATGGTGGCTTGGAAACTAGTGTTAAGTAGTGGTAGGTCTTAAGTGTTGTGAATACTGAGTACCAAAAAGAAGAGGCCTTTAGCAGGCTACAAGGAGATACAAGGATAGTGCTGGGCAAATAGTTCAGCAACCTCCAGAACAAGGTGAAGTGTGTTTTGCCTCTACTGTTTGGTGTCCTGCTTACCAACTCACCACCTTTATCAGCCTAAGATAACTCCTTGTGGTGAATTTCCTTTTCTTTTTTGGGTTTTTTTTTTTTTCATAAAACCATTTTAAAAAATGTTCCTTGGGATAAAGTTTGCTATTTGCTTTGGGAAAAGATGCCACATCTTAGGTTACGCTCATCTTCCTTTTGTTGTCTCATTCTTAACTAGCCAGAGGTTGGGCAAGCTCTTGCGGCTGCTGCTGCTCTGGGTTACGAGGTGGCTGGGGCCGGGGGAGTGGGGTGGTTTTGGTACATTGTGGGGAACTCATCTGGTGGGAGAGGAGAAGCTCAGGCCTTACCTTCCTCACAATGGTTTCTTTCACTTAGTCAGTGATAGAAAAATACCTGCCTCCTAATATTGATCTACAAGTTAGCATTTGATTTTGGGAGTTTCCTGTTTATCTGTTTTGATGCGTTGTTTCCTTTTATTTAATTAAAAATAAGAAAACAGAATTATACTGTATCCTGCAAATTACTGGTGTGCTCCGGAAGGCTTCTTCAGCCTGTGGTCTAATATGTACAGGTGGATGGACCTGTGTGGGAAATGGAAATCTCCATAAAAATAATTATATTGCTACTGAATGTGATTGGATTTTGTTCTTGCATCTTTATTTAAAATATCTCTGGACTTTATCCAAAGAAAATCATGACCAAGAGCTGAAGTCGAGAGTGTGCAAATACTAGTCCTTGCGGCTTGTGTATATTCAGGGAGAAAAAAAGGTGGAATTGCGTACTGCCATGGTTTCCTGACATGGCTTACTATGATACTCTTGATGCCAGTTTGGTCTTCCTCTGGGTACAGTGACTTTCATTTATGCAAGGTGTGAGCTTTAGTTTTTAAGAGCTCTGTTGCTGGCACAGGTGTGTGGTGGACTGATATGTCCTTTGGTGGCAAAAATGGTTCACTGGCTCTACCAGCATTTTCCCTGGACTCTTGTGTGAAATTCGAAGACGTTTTCCTTTATATTAGTGTACTGAAAGGTTCTCTGGATGCTCTTTGAACTAAAACCCTATTCGACTTTGTTTCCTTGGGCAGTGCAGTTACTAAGGAGATCATGTTGGAATAGCTGTCTGCCTGCATTTTGCATTGCTGTAATATTGCTGGTCTGACACAGAATAGCCATGTCAAGACTCATTCAGTCTGAGGGGAAAATTCCCCCTGGCATCTGCCTCAGGGATGCTTAAGTAGGACATGTGCAAGGAAGATGTATGTTCTGTAGTTCATGTATTTGCAAAACATATCTTGTTTTGTTCTGTTTTAATTTAGTTTCTGCAAACAAGTTGTAGCTTGGTATCTCAGTCCTGCAGGACCTGCTTCCAAAGCAAGAGTATTTGAGACCTTTTCTTACAGCTTGAAATTGATAAATCAATGGAAATGTGAAGCCATAAGTGGTGCTCAGGAACAGTTCATTGTTGTGATTATACAGGAGGCAAAGAAGGGATGTGTTGTGGTTTTACCTCAGCCAGCAACTAAGCACCATGCAGCCCCTACCCAGTGGGATAGGGGAGAGAAGTGGGGGGAAAGAAAAAAAGGTAAAACTCATGGGTTGAGATAAATAGTTAAATAGACTAGAAAGGGAACTAATAATGATAATAATAATAAGAAAATGACAATAATAATAATAAAAGAATTGGAATATACAAAACAAGTGATGTACAATGCAATTGTTCACCACTCACTGACCAACACCCAGTTAGTTCCCAAGCAACAATCTGCCCCCCAGGCCAAGTGCACCCAGTTTATATACAGGACATGATGTCACATGGTATGGAATACCCCTTTGCCCAGTTTGGGTCAGCTGCCTTGGCTGTGTCCCCTCCCAACTTCTCATGCCACTCCAGCCTTCTTGCTGGCTGGGTGTGAGGAGCTGAAAAATCCTTGACTTAGTCTAAGCACTACTTAGCAATAACTGAAAACATCAGTGTGTTATTGACATTCTTCTCATACTGAATCCAAGACATAACACTATACCAGCTACTAGAAAGAAAATTAACTCTATCCCAGCCAAAACCAGGACAGGATGATATGCAGTTATCTGGTATTTCTGCCTAAAGAAACTCAAAACCAAACCAAAACACACCAAAAAAAAAACCAACAAAAAAAGACCCCTCAACTTGAAGAGTGTTGCCTTAGATAATCTGAAACTTTGGACTGACTATACTGATGGTAGTTATCCTCCAAGAAGTAAATTGGGAAGTAATCAATTTTTCTTTTGTAACTCTAATAACTAGTAGGATTTTGACATGAAAACAGCTGCATTTTAGTTTTAGTAGGCTGCCTATCATATTTTTCCATTGTACTCAGATTAATATCTTAATGGCTTATTCCATACAGAGCTTCTTTAATTCTTCCAGAAGTAATCAAACATTGTTCTCTGCACTGAATGAAGAGAAGGTGGTTCTGTTCCTGCATTTGCTAGGCATAGACACAAATGGACATGCTCATCGGCCAAACTCAAGGTAAGTGAGAGATTAAGCATATCTTTCCTATTAGTTTTAAAGGTATACAGTAACTTTAACAGTGCTATTTATCAAGCCTGAAACAAGACTTGTAGTCTTGAGGGTTTCTACAATAAGTTATATATGTCACCACATTCTGGGTTTTTTTGTTTTTAAGGTGTCCTCTGTAGAATTGACAGATTTTTGCTATATACAGTGTGCCTAGTTATACTCCTGTACTCAAGTCTGATTTTTAGCAGATTGTCTTCATTATAGTCAACACAAAATCTAGAGGATATGTAGGAAATTGTAGTTTTAAATATAAAATGGAAACAGTTCTCAGATTCCCCATGACTGAAATGGTATGGTTGAATTTATAGGCAACAGTAAGCTCAGGAATAACGGCTGCAAATTCCAGCATTATGTCTTAGTTCCTTAGGACACTTGAACAAAGAAAAGAGTTTAGACTAACAGTACTCATTACCATTTCATCTTGTAGTGTGTTATTATTTGAGAACTTGCTTTTCCTCACATGCTTTGAATGTAGGATATTATGTCCTGATCCTTGCATACTTTCAAAATCCTTGCTCTGATTTCCTACATCATTCCAAAGTTCATACTTGCTGTATGTCTCATGGTTTTTGTTACAATTTTTGGGAGACAGATTTTTAAAACTGACTTTAGCAACAGCAGCAAATAGAAAATTAGTTGGCTGAAATGTTGTCACGTCTTCAAATAATATACAAATTTTTGGTTTAGCCTCTCTTTCACAAAAGTCTGGGACCTGTGCTGATCTGTGAATCATTTCAAAACAGTCCCTGTATGGTGAGATCTTTCTTTGCTCTTTAGTTACTGGCTTAAAGTAATTTTTGAAATTTACAATTCAGTTCTGGGGTTTTCCAGAATTCCTTAGTTTTGGCATTCTCCTTAACTTGCCGAATAGTTGTGGGTGATTAAATTATAGTCTTCAATCAGGGACAGGTCAGATTTGAAATATAAACAAACATCCATTTGAGACTGTGGTTTCAGGAACCTTCAAACTGTGCTGTGACAATTTAGTATCTCACATAAGACTTAGAAGAGGAGAGATTTTACATCTAGGATGCCTTTTCTTAGCTTGAGGTTCTGTAGAGGATAAAGCTGTCTATAATCAAAGGACTGGGCATTATGACCATGGATAACTTGCTTTATACCCAGTGTGAGAGCCACCTTGAATCTAACAACATTTTTTCTTATTTTTCTAGGGAGTACAAGGAGAATATTAAAATAGTTGACGAGGGTGTAAAAGAAATTGCTTCAATGATTGACAATTTCTATGGAAATGATGGGAAAACTGCATTTATTTTAACTTCTGACCATGGAATGACAGATTGGGGTGAGTCTTTTTAAATGTTGAGTCAGGTGAGTTTATGGGTGAGTATCTGGAGTGCAATTAGAGCTCTGTCCCATTAGAAGCTTTGGAGCCCCTGCTTTGATTTGAAATCCTAAGTGTTGCTTGTATATGAAACCCATGAATATTAGGAAATTATTAATTGGCTGCAGGGGCCCTCATCAGCCCTGGGACAGCTGAGCTGCATATCTGAACAGAAAAAAAAAAATTAATAGGGTGAAGCTTAACTCCCTTAGTGGGTGCTAGTAGGGATAAAAAGACCTGATACCACCTCTGTCAGAGCCCACCTGGAGAAAACTAGCCCAAGCAGGAGGAGATGGTGTTATTTGGCTGCCAACAGCAAAGTTGGTCTTGTTCCAGCCCATGTGGGAGATATAGTTTTCACTTTGGTGCTCTGAAGCACCTGGAAATGGTGGCAAATCTGTCCAGGACCTGGTGAAAAACTGGGGGAGGGGATCCTTTTGGTTTTTTTGGCCTTTTAGGTGCAGCAGAAAGGATGGGACTGCTGTGTGATCTTTCTAGAGGAGGTTGGTGCTGGAGACTAGGTGGAGCAGCAGAGAGTACAAAAAGGATAGTGAGCCAGGTGGCCAGCCAGGCTGGTACCTACAGAGGGCACTTGTGAAGGGCATGACCACAGTGGCCAAATGACTTGAGGCGATTTTGGCATAACTAGATTAAGGGCAGATGAGAAGAGTTTACGGTGGTGAACTCATTTAGACAAATTTTTTTTCCATCTTTTTTCAAGAATTTTAAGAACACTCCTGTCCTTGCGTGCAGCCAGTGAAAGTGATAAGTCTCTCCAATGCTATGTGTGTTTGTAACTCTTAACTGTGATACTTTTGAACCAAGGATACTTCAGGCGTGGTCTCAGCAAAATTCAGCATCTTACTCTGTGTGCGAAATCCTAAACTTTTTAAATGGAAGGGATGCGGACTTTTTCTGTTATCAGAGATGAAAAAAATTCATGTATTTATTCAAAATCAGCCTAATTACCATCTGCTCATTTGCAAAATAGTCTGGTTTGAATATTATTTACTGTTGAGCTGACGGCCACTTGCAATAAAATTTTAATTCTGGCAAATTTTTTTTGTCTGTTTCAAGTAATCATTTCATAATTTTTTGGAAGGGAGGTGTGTATATATTTCCTTATATATGCATGATATATGATCATAGTGACCTCAGGAGGTCCAACCACCTACTCAATGCAGGATCAGCTTTGGGGTCAGACACAGTTTCTTGGGCTGTATCCAGCAGGGCCTTTAAAACCTCAGAGGATGGAGCCTACGCAACCCCTTTTGGCAGCCTGCTCCGTTGCATGCCTGCCCTCATGGAGGGGGAAAATGTTTTCTTCATCTGCAATTTGAACTTCCTTTGTTTCAACTTATGCCTGTTATCTCTCATCTTCCCACTACGCACCACAGTGAGACCCTGGCTCCATCCTCTCTCAAACCCCCTCACAGTGGGGTACAGGGAGGATGCTCTGTTACATCCTCCCCAAAGCCATTTCTTCTCCAGGCTGAACAAGTCCCAGTCCCTCAGCCTCTCCTCACAGGACAACTGCTCCTCCAACCTATTTGAGGGGCCCCCACTGAGCTCATTCCAGATGGTTGATATCTTTCCTGTACTGGAGGGGCCCAAAACTGGGTCCAATGTCTGGAGGTTGTCTCACAGGTACTGAGTAGAGGAGGATAATCCCTTCCCTGGACTGTGCTTCTGTTAACACAGCCTGGGATGCTGTTGGCCTTCCTTGCTGCCAAAGTGTGCTGCTGGATGTTCTCATTATGTACTAGGTGCTTTGAAGGGGGAGTAAAAGGTGACAGGAATAAATCTTCAGGCTTTTGAGGACCACTGGTCCGTCATAGTTTTCTGTCATCTCTTTCTGTCTTGAAGATAAAGCTTGATCTTCTGCCAGAAGTGTTAATAACTTTAAAGCTGACTTTAGTGAGTCCAAGAGGGAACCCAGAGATGATGCTTAGGCCCATAGCCAGCAGTCTGAAGGCTAGTTCAGTAGCTTTTTATTTGAGCTTGTAGTATCAGCAACTGCTGCAGTCTTTCAGTTATTTGCAGAATGGGATGTGCACCAGTTTTATAATAAATTAAAAATTAAAAGGGCAGGGGGGACCTATTAGGGAAGAGAACATGTTCTGAACTTGACATGATCAAAGAAACTGCGTTTGTTGGCAAATGGCAAAGAACAACACTTGCTTTCTCAGTCTGACCCCATGGTTTTGCTTTAAGCTGATCTCGGATGGAACTGCTAACCACCAACATAGGTGGTCCCACATGCACCCTCACCTTGGCCACTTGTTCCTGCTACCATCCTGGCACAAGTATTACTGTCTGGTATGCTGGACCAGAGAACAGAAAACTAAACAAAAGCACCCTTTCCCTCCTTTTCCCCTGCGGGGTGGAACAGGGAACTGACCCAGCTGGAAATACACTCCCCCCCCCCCGGCTTATAATTCAGATCAGGCTGAAACTTGGTTCTTACAACAGGGGGAGGGTGGGTACAGCTGCCTCTTTCAGCTGTATCTGCATTAAAGTATTCATGGAGGCAGAGTCTCAGTAAAAACACTGATGGAGCTGGTGGCTCAGCTAAAATGAAAGCTCACCAAAAATTGCACTTTCCTCGGGCAATAGAAAGAAATAACTGATGCCTGGGAGATGGAGGAAGTGCTCTCTCCATCTGCTCTTTTCCCAAGTTCTGCAAAGAGCAGCAATTGTGCTGCTTGTGAGCCCAGAGAGTGCCTTCCAAGGGATTTCTGAACATCAGAAATCTTATTGCCAGACCTGTGTGTTCTTAAGCTTAGGGCTGTTTAAAGAAAGCAAAGCTGGCTCTTCAGCTCTGCCGTAGTGATTGTTGTACAGCCACAATGCTAGTCCCAATTTCATACCCAATTCTGGTTTGTTTTTGTTTTCAAAAAAAAAAAACCAAACAAAACTGTCCTTAAAACAATGTGTTATTTTCTGTCCTTCGTAGTTATTAAAATATATATGAATACACACACAGAGGGAAGAGTGTGTGTCTATGCAAATACAAGGAAAATATATAAACGTGTAGACCATGCAGTGACCATTGTAGAGTTTGTATAACAATGTCATTCCCTTTGAGATTGGGTTATCTCAGTGCTATGGTACCTCACCCACTGAGTTCAATGACCAGTGTTTCTTTCAAGCTTGTGTGGCTTCTGCTTCAGTGCAGCTGCTGTTGAGATGTCATAGTTCTAAAGCATCCTCCTTTTGGCGGCTGATATGTTAATCGGGAGGGAATTAATTTCCCTGGGGAAGGAAGTCATGTTTCATCTATTTTTAAGGAGTGTGCTACCAGGCTTTAAAACCTTAAAAATGAACTTGTATCACTGGGGAAAGAATGACATTTGCAATGCATATTGTCTTCTGGTTTTGAAATGGAAGTCTAATCCTTATTTGGGGACCAGAGATCAGTTCTACATGATTTTTGGAGGGCACATGCCTAATTTTACTCGAATCAGTCATTCCTCGTTTCCATGGGATGCTTAGGATAGGCACATGCATGTGTTTTGAGCAGATAACTCCTTTACACCTTCAGGCTTTCAAATACTTTGGCTTTAGTTTCTGTATGTTAACAGTTTGGGGTTTTTAATATACAAAGTTACATATCTTTATAGGTTTGACTTAAGAGGCACTGATTTCCCAACTTTCAGCTTGAATTTAGCCCTTATGGTTAGTGGCATAAAATAAGCTATGAAGGTGGAATAGGTTGTCTGTAACAGGATTTTAGTATGCATACTGTAACAAGAACTTAGTAGATGTGTGCATAGATACAGGTTTTGTTTGTTTTTATACCGTGTGTCTTAAAGTTTACACTTTTTTTTTGTTGTTTGGTCTATCTTAGGAACCCATGGAGCTGGTCATCCCTCAGAAACTTTAACACCACTGATTGTTTGGGGTGCTGGGGTGAATTATCCACAGAAAGTCACATCCCAGTTCTTTGAAGACAATTTTTTGAAAGGTAGGTAAAATATGAAACTTAAGGGCAAGATTTTGGTGGAAAGGGAGGTGTTTAACCGTTACACCTGTCTATCTTCACTGACTTCTGTTCCATTACAATAAGTATGACTTGCTTTGTGTAGCATGGAAAAAAAAGGTGACAGAGTATGCCTATGGAGGATATTGCAAAATTGGGTACATAACATCAGAGTCGGTTTTGTTTTCTAATCATGGAATTGAAGACTTTTTCTCTTTGTGTACAGGAGGCTATTCACACTCCTAAAACTTATTTCCAGAGGAGACTTAATTCTTGGGAAGACTCCCAGAGCTTAAAAGCTATTTGGACGGAAACATGATAAGTTGACATGTCCTAAGACTCTTTTCTAGCTTCACAGTATAACCCTGGGAACTTTGCAGGGCTGTCTTGTCTTGCTTGCATCCTTGTGGCTGTTGTGGAAGTGTAAACAGTCTTTCTTAATGAAAACCTGTGACTCTTTACTGTTATTTTTTCCCCTTTGTAATTTATTTAAGTGTAAACTTTTTTAAAAAAATAATTTTTAATATTTCAAATATATACTGTAATAAATACTGGCTTACTGAAATATTGATGGATTTCTAGAACCATGTGTGATTAAACTGTGCAAGCTCTTCCTCCTTCATGTGCCCAATTCTTATAGCCTGCTCTGTTTCTTAAAATGCCTTGAATTTCTCAGGTTGTTACTTATGATTGATGAGGTAATAGCTTTCTATGTTATTGGATTGTTTGTCAAGTTACATTAGAGAAAACAGGTGAAAATAACTTCAGTCCTGAGATTTAACCCCACCCTGCACTTGAAAAGGTATTTGGTAACAAATTAAACAGGACTTCTCAGATATAGACCATGCTAACATTTCACTTTTTGTGATTAACTGTTACTATAAAATTGCTATAAAACTATAACTTCTCTGATAAAGTTGAAAATAAGTTGTAGAATAAAAAATAGAAAACAGAGTAAAACCAACTGATTTTGGTGTCTGTGATGGCTGATCTGCTTGACTTCTAAGGATACTTGAAGTCTCTGAGGGTTGATCTGTAATAGTTGATTTTTACAGTTGTCAGTTTTCTTGATTCTCTCCAGCCTTAGTACAAGCCTCAGCGTTTGACTTCAAGTAATGATGAAAATGGTGTGAGAGCATTTCAAAACAGATGAGTATTGACCTGGCTTCCAGGTACACAACAGAGAAAGCTTTTTGGCTATCATCTGTTGGGAAGTGTGTATTTTCTTAAAGGAGGGAATGTGTCTGCATCCTGCTGTGCCTGCTTCATACTTTCCTTCTGATGGTTTAAAAAAAAAAAAAAAAAAAAAACCCAAACCAACAGGCAGACAAAAAACCAAACACCCCAAAGCAAACATCAGAAACTCCTCCCTTCATTCTGGACTTGCTCTGCAGCTTTCCAGCTGTCGAGCATGTTGTTGGTCTGTTTAAGACACTATCTTTACAGGTTCTTAATTGCAAGGGATAATCTTTATTGGAGATTTGAGTCTCTCTGAGTATCTTGGGAGTTTGAATCTCTATTTGAGTAATAAGTATCTTCTTAAAAAGTAACTATTTTCTCTATTGTAGTACATTATAGCTTCTAGTAGGCTATGTAGCTTAAAAGTAAAGAAAAAATTGTTGTTGAAGTGGAACTTGGCACTTTCACAGCTCAATACAGTTCAGCTACTCCATTAAGTTGCAATCCCAGATATTTTCACAAGGCTAACATATGAAAGAAAAGGTGCTTAAAAGAGGTCTCCTGAAAAGGTCTTTGAATTTCCCTTTCCTCCTCCATACAAATGCAGCTGAAACTGTGCAGGAGAGGAGTACATTTTCAAGACTTCTTTGTCACTGATGTATGTGGGTCTCTGACTTACATTTGTGATTGCATGCACCAATGTTCAAGTTCTTGCATCTATTGACAATCCTTTTTAATTTCTCTGAGTTAAGAGTTCATGGAAACAGCAGAATATTTGTAATGCTGACAAACTTCTTATGCTCTGTTCAGCGCAAGCAGGCTGTAGGCAGCTTAGTGCATTGTCTCTCTTCTCATCATTGCCATCAAGGGTCAATACCCCCAAAGGCGGTGCCGACAGGCAGGACTTAGTCTGTCCAATTTGTCATGGAAAGATTAATGTGCTCCTTGGATGGCTGGAAGGGCACAGTGTCTGCCCTGTGATGACAGCCTTCTCCTCATCAGTCCCTTCACCTGTGCTCTGCCTTCCCTTAGGCCTGGCCATGCAATCATCTTGGAAAGATTTGTGATGGCAGCCCTGCATCATGTGGGTAATGTGTAGTATTACCCATTTGGCCATTGACTTGACCCTTCTTCAGAAAGAAAAAAAATACAGAGCTGCTCTCCGGCTCCTCGGCCCAGGCCCTGCTGGGTGGCCTTGGGGTGCAAGTCCAGAGAAAGTTGTAAGTGAAGGCACAGTCTTCTGCAGCAGAAGGATGTGGGGTGGTTGTTTTCATCAATACACATCCCTGTTTTGGAGGGGGCTCAGCCCTCTTTGCCACAACTGAGGGAGCTCAGTGTACACCTCACTGTTTTTACTTCTGAGGTTTTACGTGAGATTTCCTTTGGTTCATATAGCCTCATCCCCAGCCTCTTCTTGAAGTGGTGCTTCCCTGCTGTTTCCCCTGGACTGTTTGCATCTGACTGCCCAGTGAGCTGCAGTAAAAGCAGGGCAGGATAAAGAAAGAAAACCCTATCAAGTGAGTGGAAAACTACTGAGCACTGTACAGGAAACCTAGAGATTCAGCTGGAATCGTAAACCAACGTGGGCAGCATGTACACCTAAGGCACCTCACTCCCGCGAGTACAGCCTGGACTGGCCGGTCTGCAGGTGTGTCCTGGTCCTCGGGAGCTCCTGGGCTCAGTCTCTTGTGGCTCCTGGTCTAAGGCAGATGTCTTCAGCTCTGCCTTTTGGGAATATCTGAGGAGGGGAAGCAGAGATGTAAAAACTTCTAACAATGCTAGATGTTTCTCTAGCAGAGCTACAGTTTCTTCCTACCTTAAGAACATGGTGTGCACACAGACAGTTTTCCAACATTTTTCACTGGAAAATATTATTTAAAGGAAAACAAACAATGCATTTATGTAATAGAAATATGGGTGACAGTCTATAATGTCTAGAAATATAAACCCATTTCCTTTTCTAGGAAGCAAAAGGAAGCAAACTTGTTCATTTTGGTGTGGGTTTAACACAATTCATGATTAATGCCGATAATACTTCCCCTGCGTTGCCATGGGAGCTCAGTGTAACTGTATGTCTTGCTGCTGTTAAGGTACATGGCTGCTCTTCAGGGTGCTCTTGGGACCAAATAGCAGTGGACCTGTACTCAGATCCCCAAAGCTAGCAGCGGTGTGAACTAATTGCTGAAAATAAGTTTGCTACATGCAATACTGCAAATGTAGATGTTTCCTGTCTTGGGCCATTTTCAGCTGAGACAGATTTGGATCTGGCGCAGACAAGGTATATTGAGAGATGGAGAAAGGGTGGTATGATCTAGGGTTTGAATGCCTGTTTGGAGAAAATAAATGAGGTTGAGCCAGACCCTTGAGCAACAGTTTACTGATATTTCACATGAAGCCTGTTTCTGGTGCATTTAAACTTCCACTTCATATAAAGCCAAAGGACACTTCTGGGGAGCATGGCTACACTGTCAATGGTCTGAGCTGCCAGGTGGACTCCTGCTTCCATCTGTGCTGTTCCTGCAGTGTCATTTCAGCAAGTGGCGTTAGCAGGGCAGTAACTGGCCGGTTTAGCTTTCTGTGTATACTTAGGAAGGTGGCTGTGCCCCTGTTGCTAACATTAAGTTTTGTTCCCAAGTTGATGGCAGGTGCCCCCAACGTCTTTACTGTTGTATTTGAGATCTGCTCTAGGTAGGTCATTGACAGTATTTGAAGTACTGTATCAGCAAGTTTGTTTCAGCCCCTGTCATGTTTTCCTGTGTATCTGATTATTTCTTTTAAGCTTGAATAAAAAAAAAAAAAAAGCTGTGTGTTGTCTTTTTTGGGCGTTTTGGAGGTTTTTTGTTGTTTTTTTTTTTCCTGCTCATATTATTGCTGTGGGTGGTAGGGCAGCGAATTTAAACATTAGGAAAAGTAGACGTGAAGAAAAAAAAAACAACAAACCCTGCTAACCTCTGTTTCTAAATAACACTCCACCCCCAAAAAAACCAGGCAATTTCTTCTTTATTTCCTTAGGGGCTAATGGAGAGCAGGAAAATACAGTTTTGAACCAACTTTTTGTATGATGCACCACAGCTTTAGGGGCTTGTACATTTGGCTTTGTCTCTGCCTTCACAGTAGTTGTTCTGATTGCTAAATCATTGAACTATTCCCTTGAGCTTGCTCTTGGCCAGTATTGCTTATGGTAGACATGAAGTATGTTTGTACCAGTATATTTGGGACCTTGTGTTAACCTTTTTTAAAAACTATTGAAGAGATTTAACAGCTCTTCTCCTAAACCTGAGTTTGAATTTTTTAGTTGGCACAGGAGGTAATATATCACTTTCTATACTGTGCTGAAAAAAATAAAAACGTTGGACTTTCTTCCACTGATATGGATCACAATTGCAGGCAGGAGTTTATCCTAATAGGTAAGAGAAAATGTGAGCTGAAATGAATGCATTTTGCTGTTTCTGCCTGTTGAGTTCCAACTGTAACCCCTCTTGATCTAGCATCCTAAAATCAAATTATAATTTTCTTTAGTAACATTTTACAGAAATCGGCAACAAGACATTAAATGCCAACTGAATTATTCCTTTCAAATCTGTGTATATGAGCTGTTCATGTGCTCTGTTATTTCTTGCAGAATGGAAACTGGAGAACTTGAAGAGGCTGGATGTCAATCAGGTATCAAACATACTTAATAGCTCCTAAGTTTTCACCTTAAATTATGAGTTTTGTGTGATTTAAACTAATTTATGGAATTTGAATGAATGATCACACCGATGTAGCATTTCCCTGGAATGTGTTACTTAGAGTTGCAGGAACTGCACCCATACTGAACATAGTATGAAAAGTTTAAATCGCTTCTCAACACATGTGGCCACTATGTACAACTTCTCCTCCTGAAGATGCGTTATCACACCATTTTTAGTTAAGTGATCATATGCCATTGCAGAAAGAGTGCAGTACAATATGTCAGGTATTCCTCAAACTCAGTGCCAGTTAGCCAAAAGTAACTTGAATAGCATCTAACATTTTCAGAGTGGGATTTGTTTTTGCAAACCTTTAGAAGTAACTTGTAATGCTTTCCTTCTACTTTCTACTTTGAAAATGTCCTGGAGCTAAGCTTATACCTCCCGGTGTCTCCTAGGAAGGTGCCCAGCGAAACACAAAGAAAGTATGGTCTGATGACCATGTTTCCCAAGTTTGTGAGCATCTGCTGTATGTCTTTTGCTACACTTAAGTTAACTGTGTGTATGTTTAGTTTAGTTTTTCAGAGCTATCTATTTCAATGTCTGTATTTTGTCACTTTTTCCAGAAGATGCTGTCATCATTGAATCAAAACCAATTCTTGCTATACTGTGCAACTGTTTTTTTCAACCCAGTCTGTGATTATGGCCCAGCTGCTTAGCAATTTAGACAATTTTTACTGTAAAGGAAGAAAAAAAAGTGATTGACTTAACCCTTGATACTAAATCAGACAAGCTTTTTAGATCATGATGATAACACATGTACATGTGTGCACCTGAAGCTTGTTTGCTTCTTACTTCCTATGATCCTAAGAAACCCAATATGTGAATAACAGACTCCAGACCTGCTCAAACAAGGGAAATAAACTCGTGCTAGAAGGTTGAAGTTGGGAATGTTCTGGATCAACTGTTTCAGCAAAGCCTTGGTACAAAATTAGACATCAATTTTCCACTCAATGCTGGCAGGAGTTATGGGAATGTTATTCTGAGACTGTATAGAAGAGTCTCAAATGTCATGTTGTTCTGGGTAACGGAGTCCCTAAAGACAGAGCTTTTGTTCTGTAGTACATGTGGGTCTATTGGTAAAAATAGCAAACTAGACTTCTGATTACAATATACAGTACATGTATATTGTTCTTTACAAATAATGGTTTGGAGTCTGCTTCTGCACAGTAGATCTGAGGCTGGAGCAGTGCCTGTGGTTTCAGTGTAGTTTCTTCAGATTTATGCTGGAGAAACAAAGAATTTTGGTGAATAGTTTTACATTGAAGGAAAATATAAACTGGTGAGAGGTAGTGTTTTTCATCACAAATAGAAGGTAATGGTAACTTATTTTATGGGATGCCTAGGTGTAGATTGAAGGGCCTTCTTGAGGGCTGAGCGGACAAAAATAAATGTGCAGAATCCCCCTCTGAAGGGGAGAAGGTGAGTAATCAGCACCATGGAAACATGGGATGAAGAGTGTTGTGAAGAACAATATAGTCAATGTACTGCTTAAAACTGTATATATGAAATTAGTTCTTTCTGGGGTATAAATAGTCATAAACAGTGGTATGCCTCTCTGCAGTGAAGGAGGTACTGAATTCCTGTGAATAAATATTGTGGGGGTTTATATTTGCTTTTTAAACTAAATGCATTTTTGAAGCTTTATCAGTAGTGGAGCCTCACATTTTTAATCTAATCATGCCATGATGACTACTGGAAACTAAAAAAAAAAATATTATGGAGAGTTGTGTGTCATAACTTCACAGTATTATACCATTTGCTTTTGCAAATGCAGATATGTTAAAATTAAACTGCATTTATTAGCTCTAGAGGCTGGAATTGTATTAAAAAGGGAATGTTTCTGTTTGCACAGGCTGATGTGGCACCGCTGATGGCTTCCCTTATTGGTGTGCCTTTCCCCCTGAATTCTGTGGTAAGAAGAGGTGTTGGGGACAAGACTTGAGGCATGTGAGGGGAAAGATTATAGATTTGGAAAAGTCTTACAGGTTATGGAGACTGCTTGTAGTTTTAGCTTTATGTGTATGTGTCTTCAGTTTAGAGTATAAACTCAGTCTTTTTATATATTATATAGTGCTTTCAATTGGAAAGGCAGCTGATAGGTTTATAATCTGCAACTTTATACTCTTGAGCTACATAAAAGTTGTTGTTATTTTGTTTTTTAGGGATGGTAAAAATGCAATATGGTTTGAATAACACTTGATTTTGATAATGAAAGCTGAGCCTGTAAACAAGCCGGTTCCTGCAATTTCATGTTTAATTATTTCTTGTTTAAACTAGTGTACTTTCTTCAGATGGTATCTTGTGCCTCTAATTTAGTGAACAGTGAGTGCGCTTACTGCGGGGTGGCTTTTTCTTTGAATTTCTTTCATATATTATTACATAGTCCGAAGGTTGTCTCATAAATATCTAATTGACAATTAGTATTACATTAGTGTGCTTTCCTGCTGCTTGTTTCACATTTAAAACACCTATTTACAGCATATTTTTTGAAATATTTCTTATGGAGACTCTGCCCCAAATTCTGTCCCCCTGTCCTGCACTCATTGCTGGTCATGTGAAGAAAGCTGCCCAACACAGGGTGGCATGGGGACGGCTTGCTTTCCCATCATGAGTACTGGGTGAGTCAGGCCCAGGCGAAGCTTTGGATAGAGAACACTTTTAGGTATTTCAGAAATGGCTTCTGATCAGAGGTTGAGGTTGTATTAGTATATAGTATGTAGTTTAATAACAACTTCTGTTATTTACCTTTTTTGCATTCGTGTAGGAGCTGGGATATTATGAACCATCCCTGTGATGTTGAGAAATGATGAGAGTATTTTCAAAGGAGTTACAGTAGTTATTTCAGCAATAATTTGAAGTATTCTTACTGCTCATTTGGCCTGCAGTTCAATTAGAGAAATTCCTGTTTCTTCATTTAATTTTGTTATGTATATATGTATTTTTCTTCCCCAGGGAACTCTGCCTCTGGAATATCTGAACAATAGTGCTCATTTCAAAGCAGAGAGCATGTTTACCAACGCTGTTCAGATTCTTGAGCAGTTTAAGGTAACTAAACATATGGTAAAGAAAAATATTTCTTTGAATAGGGGTTGTTGTTATGTGTAAAATAATTACACCAGGATATATGCTGTATATAGCATGCTGTAATTCAAAGGACTAAAATTGAATGCGCATACTGGATGATGTTGATTGACTAGCTGTGAGCCATATCTGAAGGAGTTTGAAACACTTTAATGAGCACCTTTTTTGTAAGGAGAATGAGTAGTTTTTTCTCGATTCTTTTGATGTTTATCAATATTAATGTAAACCTACTTGCAGTATGTAGGTAGAATCTGAGTTTGATACCTGACAAGGGAAATACTGCCTTTGCATCAGGGGCTGGGAGAGAAGGCTATAAGTCAGAATCAGTACACAAACAGATCAAAAAGGTAACAGGCACCTGCCCATTAAAGAAATGAAATTAGTGGCCTAATTAACTTTTAGCTGTCATATCTGTTGTTTTGCTCTGCAAGTGTTCCTCTCTGGCTTCTCTGTCTTGATTCATCTAATACCAGATATTATCGTATTATGAGAACACATATGTGGTCCAAACAAAAAAGGTGGAGTTTCACTAGATGCTTTTCAACTGTGGAATAAGAAACAGTCCCAAATCCAAAAATCTCAGTTTTGGCAAGACATAAATGCTGTGAGGGAAAACTGTCTATTCCACAGACAGGAAGCTGAGAGAGAAAACTGTTGCCCTGTTGGGAAATCTGTGTGACAGTGGTAGAACAAGGAAGTAGGTTGAGAGTAGCTTCAAGATATTAGCACCATCAGCACCTTCTGTTTCTTGAATGCCGGGTTCCCAAATGTAGTTTGTGCGAGTACCATGTTGGCAGTGTCAGCAGCAGAGTCACTTCCAAATCTATGGTGGAAAGCTGGCATGTAGCAGGGGAAATGTCCAGCTGGCTGTGAAGTTGAAGTGTGCTGGTATAACCTCCACAGTTGGAAGACCTCTGCTCTAAGAATTAAGGATGTGACTCAGGTCTTTTTCAGTTAAACTGGTGTCATGGGGATTGCTTAAAAAAAAAGAAAAAGAAAAAAAGAAAAAGTTATTGTCCTTCTTTTCTTTAGGTTTATTTTTATTCTGTCATTTTGTAGTGCTAAATATTCTGTTTTCTTTTTGGTTGGCTTGTTTCTAGCATTGTTTTGGAAGGATTTTGTGTGAATTTCCTTTGCATTTCTCTGCTGAAGCAGAAGTAGTGCACTGGCTTAGACATGCCAAGTGGGTTTTTACTTTTCCTGTGATGGACTGACCTGACCACAGTTTGTACTCCCTGGAGAGGATGTTGTCTTGGATGGATAGGATGAGACGTGTGGGTTGCTACTTCAAGCTATCAGGTTTTGGGAGCAGTACGTTTAGAAAGTTCCTGTCTGTTCTTTATGCCGACAGTCAGACTCAAGTCAGGCTGCTGCAGGAGACCTTAAAGATGTTTTGAAGGGCCTTGGGCAAAGTGGCTTTGACGGCATCAAAACCTTCTATTTTTATCCATGTGCAGGTTAATCAGTCTAACAGCATTGCTTTGGCAGTGATGCTGCAGTGTACTAGTCCCCATCTGGTATAAATAATACCAGTTTTATCAAGGGAGGTTGTCACCGAAGTCTGGTAGCATTTCTAGCCATATCTTCCTTTTACCCTGCAAACTGTAGAAGTCCTTCTGTGAAAATCACTGGCTGAAGAGTGGTTTATTTTACCTACTTTAGAGCAGGTCTGTGTTTCCATGAACTCAGAGGAGTTACACATATGGGAGTGTAACACCCAGTTTCCTGGACAATATATCGGCAGTGTGATTCCATTCCTTTTCCAAAGTCTTAGAACTCTTCTGTGATTTTTTAGTTTGATTCCTGATACAATCTTTAGTCTTGTTGCAACTTGCACATAATGGTTTAATGCTTTTTTTGTGCAGGTTAAGATGAGTCAGAAAAAGGAAACTACACTGTCATTTCTGTTCACACCATTCAAGTAAGTGTCTGTAAAAACTATATATATTTTACCTAATTGTCTTATCACTTTGGTATTTCAGTGAGATGCAACAACAGAAATTCGGTCTCTTCAGTCTGTTTTTTAAATGATAGTGTTTATCTGACTATGAAACTTTGCACTAGTACTCTGTGCAATTAACTTCTTTTTAAAAATTCTGATTAGAAGTAGAGTATTTTTAAAAAATCTATTCCTTACTTTTAATTTTCTGTTAAGGGTTATTTGCCTAAGCTTTTTGGCAATATGGCTATATAGACACTGACTTTTTTTTTTTTTTTTTTGCTATGTTCTTTTAGCATTCCTTGGGTGATGTAAGTCCCTATAGGGTCAGGAAATACAATCTGTTCTTGTTTATATGTATATAAAAATTGAACTAAGAAGTGTTTCTTCTGTGATATAAATTCTAATGAAAAACAAAATGCCTGGCATCCAGAAAAGAAGCTCAAAATCTTTAAAATTTATGCTGCCCAGTGTTAGTGTTTCCAGGGCTGTGAAGGAGTCTCTGTAGTAAATTATGTATCCACAAGCTCTGTGTTCTAGTGTATGGAGCTGTTACTGACCCACTCATCCTTCAGTCTTACCAATTAAAGCTGCTTTTTCCTCTTTCTTTCCCCCCGAAAGGTTTGTGAAAGATTTCCTATGGGTCCACGTGATACTGTTCAATTCAGCTTTCAGTTTGTGGAGTGCTCTGAAAGTGCTTTGTCACAAAGAACAGCTGTTTTCCTTTGGGAAATAAAACTGATGTTAATTAAGATCTTTAAATCATAGAGGCAGTAAAAAGTGCTTGAATCTCTTCCTGTGAAGTATGTTTAATCGCTAAATAAGATTGCTGTTTTTCTGAACAGAGATCTACTGTGTTATTTTATACCACTAGCTTCTTCAAAGGGAAGGGTTCAAGACAGTCTGTGAGACACGAGTCAAGTCAATTTTGGGTACATAATGAATGTTAAGATCAAATTGTGATTACAAATGACAGGTGCATTATCAAAGAATTTACTGATCTGTATGGAACAAAAATGCCATATGGAAAGGATGGTCAGTCATCTTTGATTCTGGGGGGAAGAACAGCCCTTGTTTAAATTTTACCTTTCCCCAAGAAATAAGATTGACTCTGTAAATAGGATATATTTTTCTTAATGCTAAATTTATCTTTAAAGGAACTCAGTTTTATTGATTGACTTACGGACACTGGTGTCTTTATTTTTTTTTATGATATGTTGGATTGTTTTAAGTGGAAATGCCTGAGACCTTCATCACTTTGAAAATAGGACTAAAACTTGGTATGAACATGTTGTTACTTTGGTATGATCCGTTGCAAAAATAAATTTATTTTACTTTCTTTAGGTATTCTTAAAACTTTCCTGAATCTGAATTTGGGTTAATGGTCCTTCCAGGAAAGGTTTTTGTATGAGACCAGAATAATTCCTGGGATGTGTGAATTGCCTTACAAAAGGTGCCTATGCTTACATGTTTTATGGGTAAAGACTTTCTTTGGTTCCTCAAGTTGATGTTGTTTATCTTCACTCTAGGAAAACAGAAGATGACTCATAGCACACATTAATGCAAATACTCATCCAGGGTGCGCTGGGCAGGGGGGGAGTTTGCCCAGTTTCTAATTAGTCTTCATGAATCTCCTGGACTTTCAAAACTTGGCCTATGTCTGGGAAGCCACCAAGGGGCCTTGACCAACCAGTTACTAATAGCTGGAATGAAGTGGTTGAACACCAGCTTATTTTTAAGCAGATAAGTAACTTCCTAGTGCTTCAGCTTGCAGGAACTGAAGGAAAACCTGAGGTAGTTTTAGACATGATCTGTCTACAGATCTATCCCTTCCTTCACATGAGGTGACTGACTGTGTGTGAGCGGTGAGCAGGAGCCTGGGCTTCACCTGCCAGTCATGATCTGATGCATTAGTGTAAAGCAACCCTCATCAGTTCTTAAAAAAAATTTTGCTTGAATCAGAGTGAGATACTGAAGGAAAGGCATGTACCCCCTTCTGCTGACTTTACTGTGACACTGGTTTCTTTGGTGGTAGATAAAATGGTATAGAAGGGTATAGTTACTCTACCTTTTTCAGGAGAAGTTAAAAGGCAGAGTTGGGGATATCTTACTCCTGTATCTGGTGCAAGAGATCTCTTGGTATACTATGCTAGGTTTCAGAGTAATTGGTAACGATATGGAGATTGCATTTCTGCACAGCTATATGCTATTTGGAGTTGTCACCCCAGGTTTAATGGGAGGCTTGCCTGCTAATTTGTGTTAAACTGTGGTTGGCCTTGTCTGCTGCTGCAGCTGAGCACCGTTCTGTGCTGTGTTTCCGCTAGGCACTACTGTCCTTTCATTGAGTCAAGAATAGCTTCTTCCACCACTGTTCACTGATTTGAGTTGTACAATGGAGTTATATCCTTTTCTAATCCTTCTGGTGCCTGAAATCTGTAACTTGAAGCTCAGAAAGTGTGTGCTCCAGCATAATGCTTTATTCCTTCTTGGTTTATTGGAGGTTAGTGAAGCATAATTCATGTCTGAACTGCTTTGGCACCATCAAGTTTATGTAGAAATTGAAAATATAAATATTCTGTTTGGGAATGTCTTTTTTTTTTTTTTTTTTTTTTTGGTATATTTCAGCACCTTGATAACCTGAAAATGAACAAAGATATCTCTAAGAATTGTCTTTCTTAAATAATTTAGATTAAATTATGTGGTTGAATAGAGTCTGTGTAACAGAAACATAGCTGTGATTTCCAGAAGAAATCTGAATCTAAAATTCACATTGAGACATTCTGGTTTCAGAGAAGTTGATGCAACCACTATTGAAGATGTATTTATCTGGAAGAGGGGCAATATGTTCACAAATCATATGTTCTGTAGAAACTACAACTTAACCTCAGCTTAATTTTTCAGCTAGAAATAGTATTTAAAAGTTTAATATCCTCTGAAGAAAATCCTGTTTCCAAGCATGATTTTTCAAATGTTTTATTACCAAGTGACTAGAAAACTGTTCATGACCTTCAGATGCAATGACTTAAAAACTAGTGTTGAGTGGTATGTTGAATATATTGCATCAAAAGCATTAAACTAGTTCATATATATATTACAAGCCTATTTTTACTCATTTACACAACGTAGGCAACAGAGAAAGTTTCTTGAATTGATACAAGGCTTCTGATTTCCACAGGGAATCTCATCCCTAGTGGAAGTGTGGCTGGCACAATGGGCAGGGAATGAAGGAGGCTATTAGACATGTGCCCTTTCCTGCTTGGATCTAAACTGCATCTCTCTGAAATCCACCTGTCAAGCATATAATGATGAGGAGAATGGGGCTGATCATTTGTGTTGTGTGATGGACACTTCAATAGTGTCTACTTGACCAGGGTTTGAGGCAGATTAAAATGTGGGTAGCTGTATCTATTAATAAGGATGTGTCTGGCTGCCAGTAATACCATTTTCATTTTGTCAGAGTGCCTTCATCAAGGAACAAATTTGTGTAAAAGCGTCTCTTGATGCTACCTGTGAAACTGTTGGGAATATTTTTCAGAAGGAGCTCAGCTGCAAGTGTCTGCTGATTGTGCAAGGCAAGGTGCACAGCCTGTGCCCAAGGGAATGAACATGCAAGAGCAGAGAGCATCCCTTGCTTGTCTGCAAGTTACCTGCAAGGCTGATATTGAATAATTGTTCAGAATAATTATCAGCAATTCCTGTTGGATACATGGAGGGCTTTCTTGTCTGAAATGAGTTTCCTTCCCACTTCCTTCCACTCCCTGCCTTTTTTCCCTGCTATGAAAGACTTTTCAAAAATTATTTGCTTAGCAAAATCAGATGCTTTTCTTATCACAGTTCTGAGACATAGGCACAATGCTTGTACCTTTATGTGTAAGAAAGGCAGGTACCAAGATGCCAGATGCTTTGAAGGAAGAGTGAGGGAGGACAAATCTGAAGATTGCTGACAGAGGAAAACTGATGTCCAGAGTAGTGAACTATCTTATTAGCTTTCTGACCATTTGATGTGCCTTAAGGCAACAGCAGAGCTGGCACAGTTCAAAGAGGAGTGTGCCAAGGGGCCAGATGCTACTGTTGCAAAAACATTCCCAAAGCTAGCATCTCTGGTCTGTGAAAGTAATCCTACAAGGAGTAGCAGGAGGACCATTGTAGTGAGGTGAGTAGATGGGACATCAATTGTTGCGCTAAAATCCTCTTAACCGATTAATGCAATTTGATTATCCCAACAGGTACTAGAGATTTAAGATATTAAATTACATAAAAGCACAGGAGTGCTTTTTTGTGTATGCCTGGTGTATACAGTGCTTTCAGGGAAGACTCTTCTTCCAGCTGTTCAGGTTCTGGTGCCTCACAGTAAGATGGCAGGAGCAGTAGCTTAAGAATCATATTTTTAAAAAAAAAGTGTGCAGCTGAATTATAATCAGTGCTTGCTTTCTACTAGCTCTGCTTTTTTGTTGAATGTCTTGAGCAGTTTATATCAATAAGGTGTTTTTTATAAACAGGAAACAGCTTAAGTATCTTAAAGTCAAGTTTGTATCTTGTCATATATGAAAAAATCCCATACCACATTGATGCTGCATTTTTTAAGTAACTTAATTGTTTGAATACTACATTTTAATCATTCCCAAATACTTATTTTTTGTGTATAATCAAGTTATAACTTGCATAGTTATATAGAAAGTCACTGCATTTTTTATGTGCAATGTACAGCTATTTATTAAAAATGTGCCTCTCCCTCACTGTATGAAAACATAACTCTTTCCCTTTCCTCTGCCCTCCAGTATGCACTGAGATATAACTCCCTTAAACATTTGCATGGATTTGATGCAAGGAAGTATCAGTTGTGCATCATGTATTTATCATGGTGATAGAAAATAAAATAGTTCTTTCCTGATGTAGAGCATCTTTGAAGATGTACAGCAACTTCAAAAAAATGCCATATGCACAAAGACCTCTCTTTTCTTCCTTTCTCTGACTGGAGATAGAGCACTACATTGTTCCCTCTGTCTGATAGCCTTTCAAAACTTAAATAATAGGTATTTCCACAAAATCGACTTTTGGAGCAAAGTGAAATAAGTGATTTCTCCTCCACCATTAAGTGGGCCAGGGTCCCTTAAAATGTCAGTAAACATAATACATCCTTTGAAGCATCCTATTCTTGTTTTGTTTAAATAAATGCCATTTGCAAGATATTTGTGATACACATGATAAGGCATTGCAAGAGCAAACATTAAGGATTGAATGTCAGGAGGAAAGGGTTGAAGCTATTGCAGTAAGGAAGGGTATTTTTAACAGCGATTACTCTCCCTGTCCATTTGTCTGCAGAGGAACCTTGATTTAGCAGAGGCACTGATTTATCAGGGGAGACGCTTCAGCCCCTTTATCCTGTGGTCAAGAGTGAGGGACAGCAGCTTCTGTCAACTTCTAGTGAACCCTGGAGAGGCAGCCAGCTTTTTGCTTTCTCCACTTTATTCTCACTGTGTTACCCGGTGGGAATCTACGCATCAGCCTGCTTCTGGGGCAGCTGGTACAAGCAGCCCAGTATAGGCACCTTTAGCCTGTTGGTGTCAGGGAGGCAGACTGGCAGCCCTCTCCCCTCCACCCTTCGCCTTAGGAACCTGTGTATATACATATGAACAAAAATTAGAAATGCAGTGCTATAGAGACAAAAGTGCTCAAGTGGAAATAATGGCTTCATATTATTTAAAAAAAAAAACCAACCAAACCTGATTGAATAGTATATATATTATCTCTTTAGGGAGAAATCAATGCCTGTGCTATAAAATGCATGTTCTTTGGCAAAAATGTCAGCTTCTCTTTCACTGAATGGGCTCTGTCTGAAGTACTCTTTTAAACACTGCTCAGGGAGGATGCAATCCTCTTAGAAAGCAGGCATCCTGCTGGTCTCGAGTTTCAGCAGCACACTCAGGAGCTTTTAGTTTGTACATGAAAAGCTTACTGGCAGCGGCTTCTGCGCAGGAGGACCAGGCATAATTGGATTTACTATCAAGTAGGAAGTAGGTAAGGTCTTTAGAAGGAGCTAAGGGGCTAATGTAGAAGATAAAATATCACAAGATTTATGTGTATTTCTCTATTTCCTTGTATAAATCCCTTTGGCCTTTTCTTGGAACTTGGGAGGCTTCATGCAGTGAGGGTGAGGGAGGGTGTACAGGCAGGTGGTGGGGTGGGATGGGCAGGAGATGTTCTGCAGCGGGGCATGAGGTAAGAGAGTGCAGGGGTCTTTCTGGATCCCAAGAAGAAAGGCCTGATAACAAATAGCTTAATAAATTAGCTGTTTTAATAAGATAAAAAGAAGAATACAGAGAGCAAGTAAATCATACATCCCTTCAGATGCGGGTTACCCTGCATTCGCACAGCATCAGGTGGAGCCCAGGTGGGTTAACTCCCATGGTGTTGCACAGATCTTGTCTGTGGAGGGGTTCCCTCTTTTTGGTCATTCAAGCTCTTATATGATTTTCTTGCAAGAAATCAACCCTAATAATCATTTCTACTGTCAGAATGGAGGTTTACATGAGAACCTCTAGATAAAGATGAGGACAGGCAGGCACTGTAATCGCTGGTCTGGAGTGGGAGCTGCCTGCAGCCTCCTCGGTTACTACAAGCTGGCTGGTTTGTCCTGTGGCCAAGAGTTTGTGCAGCACAGCCTGGAGCCACGCTGGACAGGCAGCACAGGCCTGGGCCTACTCAGGTGAACTGTCACGTGGATCACTGACTCCTTGATATACAATGGTCTCCTGGTCAGGATCAGTATGGGGGGCCTGCCCAAACGTGTTTCGGTGGCCATGGGGCCCCCACTATTAGGTACCTGCCCACACATAGCACAAGCTGCCTGCTCTGGAGGCACCTGGTTGGAAAATGATAGCTACGGTTTAGGTTTGGCACATGGGATCACTGAGCAGAAGAGGACCTGTGGCACATTACATACCCTACGACGCTGCAGATATCTAGATCCAGCTCAATGTATGACATAAATCCATCCCACATTTTGCAGAGGTGAGGGCTGACTTACAGCATAGGTAGGGCATTGTTATTTAGAGTCAGCCCATGTCCCCTGCTGTACTGAAATAGAAGAGATTTTAAATATGGTGCATTTCCTTTCCTTCAAGGATCTTCATCTTCTCTATTAAGCAGTTTCCCTTTCCAAGGCTGCTGCATCATGTCTTGCTGGCTCTTCAGGCAGAACTCTTGCCCATGCTAGATCTCTGCTTCCAGTCTCTAGGGCAGCTTCAGCGTGTGGCATCCTCCCTCCTGGCCTCTGGTTGTCCGAAGCTCTTGCTGTAGTAGTTCGCATGCAAAATCTGCTGTTTGCAGCCTGGTTATCTTAATTGTTTCTCTGTTCAGTGAATCGGCAGCTGACAGTTGGATTGCCCGCTCTTTTTTCTTTCATCTCTGCTATCTAAAGGATTTACATAAATATCCTAAGGCACTTTGCTGTTGATTATGCGAATATGCTGCATCAGGGACACAGATTTGTGGAAATTAAAAGGCTATTTTAATTTCTAGGACTTCACAGTCCAGGGTTAGACCATTAGCAGTCAGACCACTTCCTGCGGTTCCACTGATGTCCCACTGTTTCCTCCTTCGCTTGTTTATAAATCTGAATGCAAAAGCATATGTGTACTGGTAAGTTTTTGCAATGTGTCAGTAAAGATGCTTTTTGCTATCTTTGACCTGTGGAAGTGTGTGTCCCCTCCCTTCATTTCATTATGCTTTAAAGAACAAAAACCTCAGAACTTAAAACAGGAGCTTATTGACTTTCTTACTCCTTTTCTTTCTTTTGGAGTGTCTGATGCGTGCAGTGGTGCTTTTTAATGCTTCTTAAAATAAAAACAATTGCAAAGATAACCAAGTGCAACCCTACAGCTAGGCTGACTGATTTACAATCTGACACGGTAGTCAGAAAATCCAGAAACACAACAACCTACTTCAAATTTAGACACTCCAAGACTGAAACTCCTGGCAGTGGAACAGCAGGAGAAAAGAGAGTAGATGACGTCAGGAGAGGGCATATTGAGGATCCTGGGCTTTAAGGAGCCATAAATAAACCCTTTAGTGTAGGTTTATGTGGAGTACGTTTTCTTTAAAAAAGCATAGCTTTAGCACACTAAAAACATTGCTATAATTTTTGTATCTGTAAACTACATGCATCTTGTTTCTGAATTATGAAAATCAAGTTTTGTAGGACTTCCCTGTTTCAGTAGCTTACCTGAAAATGTTTTGGTAAACAATTAAAATTCAGGCCATCTAAACAGATTAAGGATCGCTGAGTTACCCACCAAATCATTTAATCTTTGAAACTTTACTCTTTGATCAAAACTAAAACATATGCAAAGGACTGTCTCTGTATCTCATATTATGTGCTTTCAGTCTGTCTTTGGCAGATAGAGTAAAACAATTCTTTATTTTGAGTAGGTACATTTAAAGAACTGGAATTGAACACATTTTGAAAACAGGAAAAATAAGCGTATGGCTATTAAAATTCATGTAAATACATAATTTGGTAAAGTCCGTAGAACTGTGACACATTTTTTTTCCTGATCATTGCCCCTAGTAGCATCATGTACTCTGCACAGCAGGTTCAACAGAAAGTAAATATCATGGTTCCAGACTTTGATTTTTGAAATATCTATTTGGTTGATTTTTCCATGTTTTGCTGAATGAACTCATGACTTTGCATCACTTGCAATTCACTTACTTTCTGATGGTTCTCTGCTGTTGATGGAGAAGTGGGAAGGTTTTATATTGTGCATTTCATTCTGCTCCTACAAGGCTGTGCACCACACCTACAAAAGAAATGACAGCGCAATAAAGTTAGGCTAGTTTGTGATCGCACTATTGCTAATATGAAGTCTCTGCACTCGTGTTGCTAACTGGGGTGAATTTGATGTGGAGCAGGAATAACCATGCAATCATGTTTCTGCTAAATTAATAGTGTTCGATGCAAGATCTGTGTCTCTAATTTCCCATTACCCACCTGATGCTTTCTGGGGTGCTGTCTCTGTTGTATGGTGGGAACGTTTGAAGGCAGCTCTCATGGGACACTGACTTTGGTTTTGAAGGCTGTTGCTACTCTGAAAAAGGCTTTGAAAAAGTGTTGTTTGATTACTTGTATAACTTTTGAATAGCAGCCCTGCAAAAACATCAGGCCAGTCTTACATTTGCAGTTTCAAGCTGCCATTTTGCCAGCAGCAATGTGGATCAAAGCAGTAATAGTGGGTCCTGTAAGTACTATTTCAGCTGATTGCAGAATTGCTGGACTGGAAGGCCTCTTTTCTCCTTAGTATGGCCCTCTCACAGCGGGATAGGTGGCAACAGAGTTTGAACATACTCAGCTGCTTCTGTTGCTGGCAGCTTTCTCCCATGGTGAGAGCAGCGAGTCACTGCCCTGGCCCCCTCAGTGTCCGAGTGGCAGGAGGACAGGGGTGGGTGGCACAGGCTGGGGGATAGCACCAGTGGAAGAGCTTCACGGTGAGAGGGGCAACGTTGACCTGGGGGATTTCTTTCAGGCTGCAAGTTACTAAGATGCCAGGGATCTTCTTTCTGGAGAAGAGGACAAGAACCTGTGATTGCTCAGCCTTTGGCAGAAGACATTGCTCGAGTTGTTTAGACAGTGGCAGTCTGATGGCTCTTTTACTGCTAAGAGTTTTGGAGTTAGAAATTTCATAGCAAAGCAAATGAGAAGGTCTGCCTTATGTGGTGTTCAGAAGGTAATCCATGCAAAATCCTAGCAGGCTTTATTCAGAGGGCCTTGCTCCATCTTAGGGCTACCACGAGGTTCAAGGGATGTATATCCTTATCCTCTAGCTTTTTTAGTTTTGCACCAACAGGAGTTGGTCCTTTTCTCCCTATCCCCCAAAGAGCCAGTGTGAAAAGTTAGAAGACTGACGTCTGCTGAGTAGCTACTTCTGATTTGTTGTTGGATAGGGGTGATATAAATGCAATCACCATGTCTTCTGCAAATCTTGCTGCTCTCAAAGGCTTGTAGGATGCACAGTATTATTTTTTTTTTCTGATGGGAAGAGCGAAAAGGCGGTGATAGAAGGGTGTAGATGTGCATGGTGCTGACAATAGTCAGGTGTGTGGAGTTTTTCTGTGGAGTGAAGCAGCTGAAATGCCTGTGTTTTCATCTGATAGTGAGCTAGACAAAGATCTCAGCCTTTCTCTTTATACATAGCATTTGCAGGTCTGTGATGCTTCCTTGACTTTCATTATTAAATCTGCAGCATTTGAATTGTTAAACTACTGCAGACCCAAAGGGGTTACTTTTTATAGTATAATTCAGGAAAATCTACTGTACAATAAAATTAATATAAAACATTAGCCAAATAACCAGGCATAATAAAATTAACAAACTAGCAGTGGTGGATACAGATGTATTTGCAAGACATCCTCTTCTGTTCCAAGATTTTTATTTCATGGTTTGACTGCAGCATGCTACCTATGCCATTGGGGATGGTTATTTCATGAGTGTGATGATAAACAAGACTCACTGGCCAAAGAGAGGTCCCCTTGACATTGCTCTGGTGAACATACTTCATCACAGTCTTGTTGTTAGTGCTGTCAAATAGCTTAGCTTCTATGAAGCGTGAATGATGTGTTGGAAAGATTAATTTTGTCAGGTATACTTATGACAAACGTAGCTAACATCTCAGAAGGAATAGTTTACAAGCACTTGTATGATTAGCCCAATTGTTTTGTTTCATAATTAATTATGTTTATTCATGGATGAAGCTGTGATTTCTGTCTGGAACTAGAAAGTGTATCTCTGATAGCCGTTGTGAAAAACAAAATTACTCATTTAGAACCACCATCATTTTCTGTGAAGAATGTAATCTTAAGTCTTTAGAGTCCTGATGATACTGTGAATGCATGCGTGTTTATAATATGTGTGACCATAGAGTTCTTGGTTTTTCTTTTAAGATAACCTCAGAGTACTACACTTTACAGTGCATGTGTTTTGCAGTACTTTCAAGATAAGAATAGGAGGACAGAGTTGAATCCACTGACTGAATTCTCTTTGTGTGTATTTGTTAATTAATAGGACAGGTGCTTTTGTGTTACAGAAAAAGACTTTTGATTTTACTAGTGAAGACTATTCATCTTGAATTTGGTAGAATTGGATTTTCGTGATGGGTACATACATACCTTAGTTTTCATTATAGAGTTCAGAATCTTTCTAATAATGATCAGTAAATTCACTTCATTGCTACTAATATTAATTGCATGGATGTGTGAAATATGTGACCTCGAGGATACGTCGACAAGCTAGTAGTGCCTCTGGCACATAGCATACTAAAACACAGGGAAGTAATTCTGATATCAGAGTTTATTCTTTTCTAATGCTATCTGTCCTGTATTTGAAACCTTTTAAATAGTTTAAGTTAAAATTGAGTAGTGCTAAGGATAGTTCAAGCTTTAACTTCTCAGATTTAAATTCTCCGTGTGGTTTTGTTGTCGAGAGAATCTTGTAGGTTTTATAGAATCACCATTTCTAAAGTTCCTGGCTTCTTTCTATAGGCAACTTTTTACTTCTGTTCATGTCTCAGCTTTGTCTCTTTATGCTTTCTGCTACACCTAGCAAGGGGCTCCTTTCAAATCTCCCATCTACTTTGTCAGCTTTAGGAAGTGAATGGGAGTCCTCAATGGGTGATAAACTGCTTATGGTGAACTATACCCATTCCTTCACTGAGAGGTAATCAGTATACTTGGTAGCTCTTATTTCTAGTCTGGTGTGAGATGCAAAGATTCTCTAAT
Organism: Astur gentilis; assembly: GCF_929443795.1. NCBI lineage: Eukaryota > Metazoa > Chordata > Aves > Accipitriformes > Accipitridae > Astur > Astur gentilis. Next base: position 12,252,798 of record NC_064899.1, on the reverse strand, counting down.
CACTTCTTTGAGTTTTTGTTTAATACAGAGGCAAAAAATATCTTAATACAATGATCAACCAGGATGAAACCTGCGTTTTGATACAGTTATATAGGAACAGTCCTTAGTTTCTTGTGGAATTCATAAACTTTACAAAACCAATCTGTAGACAATTGTAAATTCAGCATCTTGAAAAGCATGCATATGGAAGTAAGGTAATATGTGTGGTATGATGTTAGCTATTGAAAATTAACAATGCATCTACTAATGGTAACCCCATTGGACAAAATAATTGCCTTCTGCATTTGACTTGCTGAAGCTTTACTCTTTAAAACCCCCATTTATTCTGTTACACCATCCATGTACAGAGATCCCAGGTGCTGTCATCTAAGAAGGAATAGGTAGAGACTATTGTTCATTAATAATAAATGATTCATTGAGAGTAAAAAGATAATTAAGGGGTTTATAGCTAAATGACTAAAGATATAAAGTGAAAGATAATTTTAGCATATTAAAAATTTGCATTGAATATGACAAGGAAAAAGTCCACAGAAAATAGTATGTGTAAAACAATAAGAATGAGAAAGTGAACATAGGAACAGCTTGGATATATTTAAGTCCTAAATAAAGCTGATTAACATTTATTCCAGATTTTTAAAAATCCTTATCTAAAAGCTAAGATAACTTTTTTTCCCTCCTATTAATCTCCACACATGGTGAAAACTCCCGCCTTGGTTTGGTGTTTTGCTCCCTTTCCCCTGCCAAAAAAACTTAGCAAAACTTGAGGCTTACAGATTTCCTTGAGGCAGTACTTGGGTCTGGTTTACATACTTGAAGAATTGATTTTAACTTAAGTCATTGTCAGCCTTGGTATGCACTTGCTGGCTGCATACTAGTAGCCCTCGGCTTGTGGAGCTGTAAGGTTGGCTTTCATAGGGATGTGTCACGAAGGTGCAGGAACAACCTGCACTTTCTATTACTCTTCTATTTTTCAACTCTGTTTTCTAAAATCCTCTGTTCTCCACCCAAAGTTAAGGTGATCAGACACTTACCATTACCTTGTCATCATCTTTTCCTCCGTTCTTCCTTTTCCATTGGACCCCTCTCTTCCTACCTGTTTATAGATACCATCCCTCAATTCTTCTCAAAAGTAAGATACATCGCTGCTTCTGTTATCCAGTTTTTTAGAAGACTCCTGCACAATCCCGCTGTGCTCTGAACTTAAGAAAACGGTATCAAAATATACCAGGATGTGATTAGTAATAAAAATTCAGGTTGTTCAGGCCCGGAATCCTTTTAATATATATCAGGGCTCAAAAGATGATATATTTGTATTGTTGATGATGTATCAACTGCTGCTGGGTTGCAGGCAGAAGTGGTTCCCAAGTGTTTGGGGGCTGCAGGAATGAGCATTTCCATGCAGTCGTTGCATAAGATCAAGACTTGGCCCTGTGGTTCAGCTGAGTGACCCCACAAGTGATGGCTGCCAATTTAAATAGTAGGAGTGAGACCCTAGGGCCAGTCCTGATTTGGCACAGCCTGAAACCTGAAATTGGTGGTTGTGTGTGAGGTTGTGAAGGAGTGCGTCCGAAGGAGGGAGGCATGCAACTGGGCCATCACGTGCTGGGGATGCTGAGGAGAAGATGCTGTGCCACAGCAGTTTTGTGGAAGGCGTGAAAGAAAACTGCTATATGCATTCATTAGCTGACAGAAAGTTGTTACCCATGGTAGTTTGGTGCCTAGCGTGACAGTGACTGTGTTGCGGCTTATAACTTGCCCAGGGTAAGCCTGGGATCCTCTGGCCTGCCAGTGTCCTTAACTTGGAAAAAAAATGGTACAGGAAAAATGGCTCCTTCCCCCTTCATTTGGTGGAGGTTGGTTGACTGGCTTCTTTTTCCATGTTGCTGCTTTCTGTAAGGGAAGAATTGCTACAATTATTTAGGTTGATCTCAAATTCATTAAAATCAAAGAGGTTTTTGTCACTGACATCACTGTAGCCAGGTAACTGCATTATCACCTGCTCTGGGGACTCTGCTAGCAGTAACTCTGTAACAGGAGACAAACTCTTATTTTTCAAAGAGAAGATTGTTAGGCATCACCTACTGTTAGTGTGGAACCTGACCAATTCGTCCTTTGCTGACAGGTTTATGAACTGCTTGTAACCATCTATCAAATCAATTGAATTGCTTAATTCTTGTATGTCTAGTGCTTCTTGTCCAGGACAATGGTCAATAATAATGCACATAAGAGATAATTTTCAGCAGTATTAGATGTGAACACATACATAAAAGAAACATCTCTTAATGCAAAGATCTTGGGATAAGTTAGACAGCAGCAGTGTTGACGCAAGTGTGAAGATGAATGTAGAGGAATGGATTAGTTCCAATTACCTCTAATGAAGTTCAGAATATTTTGGTATGTTTCATTCCAGAGTAATTTTTTTACTACAGAGTTAATTTTTTCTGCCTCTCCCTCTGCTCTTGAAAAGAAGAAATGTTAATATCTCTTTATGTTGTTGTACAGACCACTTTCTGATTCTGAACAGATCAACTTTTTAAAGAAAACGAGACTATATATTCAGCAGCAGAAGTACGATGAAGCGGTAAGTCTGGTTTTGCTATATGCCTTCTAGAAACTTTTTACAGGAACTTTTATTATATATATAAATATTTAGATTTGTTTAACTTGAAACTGGGAAATACAACCTTTTTCCTTCCTTATGATGCACATCTCATTAACACAAATAAAATCCCAGTGTTAAGTCTCCAAAATTTTGCATTTTGATATCAGTTCTAATGAATAATACTGACTTGCTGTATTTTTTCTCATACTTCTTAAACTGTTACTATTCCATAGTAACAGTATACTAACACACAGTATATGTTTTTATTTTGCACTGTAGAAATGGGTATATTGAGAGAGAAACTGAGGAATGTAGTTCATGTTCACACTTCTTAGGCTGCTAGTTGCATGGAAAAAAGTATGATGTCTTGCTCTATCATAGATCCTGCTTTGTTTTTTCCTTTTACATGAACCAGCTGTTCTTGTTTTTAATTTCACATTTCAGTTTGTCAGAGACTGGGAGCCATATGTGGAATCATTCTGTGCTTCCCAGTTCCGGTATTACTTTCCTAAGCATTTGCTGCCACTCACTGTGCAACAGGGTACTTGATGGGTGCAGTTCACCAGTGCTTGTATTCTGGCATTCACAGAAATAATTTGTAGAGCTAAATGATAAAAAGAAGTCTTTCGTTTTAACAGGTTTAGTTTGGTCACTGATTTTATGTTTAAAAAGTACATGAAAAACTGGAATAAGTAAGATTATATTTAACCTGCCAGATGCATGGAAGAATACTTCCATTATGTGTTAGGGTTCAGCTCTTCTTTTTCCCCAGTACGTTTCTCAGGGTAATAAATTACTATTTTATGCACAGGACAGCTAAATCTATTTTATACCTTATACCTTTTTATTTACCTCATTATAAATTGGAAATAACTCAGTTTAAATCAATGGATCTATTTTGCTGTGGGAGAAGGCTTTCTTTTTGGTTTTCTAATACTACTACTTGGCCGTCACACATTTACTTATAGGAGATATTTTATACATTTCAGCAGCAGAACCTGTGAGTTTGTGGTATTGGTTATATAAATTTTACCCGTTGTTCACTTGAGTGCCCCATGTGTTCAGGTTCACTCTTGATCACTAACGCATCGGGCTTGTGCCTGTGCCCTGGTTGTCCTCAGCTTCCTATATCGCAATGCAGAAAGGTTGGTGCATTACCAGCTGCTGGGGTATAGATGATTCTTTGCCTCCTCAGCTCTGCAGCTCTTTGCATTGCAAATGTGCGTTCATAATTGTACCCTCAGGAATGATGTGATTTTGGGTGAGTTTGCCCATTGGCAGACTTGTGATCTCTTCAGTAGTTGACATATCTTGTCAATATGTTGATTGTTGCTATTAGGTCCCAGCTGGATACCTGGACATATAAAGAAGCATTGTCATGTATGCTCAACTTCTTACTATACTCTTCCTTACAGATCTTTTAATCACCAGAGAATCCTCAGGGACCACAAATTACACAGCTGAGCTTACCATCTTTGGGTAAATCACAGGGGTCAGCACACCTCTGTGTAAGGAATGATATGGTGGGAAAACCCACTGTCTTTATCGTGCTGTCTCCCCAGTGAAGGTACTGAGTAAGGGGACCTGTGATTAGGCTCAGTACAACCCTTCTTGTGTCCAAATGATTTGCATCCCGAGAGCCCCAGGCAGCTGCTTTGTGAGTGAAAGTGGGGCTCCCGTTCAGTCTGAATTCACCTCTGGTGATTAGGCAAAGCGCTGGGGTTATCGGGTGTTACTGAAGCGGAGCACATCAAACCGCAGGAAGCGGGTGTTTCAGGCTGTGGAGAGGGACCATGGGAATGCTCATGGGAAAAACAAGTGGCATGTTTGGTAGTAGGTGGTGGTCGAGGAGTGCTATCTGAGTAGCTTTCACCATCTGACCACTGTCATGGCCGGAGGGATGGCGAAGGAGCCAAATAACGGTTGACTTCATGTCCAGCAGGAGTCCAAAGCCGCGTGTACTCCAGCAGTTGGTGCTGGCCAAAACATAATACCTCGGCGCAGAGAGGACACACGTGCCAAGAGAGGCGGGGCTGCTTGAGCTCCAGTTGCTGTCAGTTAAGTTGATTTCTGGAATGGAGCTTACACTATTCTAAACTGTTGCTTATCTGTTTTGTCCGCCTCTAGGTATCTCTCTGCAAAACCCTGATTAACCTTGCTTTGGAAGGCTTGTCTTATTACCATACTTACGATAGATTATTCCTGGGTCTAAGTATTGCAGTGGGTTTTGTGGGCTGGACGACTTACGTGATTTTGGTCATTATCAAGACCCATACCAATTTGACCAAGACTGTCCAGGCTAATAACAAGGTAGGTCGGAAACATGCAATTATTTTTTACTACCAGTTTTCAGCATTATATGTATGCTCAGTTTCTCTGTGTGGGACAACCACTTCTTGTAACTACATGTGGAAACTGGCAAGCTGTGGAGTTTTCTAGCTACTGTAATCCTGTGTAGCATTACTACTTGGTCCGTTTATTAGGATCAGTATTCCTAAGCCGTATAAGTCTGAGTATGCAATATGGTGCTTTCTCAGTTGCTTCCTTCCTACAGCTGTGCATTTTACTAGATGCTAATGCAAGTGTAAGCAAACATAGTGATTTAAAACTATTAGAGGGACTGTCTTTAACCAGAAATCAGTTTTCAGCATTAATTGTGGTAAAGTCAGCACTCTGTTGTAATACTTGTTTAGAAGAATACCGACTTCAGGCTTCCATTTTGAGTTTTGTTCTTTACTGTAAGGCCAAAAAGAAATTAACATGTAAATTATTTTATTCCTGTCCTCTTTGGCAATGTGAAATCAGTTTTCAGAAGCTGTGCAGTCCAATCATGGCATTTTTAAAATATATAATCTGTTTTAATAGAAAGGTGAACTGTGGTTTCACAGATCAGCTTGCTGTCTTGCTCTTTGTGATTTGCAAGGGTGCAGCAGAAGACACCAAAGACGAAGGAAGTTCACTTTGACAAGTTTATTATGGTTTGATTTTTCACAAAGTACAAAATCCGAGGAAATTCATTTACTTTCAGTTATTCATCAGGAAAAGAGATACCTCAAAATGGTAAACAGCCAAAAAGCTAGCATTTCACTGAAGGATTAAAACCTTGGGGGGGGGGGGGGGGATCTCCTAAACTTCAAGAATTTGTTTCCGAATAAAAGAAATTGTTTCATTTAGTAATGTAAATGAGAATGAGCACTTACTTAGCATCTTTACTGCCTTCAGTATATTACTCTGAGAAAATCCCTATCATGCTATCTTGAGGTTTTTACTACTGGCTGAAATGAGATAATCTTGGCCTTTAATGAAAATGATCAAACAAAATTGAAATGGAAAATATTCATAAGTGCTGTACTGCATGATTTACATTTTCTTTCATCAAATAACTAAGAAGAAATAATCCAAGATGCATGTTATGTTAGATATGAACAAAATAATTACAATAAATAGACTGGATATTGGGCATATTAATAACTATATTAACCAAAAACTTCACGTTTTTAGATGACATCAGATTTTTATTTGGTATATTTTATTTTACATGTTGAAGACAACTTTTATGCTAGTGACACTGGCAGAAAAAAAATTAGGTTTCTTAGTTCTTTGTCTATAGAATTTTTCTTTCCTCAGTTTTAGTAGAAGGCCTTTTTCTGTAGTGTCTTTTTAGTGTTCCTATTACTTAGGGAATCACAGTGTGAGGCTAATGCTTCATAGATGAAAGTTATTTGGTTTATAGCTAATATTGGAGCTACTTAAAGAATTTTTCTGAGAAACTAATCTACCATTCACTAATAGTCTTCTGCAAAGCACAGCCTTATAAAACCTGAAAGGAGCCTTTGAATAATGAAACTGCATATCCTGTATACATCATCTTTAAAAGTTTTTGGCTTCTTACAATGCATATGAAAAACCTTTTTTTCTTTTTGAGTAGTCTGTTGTTTTAATTTGCAAGAAGCCTAACTGTTTAATCTATTTTTAAACATCCACAGAAAATGCAAATCTGGTTTCCATTTTCAATGCATGACCAACTAGATAGGACTCTCTAATATTTATGTCTCTATATGGAATAAAATGTTGATTGCATATGTTTACTCATTCAGTGATAAATTATATTGTATGCATATCATATCTATACATATTCATTCTGTCTATATGTCAACAAATGTGAACTTTAACACTAATAAAACAGAATTGCATTAAGTCAGCTTTCTGTATGACATTTTTTTATACTTTAATGGTATATCTTAACAGAAATTCTGTTTTTAAAATCATTTAGAACTGCATTTGCTGTCAGTTTAGATCAAGGCAGTTGTATGTCGTTAGAGGATGGGGCGGGTACGACCCAGAAAAAATGTTAACCTGCCTATGTGAACTGCTAATTGAATGTCTTTTCTTCTAAGCATATTTAACATAGTCCCGTATCTGTCTACACAAGTAATTCAAAGAAACTGCATTCATGTGAAAGAAAACAGTGTCTTCAGTCATTACCTACACAATACACTAAAGACTGCTCAGTCACTAAAGGTTCCTTTGCTATGTCAAGTTGTAATATGTAAAGATAAAATTGTTTATAGCTTGTACATAATCTTCCCTTACCAGTAATTCTACTGATAACTAAATGTCCCTAAATAAGGAAGAGTAGTTCAATGACCAGGTAAAAGGCAGATGCAGAGTAATTGTTTATATGTTCCTCTTTGCACAAACAAGAGATTGCTGCTTCCTGATGATTAAGGACTAGCCTACCTGTCTGAGATTACCCAGTTTTTAAATTTCCTTTCTGTCTTTGATGTTCCTCCTTACAGCGCTCTCAGTCCGAGAACGTGTGTCTTTGAGTACATGGTAGGGAGAATGTTTTAATCTCATGTGATTTTTCTTTTTTTTTTTTCTTTTTTCCCCCCTTCCCCAGAAAAGCCCAAAGCTGGCATTGTAGGTCAGGATTAAATACAATAACAGTTCTAGCTATGCTACGAACCTTTTAGTGTCATGCAACTCTAGTTCTCTGTTGTATTTTGAAATTGTAGGTTCTCTGAGTAAGGCTGTCTCTCCTGTGGAAGGTAGGTCGCAAGCCTCCTTCAGTAGCTGTCCCTAGATCCTGAAGAGTTGAATTTTTTCCAGTAGGAGTTAATGTTTCATATTTTACTCTAATTAGTTATCTCACAAATGTCTCAAGTGGGAGGAGGAAACATGCGCTAATGGATTTTTCATTAAACATTTTGACCGTAATGCTACGAACTTGAACTCAAAAGGTTATGCTCCAAGTCTGTTTTTAGAATCAAAATTTAAAAGAGTTCTTTTTTCCAAGACCCTTAGCATGTCTGACTTCCACTGGATTTTAAGTATCCATTGAACATAAATAACATTGCCTACATTGGGCTTCAAGATTGTACAAGTGTGCTTGCCTGTGCAGATTTTAGTTCAGGACCTTATGTAGAGACATATTTAGAATTAGATCTTCAAATGCTACTGTTGTTTTTTTTTCATCTGGCTGGAAACAGTGTACAGAGTTGTGTACATAGACACAGGGCGGCTTGAGCGGCTGTGTTAAAATAACATTTGCTTTACTGTGTAACTAACAAATGGAAAACAGTGTGTAGATTAAAACATTTTACTGATGTTTTAGGAAGCCATTTATTTTTCAGGAATCTACTGTTCTCTTCTACGGTTTTGCCTGTGTTGGAATGATAATAGCTTTTTTCCTGTTGATTCAAACATGTCCTTGGACGTACTACGTATACTGTCTCTTGCCAGTACCAGTATGGTATGCAGTTGTGAGAGAGTAAGTAAAGAATACATTTCACAAATAATGTTTTATAAAAACAGGTCTGTGCTTCCTTTTTGTTGATAATTAAATTTTTCCCATAAGTTTGGGAGAAAAAGTGAGATATAATTTTATTAAACTTTCTGAAATGCTTCCTGGGACATTCCAGAGGACTGTGGTTTATATTTCACTTGACATACGGTTTCCAAACTGACCAATACAGCTGCCAATTCTAGAAGCTATCTCTTCTATTAGCAAAAGTAAATCAATGTCTTTGCAGGATGAACTGGTTTTAGTACTCTTGTAACTGTAGCAAAGGGGTGCTAAAATCCTGGGCAAATACTTGTAGCAGCTGTTATAAAATGGGACAGGTTGTTCCTTTTCCTCTGTAATTTTGAAATAGTCTGATCCTGCAAAGTGTCAAGTATGCTGAACTCCAGCTGCTTTTGGAGAACCTGTGCTGGTCATGTTGAGGATTGTGCTCTGATATTGAAACAACCTTGTCTTGTTTGGGTCTCCTTTTACTCCAAATCCAAAAATACTTGTTAACTTCTGATTTCTGTTACTTACCTAATCTACTGGCAATTCTGTAGATACCAACTTGGTATTATTCGGAGAAAATGAGACCAACTGCAGTTAGATAATGAGCCGCCCCATAAAACACTGGAAAAGCTAACTGGGGATTTTTTTCTCTCTAAAGCTTCTGAATGTGTTTCATCAGTTATGACAGACATTAAGCACAGCATAACCAAAAATGTTCATAAACTCGGAGTCTATTTGGATAAAGAATAATCTGAAGCTTGTCCAAATACTGGTGAAGATGTGCCAGAAATGGGAGGGAAAAAGCTGGAGGGTTTTATTGTAGATTTTATATCAAGTAAAACCGGGCAGAAGGAGCTTAGGCCATCACCCACTCTGTTTCTAAACAGCCAGCAGGATCAGCAATACCTGAAACATTTCTTGTGCTCTGACCCCCCCCCCTCCTCAGCCTTCAAAGGCAAAATACTATGTTATTTCTGTTTTTTGAAAATAATTATTATCTTGTTCCATCATTTTGAACAGAATTCCGGTTATTCAAGACCTTGCCACGAATCTCTTGTCACTTCACCTCGGTCAGTCTATAGGATTTCTCTTGGTTTGTACACTGGGAATTGAAATACTAGTAAGTATTTTATTCATATGTATCAATAGGGTATCTCATTGCTAGCATTCCACCTCTTTGAGAAATTGTAAGTTTTATTAATGTGCTTATTTTTCAGTCTTCTGTTGAATTTAAATTTTTTTTTATTAGGTCTTCAGCTTTTTCTACCGCTCTACACTTACTGTTGGTCTTCTCGTCTTTGCTGGCTGGCCAGTAATCACACAGCTGTGTGTTCAAGCAAAGGTACTGTATTGCTTTGCTTAAAAAGAATATTTTAAGTGGCTAACAGCTAATTGCATCCTACGATGTTGGGACTGGTCTCTTTGGAATGCTGCTTTAGATTCTTGTTCAGTTACGCTCTTATTCTGATCTCTGTCATAAGCAGCATGTAGCAAGGCAGGGGAGTTTAATATGATCTGGATAGATATACAGGATAAGTAGTAAGACTGCTTAAGAATTTTGGGGTAGCTATGAGTTAGCTACCAGTTTTCTGTTGTTAATGATAACTAAAAAATTCTTGACTGAAAATCATATGAAATGCACATCAGTTAGCAAATTGTCACCGTGACAAAAGTGTTGACATGCATGATTGGTGAAAGTGATACCATTTAAGTAATATGATCATTTCTTGAAAAAAAATTTAAGATAACTGGAAAACACTTGTCAATTCCATTATTGTCTGCAATCAGCTGGCACATACTGTTCCTCAGAGGTGGCTTTCTGTAGTGTTTTTCCCAGGAAAAAACCTCCACTTTTGTAGAAATGAGTGTTAAGTGGCACAACCTTTAAGTAAGAGACATTTGTTCCATTAGTTTATTCAAACATCTCTTATTTCACAGGATACCTAAAACCTAAAGTTCTAGAGTAACTTTAATATTTCAATTTAAAAAAATTAGAGTCAAATTGCGAAGTCTTGCTCTGCAAGAACTGTCAAGATGAAGGCTTGTATTTATTTACAATTTTTTTATTGTATTTGAGTAATAAAGTAACTTGTCTTAGAGCTTGCTATACACAGAAGATGTTTTGTTGCACTGAAAAATTCCTTTCAGAAATTTGAATCTGACTTGAGCTTGAAAACTTTTAAGTGATGTAGCTCTTGATGTCTTTATTTAAAGTAAAATACCTGGAATGGTTAATTTTTCTTCCTAGCAAAGAATTTAGAGAACTACTTAGATGATTATGGTTGTTAAATCAAATGGCATTCAGATTCAAAGACTGGAAAATGTTACCGTATTGCTAGAGAATAGGTGATTAGTTAACTGCTGCAAACTTCTGATGAGATTAGTTTTACTCCGTTCTTCCATAAGGTTACTCATCAGCTTTATGGCGACTGCAATGCGTGTGAAGGCCACACTTTGAGAAAGTGCTTTAAAGTATAAGCTTAGCTTTAATTCTCATTGTCTTTGATAGGATTTTGACAGCTGTGTAAATGAGACTCTTTTCTGTATTAAATTGAAGTGCTGTAATATCAATGACCCTGTGCCCTTTTTTCAGTTAATTTTAGTCTTGTTAGATGCAGGGGGGGGGGTTGCCTGTGGGAGATGCTAGTAGCTGTTAGTAGTTTGCTGAAGTATACTTTTTTCTGATTAGACAATTGTCTGTCCCCATGACCTCCAAAAAATCCCATTTGTTTTTCTTCTTTTAGACAAGAGCATTGATCTGGACTCTTCTGTGTGTGCTCCTGGCAATATTTCCTTTAATGCCTGTTGTAGGAAGAGAACCAAACATTCCTATGGTGTAAGAACCACATCTTGTTCTTTAAACTTTTTATTTCCTTCTTTGATATTCAAAATTTAGGCTGCCTTTTGATATATGTGAGGAATTGTATTATTGAAAGCTGGCTAAGACAGGTATTGAAATTCAGAATTTAAATAACATGATTATAGAGACCTCAGTTATTCACTAATGTGAATGAGAATAGATTTTTAATTCTTTTGGCACATCCATTTGCTCTCTGCATTCTTCAGTAATTTTTTGTCAAGGGAAACATTTCTTGCAATACAAAAATTCACAAATTTTACATGAAAATGAAGGTCATCATTAAAGGAGGAGCTTCACTGGGGTGCAGACATGGTAAATAGCACTGACATGTGAATAAGAACATTTATTCAAAAGCAATTTACTTTATCTGAATTCCTCCATCTAATTTTGAATAATCTGTCTTCAAATAGTACTCTGTACCTAATGAGATATTCAGGGAAATAGAACAAATAATATAGGCAGAGCTCTCTTCTTCCTTGGTATCTCCTTTGACTCTTCTTTTTCCACTTCTGCTTCTCTGTTCTGCATTTTCCTTTCTGGTGTTGCTTGTCTGATTTTCTATAGTTGTTGATTTGCATCTTTTTTCTAGTGCATCTTTGTCGTCTGTCCCTCTCCTCTTGTGAGCTACACTTCCATCATACAAGCATTCTCTCGTATCTGGATGCAATTCAGGTGGTTGGCCTGAAAGCATTAGGCTTGTGGTATCATTGTAGTTGCTGCAGAGAGAGACTTGAATTGACCTTGACTGCAACAGCTCCTTCTGCTGTCTGGCAGAAGACACTGTGCCCCATCAGACCCAGGGTGCCTGATCCTCAGTAATACATGGGATTTGAGCTGTAATATATGATTGCAGATAGAATTATGAGCCCAGATATTTCCAAAATTATGGACATTCTGCCTCAGTATTTTTCACTGTGATTTAAATCTATTTATTGAAAACCCTTCTTAGTCTTGATGGTTGGGCACGTGAGAAATATTCAGGACTGATTTGCTTTGGCTGTATTACAATCTCTCAGCTGTATATACACGTGTATGTATTCTACTGGGCCAAACTCAGGGGTTTTTATTCTTTAGAACATTTGAGCACAGCTTAGAAATCAAAATGGAACTGAATTACTTTCAGATCTTCCTCCCTGATGCTTCTTTACATTCACCTTACCAAGGCTCTACATCTTCCTATTTATTCTTCTAATAAAATGTTGTACCTCTGAAACAGTTTGCGCCGCTCTGAACCTTGTCAAGGGAGTTTTGAAGCTGAAAATGCTTGAAGCAACAATTAAAAATATATGTGCATGTAACACTTCAGGATATTGAAGATAAGGAGATGCTGGGAGAGAAGATGCAGGAGGGAGAAATTAGAGTACCAGTGAGAAATAGGTGCATTTATTAAATCTGTTCTTGAGCAGTGGCACTGTATGTCAGGTCAGGACTTCTTCAGTACATAAACAAAACTTACATGGTATGAACAGGGACCTCCTGACACAACTCAGTCGTAAAAAGGAAACATACAGGAGTTGAAAGCAGGGTCAGATGACCCAGGAGGAACATGGAGATGCTGTCTGAATATGCAGGATAGGTTAGGAAAGCCAAAACTCTCCTGGAGTTGAATCTGGTGTGGGATGTAAAATACTACAAGACAGCGTACAGCAGCAAAAGGAAGTCTAGGGAAAATGTGGCCCTGCTGCTGACTGGGATGGGGACCTGGTGATGAAGGACATGGAAATGGGAAAGGCTGGGGCCTTCTTTTGCCTCCATCTTTACTGGTAAGACTGGCCATCACAAACCCCAGCCTTCAGACTGCTGAGACCTGTGGGGAGGTCTGGAGCAAGGAAGACATAACCTCAGTGGAAGAGGATCAGCTTAGCGTTAAACAAATTGGACATGCATTAGTCTGTAGACCCTGATAGGGGCACACCCAAGAGAGCTCTGGGAGCTGGCGAATCACTGTGATAATCTTTGAAGAGTTGTGGCGATGTCTGGTGGGAGAGGTTCCTGAGGACTGGAAGAAAGCAGATGCTGTCACTGCTATCTTCAGGAAGGGCAAGACAGAGGATCCAGACAACTACAGGCCAGTCAGCCTCACCTCAATCCCTGAAAAGGTAATTGAGCAACTAATCCTGGAAGCAAACCATTTTTAAACTTATGAAGGACAAGGAGATTGGCAGTAGTCAGCATGAATTTATGAAGGGGAGATTATGTTTGACCAAGCTGGTAGCCTTCTAAGATGAGAAGACTGGCTTGGTGAGCCAGGGGAGAGCAGTGAATGTTTTATTTTGACTTCAGCAAGGGTTTTGGTACTGTCTCTCATAATATCCTCATACGGAAACTGATGAGGTACAGGCTAGATCAGTGGACAGTGAAGTGGACTGGAAACAGGATTCACTGTCAAATTCAAAGGATTGTAATCCCAGGCACAAAGTCCAGCTGGAGGCCTGTCACTAGTGTACAGCAGGGTTTGGTACTGGGGCCAATACTGTTTTAACATCTTCATTACCGACCTAGATGACGGGATAGAATGGGCCCTCAAGTTTGTAGGTGATATAAAACTAGGAGAAGTGGTTGATTCATGTTGTGGTTTAAGCCCAGCCAGTAACTAAGGACCGTGCAGCCACTCAGTCATTCCCCCACCACCCAGTGGGATGGGGGAGAGAATGGGGGGGGGGGGGGGGGGGGGGGGGGGGGAAGGTAAAACTCGTGGGTTGAGGTAAGAACAGTTTAATAGAACAGAAAGGAAGAAACTAATAATGATAATAATAAAATGACAATAATAATAAAAGGATTGAAATATACAAAACAAGTGATGCATAATGCAATTGCTCACCACCCACTGGCTAATGCCCAGTTAGTTCCTGAGCTCCCCGCCAAGGCCAACTTCCCCCAGTTTATATACTGGGCACGACATCACACGGTCTGGAATACCCCTTTGGCCAGTTTGGGTCAGCTGCCCTGGCTGTGTCCCCTCCCAACCCCTTGTGCCCTTCCAGCCTTCTTGCTGGCTGGGCATGAGAAGCTGAAAAAATCCTTGACTTAGTTGTTGCTAAGTAGTGTTTATACGGAAAACATCAGTGTGTTATTGACGTTCTTCTCATACTGAACCCAAAACATAGCACTGTACCAACTACTGGAAGGAAAATTAACTCTATCCCAGCCGAAACCAGGACAATGCAGCAGATAGACGTGCTGCCCTTCAAAGGGACCTCAGCAGGCTGGAGAAATGGGCAGACTGGAAACTCATGAAGTTCAAAAAAGGGAAGTGCAAATTCCTGCACTTGAGCAGAAATACTTTCCATGCACCAGGACAGGCTGGGACCAGCTGGTTTGACCATGAGCCAGCGATGTGCCACTTGTGGGGAAGCCCAATGGTATCCTTGGCATCACCAGGATGATGATGAGGAAGATGATTATTCCTCTCTACTCAGCCCTGACAAGACACGTCTGAAAGTGCTGTGTCCAGTTCTGGGCTCTCCGGAAAGAAAGATGTGGACGTGCTGGACAAGGTCCAGAGAATGGTCATTAAGATGAGTAAGAGTTTACAGCATGTGTCACACGAGAGTGAGTGAGAGCTGGGACTGCTTATCCTGCAGGAGAGATTGAGAGAGCTGGAACTGGTTATTCTGGAGAAGACTTAAGAGGATCTTATCAATGGATATAAATACCTGTCTGAGGGAGAAGAGTAAAGAAGACATTCTTCTTGGTGTCCAGCGAAGAGACAAGAAATGGGCAAAAATTCAGATACAGGAAATTCCATTTAAACATATGAAAAAAGCTTGTTTACACTGAGGGAGGTCAAGCACTGCAACAGGTTCCCCAGAGAGGTTGCGGAGTCTCCGTCAGTGGAAGTATTCAACACCCTGCTAGACATGGCCCCGAGCAGCCTGCTGTACTTGGCACTGCTTTGAGTAGGTAGTTGGACTAGACTGATCTCCAGAGATAACTTCCAATCTCCATTCTGTGAGTGAGTAGCCTGCAACCATGTTCCTCTATTGGTTAGATAATTACTTGAAAATTGCTATTGAGATATGCCTATGAATATGAGGTGTTTGTACAGTTTTGTATTTATGTCTGAGAAAACACAATGAGTGGAGCAGTCGCAAATGGACATTTTTGTCAGTAGTCTTTCAGTGGAGATGCTGAGGGACAAGTGGAAGCGAGGACTGCGTCGTTTGGCTACTTCCATATCAAGGTTGTAGCATGACAAATAGATGCAAAAACTTCTGCTGCCTTTACAGTTCCTCTGCTTGCTTGATGACTGAAGGGAGACAATTGGAGGTGGTATCAGTATTGATCTTTTAGTGAATCATGTCTATTATTTTGGAACAGTGTCATTAATTAGCATATTTACTCAATAATGCCAGGCAGTATTTTTCCTGTGTTTATGTGATAAGTGACAATCTTCCCGTTAGTCTTGCTGTTGCATTTAAACAAAGCTATGTATTTGGTAGTAATGGTGGTGTAATTACCCTGTTAAATGACAAACCTTGAAACCACTAAGTTTACATCACAGGTCACTGCTACTATTTTGTTCAAAATATTATTTGGAGGTAATTGAAAGTACTAAAAATTACAGATCAGACACGTGGCCAAAATGGAGAGGTTTGTTTGGGTTTTTTTGGGTTTTTTTTTGCCACTGGCATCAAAGGAGCGTAACTGTATTTGTGGATGGCAAGCTTGTATAAAAAACAAAACAAAACCCAAAACTCCCCCAAAAACCAAAAACACCACCAACCCCCCAGGCCTCCCTCACCCCCAAACCAAAGAAATAACCAACCACTACAAACAAACAACAAAAAACAACAAAAAAGGCAACCCCCCCAAAAAACCAACCAAAAAAACCCCCAAACCACACTTGATTCTGGATTGGACTTTGTTTTTCTAAAGTTGGATGTTTAAGTTTCCTTAATGTATTAAGTCTTGATACTGTATTGAATTATTTCATCTTAGTGAAGAACACTTATATGAAAATTTCCTGAGCCTTTTTATGATATTTCCTGGGATTTTATTGCTCTCTTGTTTGTTTTTACAGAATAGGAACTGGTTTGCTGACTCTCTTGATCTCTTGCTTCTCATTGGTATCTCTTTGTAAAAACGAAAATAAGTACAGGAATAATGAAGATCTGAAAGTACTTTTTTATCAGGTCAGTTGCTACTTTTCGGTAATTCTGAATGTTAGAGGGTTTTTACATGCAAATTTTTATGTACTTTCTCAGAATGTGTTCCTGCCAAGGGTTCAATTTTCAAGAAGTAAATTATTGTTCCTAAGACTTTTCTACTTGAATATTTCAAGGGGACCATGTGCTCATGGTAATATGCATTTTTAAATATCATAATGCTGTGTTCCCAAAAAGCTTATCCTGTGCATATTTATGTGTATGGATACATAGATGTGCATACACATTTTGATGCTGTACTCAGAGTTTGACAGTTTGTCCTGCCTTCAGTCTGTGTGTGTAACTTCCAGTGACCTTGCAGGAATTGCACATGCACACTAAGCACAGGCTTGCTGGTTCAGGGGCTTCTTTCCAGCTTCTGGCTGTTGAATAACAAAGTGAGACTGATACTGAGCTGGTTTTTTGTTGGTTAAATCTTCTTTCAGATGAAAGATGAGATTTTTTTTCTTTATGGCTTCATGAAATAGGTAGATCTTTTCATAGTAGGTACTAATTAAGTTCTAGAGAGCCTTTAAGATTCTAACAATACCTTGTATGTCTGCTGTCCTCTTTTGTTTTTTTAAAACTTATTACAGGATAATGGTTTTATTTCAGGACCAGCTTTATTGGTTATGACTTACATGCTGGAGTTTCTTACTGAGCTAAGCAATGCATTCATTATATCACTGTTTTAGGTATGGAGCTTAAATTGGTTAAAAGGAGGAGGGGAAAGAATAATGAATGCTTAAGATGCCTTTACCTGAGAGCTCACACGTGCGTAATGTGCTGGTGGTTTCTCTTAACTTTTCCAGCTGAACTGTGGAAAAGAGGTATCAGTTCCTTTCCTAAGCATTTAGGACAGATATTTTCAGTATATACTCAGCAGTGGATTTCTCACTGGAATGCCTGAAAACAAATTGTACTGGATGGAGGAGTGAGAGGACAGCTAGGTGGGCATCTGGCAGCTGACTGACATCGACTTGCCACAAAACTGCTGCAGCATCTCATGTGGTGTAACTTCGTGGAGAAGTTCACAAATGATGATGATGATGATGATGATGATGATGAAATAGATCTGTAGTAAAAAGTAATGCCAGATTATTCTTGAGCCAACTTTAGAGAATTGGGAAATTCATTCACAGAGCCCTGGGATACTTAATTAGATTAAAATGTTCTGCCTCCTTGTTCAGGGAGTAACATCTTTGTTTTTCTCCCAACCTTGGAGAATATCATAAAGCTCCTCAAATTGCTCCTTTATCAGAGGATATTTTACAGTAGTGACATCTAATTACTAGTCTCTGTTAGATTTTTATTTTAAAAGCTTACTTGGGAATGGAAAACACGGGATCTACCATTCACACTGAGGGTAAGGAAAGGATTGGAAGGGGAGATTATTCAGACTTAGAGGGGGAAAAGGACATTACAGAGGCATTACCCATTTCTAAGTAATTAACTTGTTTTGAGGTTAGGTTGCATTTAGTTGCTTTGAAATGGACAGCAATACGAAAGAAAAACATTTGCCAGAAGACTAGTATTTCTGGGTGATTAATTTCCCTCGTTCTCCTTTTGTGTTTTCTTTTGAGTTGTTGTTGGGGACAGGGAAGGGGGTAATCTTCAAAAACGGTGGTTTGGAGCATTTTGAACTCCCAGGCAGTTTTAATGGTGTGATGAATCCTCTAGTCAGATGCAACAGACCTATTTTGCAATGACAGACTGTGATCACTTCACTGACATTCATATACATAACCACACATGATCAGGTTCCTGCTTTGCATCTGACAAGGGGTTTCTTATAAGTAGTTTTGGCAGCTCCCCCATATGTGGTTTTGGAGGCAGTCACTGAAAGTTATGCTCTCCTCTGATAACGTTGTTCCTTCCTAGACAGGAAACTAAGATTGATTGATGTTTCTTCATTTTGGGGAATGAGAAGATAGATTAATTTGCTACAGGTCTGTCTTCTTTGTGTGCCTTTTAAAGTGTCCAGCTGATGGTGCTGGTTCTCCTAACACTTTCTTTATGGGTTATCATGTTAAATGCTTCAGAGAGCTCCCAGCCAGAGCTGCTGGTGGAGAGGTGTTGGGACTGCAGATGTCACCCCTGATTTCTTTCTAGCTGTGACCTGTGGATGAGTGTTTCTCAGAGGCCAGCTCTTCATCCTTTCAAGAATAATCTCTGAACTTCAAAGAAAGTTGTGAGGGGGGAAAGAAGACAGATTCTTAGCTGGAGACCTCAGTTTGCATCTCCAAGTTGCTTCCGCTCTGTTCCACAGTCTTGGAGATGTTGGTGAAAGCTGAGAGCAGTTTAAACATTACCTAAACTGTGAACACAGGAGTCTCAAAAGCAGATGCTGAGCCCTTCCCTGGATGCTGGCATAGATCTAGCAGCAGTAAGTTGGGTTTACTAACGTGCCCAGGTCATCACAAGTCTTCCATGGCACAAGATACATTACAGGAGATGACACAAAGTGAGTGCAAGTGACTTCACCAGCGGCTAGGGGATAGCAGCGGGATTACCAGAGCTCATGATGCTAAAAGAAGTTGAAAAAATATATCAAAGGGGAGAGATCTGGCCTGAATACCACAAAAGCATCCCAAATAAACATCAGAGGTCTAAAGGGGCCAATTCCCTGAGCTTTTGGAGGCTTAATGCTTTGGCCTAGCTTATTGATGTCACACAGAAGTACAAGTTACACGTTCTTGTGGCCTGAAATTAAATAGAAGCAGCGGATACTGAGCACCCGTGAAACCGGGCCAAAAAAGGATGCTGACTGGCAGGTACCAGTAGGTATCACTGTGTCTGGCCGGGGAATGGCAGCTATTCATATGGTAAAAAGTGATGGATGTGAACACTATGTAGTTGCTTTGAACTAAAAAAAGCCACAACAGCAATTATACCTTGTAATGCAGTTTTAAAGCACATGTTTGCAAAGTACCATGCATGCTTGATTTGCCTCTTAGTGGAACTGCAGAATTCTGAATAAATAGCAGCAATTGAAAACTGGGCTCAAGCATTTTCTTGGATAATTGTCATCTTTCAAAAATAACTGACTGATGGGGTAATTTTCCTAAGGTTTTTCACATCTACTTGATGACTGAATGGTGTCTCTTGAATTAGTCAAGTAAAAGAAACCCTCTTCAGCTTCACTGCTTCTCCAAGGCAGAGGGCTCTGCTTGAGATGGTTCAGACAATTTCATTTGAACAGTCTGCTAAGATTGCAGCTTCTTTCCATCTCTTAAAATCCACCTCCAATCTGCTCTGCTGCTGCTGTCTCTTCGTACAGGAGCTGTGCTGTCCATGCAAAACTCTTGCTTTAACTAGCCTTCCCCTGCACCCTGTACCTGATCCTGCAGCAAAGCCAGAGGTTGTGCTAGTTCTCTGTGGTTGCTGTTTGAGGATAAGTGCTTCTTGAAAAACTGGGGGTGTATGGTTTCTGTGGTTTACATGAGTGTTTAAGTAACCAATCCTGACAGAAAGCTTATCATGTCAAATCAGTGATCCAGGGCACTTGTTTAAACTATTTTAAGATAGTACAAATAGACAATAATAATAATAATAAAAAGTTGTTTTAAAAAGCATAAATTGTAAAAAGCTAGAAATACTTGACACTACAGATCAGACTTCCTGTTACATTGATTCAGAGGATGTGTTTATGCAACTCTAAAGCATATTTACATATTTAGTATGGGATGGCAGAGATACATAGATTAATTAGGTGTTTTATTATCTGATTTCTTCTTTCTAGATGTTGAGTATTGCACTTTCAACATATGTTGTGAGCAGTACCCATGAGAGTCTTAAGAACAAACAGGGATTGCCTGTATTGAATCAAATTATTAGCTGGATGACTCTAGGTAAGAACATCTTCCCTCTCAAACTTGCATGCAGATAGTTTGTGGGGTTTGTGGTTGGGTGGAGGGCAGTGACATTTGTTTACGTCTTAGTTTTGTGCATATTCCTTTATTTGACTCCTAATAGTTCCTCCATGTGTTCACTATTCTTTCCTAAGTGAGTTTTTTTGAGGAATCTTAGTCTTCTAAATATATTACTTATTTGTACATTTGTAATACAATGCAAACAACTGATTTACAAGTAGCTTTATCTTTTGTTTTGAATATCCTGAATATCTTGAAGACCTCTTTTAGGGATATGATGGTATGAATTCCCTTTTTGTTTCACTTGGAGCCATATAAGGGTGATCTGAGATGTTCTGCAAGCAATCCAGTTGAGCATAAGAAAGTGAGGAAAGGTTGTTGCTGAATATCAATAGAAACTTGAAGTTGCAGCTGGTGATGGAGACCCTTGGGGTATGGAAGTGCTTTTCAGAGCTGCCTTGCAAAATACGTGTGAACTAATGATGCTAATGTATGTTTGATATCTGTTAGAACCTAATTATTAAAGAAAAAAAAACGATTTACAAGTCCATGGATTTTTCACCACTCTAAAATTAAAATGCCAGTGCCAGCAATAGATGCCCAGAGCCTGGAGAGGGATCACAGGTCAGCAGGAGAGCACCTGAAGAGCAGCACAAAGGAGTTCCAGCCACTCCAGCCAGAAAGTCAGCTTCATCAGGAGGCCCACTTAAATTCCTCTAGCATGGGGAATAAACAAGAAGAGTTAGAGACATGTGCATGCCTGCAGGGCTGTGATCTTACTGGCATCAAGGAGATGAGGGGGTGTCTCTGTCAAAGACCGGCTAGAGTGCATGGAGCTCTGCCTGGGGATGGATGAGGAGGATTAAAGGGAGAGCAGGGACAGGTGACATTATAGTGGGGGTCTGCTACAGGCCACCTGACCAGGAAGACCAAGTGGATGAGGCCCTCTATAGACAGATAGAAGCAGCCTCACATTCATAAGCCCTGGTCCTCATGGGGGACTTGAACACCCCAATATCTGTTGGAGGGACAACACAGCAGGGTATAAGCAATGCAGGAGGTTCCTGGAATGCATTATGACAACTTCCTTCTCCAAGTGATGGAGAAACCAATGAGGAGAGGTGCTATGCTGGACTTTCTTCTCACCAACAAGGAGGCACTGGTGAGGAATGTGAAGTTCAAGGGCAGCCTTGGCTGCAGTGACCGTGAAATGGTGGAGTTCAAGCTCATCCCTTAGGGCAGTGAAAGAGTGCACAGTAAGCTTGCTACCCTGGACTTCAGGAGGGCAGACTTTAGGGCCTCTTCAGGGATCTGCTTGGTAGAATACCATAGGATAAAGCCCTGGAGGGAAGAGGGACTCAAGAAAGCTGGTTAATATTCAAGGATCACCTCCTCCAGGCTCAGGAGCCATGCATCCCAACAAAGAGGAAGTCAGGCAAAAAGGGCAGGTTGCCTGCATGTATGAACAAGGAGCTCTTGGACAAACTCAAACACAGAAAGGAAGCCTGCAGAGGGTGGAAGTAAGGACAGGTAGCTTGGAAGGAATACAGAGAAATTGTCTGAGCAGCCAGGGATCAGGTTAGGAAAGCTAAAGGCCTGATAGAATTGAATCTGGCCAGGGATGTCAAGGGCAGCAAGAAAAGCTTCTGTAGGTACATTGGTGATAAAAGGAAGACTAGGGAAAGTGTGGGTCCTCTCTGGAAGGAAACAGGAGAGCTGGTTACCCAGGATATGGAGAACGCTGAGGTACTCAATGACTTTATTGCCTCAGTCTTCACTGACAAGTGCTCTAGCCACACCACCCAAGTTGCAGAAAGCAAAGGCAGGGACTGGGAGAATGAAGAACTGCCCACAGTAGGAGGAGATGAGGTTCAAGACCATCTAAGGAACCTGAAGGTGCACAAGTCCGTGGGACCGGATGAGATGTATCTGCAGGTCCTCAGGGAACTGGCAGATGAAGTTGCTAAGCCACTCTCCATCATATTTGAGAAGTTCTGGCAGTCCAGGGAAGTTTCCACTGACTGCAAACGTGGAAACATAACCCCCATTTTTAAAAAGGGAAAAAAGGAAGAGCCAGGGAACTACAAGCCAGTTAGTCTCAGCTCTGTGCCAGGCAAGATCATGGAGCAGGTCCTCCTGGAAGCTATGCTAAGGCGTATGAAAAATGAGGAGGTAATCAGTGACAACCAACATGGCTTCATTAAGGGCAAATCATGCCCGACAAATTTGGTGGCTTTTTACGACAGGGTTACAGCATTGGTGGATAAGGGAAGAGCCACTGATGTTATCTGCCTGGACTTGTGCAAAGCATTTGACACTGTCCCACATGACATCCTTGTCTCTAAATTGGAGAGACACGGATTTGATGGGTGGACCACTCAGTGAATAAGGAATTGGCTGGATGGTCACACGCAGAGTTGCGGGCAACGGCTTGATGTCCAAGTGGAGACCAGTGATGAGTGACATTCCTCAGGGGTCGCTACTGGGGCCAGCACTGCTTAACATCTTTGTTGGCGGCATGGACAGTGGGGTAGAGTGTGCCCTCAGCAAGTTTGCCAATAACACCAAGCTGTGTCATGCGGTCAACATTCTGGAGGGAAGGGATGCCATCCAGAGCAACCTTGACAGTCTTGAGAGATGGGCCTGTGTGTGAACCTCATGAAGTTCTACAAGGCCAAGTGCAAGGTCCTGCACATGAGTCAGGGCAATCCCAAGCACAAATACAGGCTGGGCAGAGAATGGATTGAGAGCAGCCCTGAGGGGAAGAACTTGGGGATGTTGGTTGATGAGAAGCTCAGCATGACCTGGCAATGTGTGTTTGAAGCCCAGAAAGCCGGCCGTATCCTGGGCTGCATCAAAAGAAGCATGACTAGCAGGTTGAGGGAGGTGATTCTCCCCATCTATTCCACTCTTATGAGACCCACCTGGAGTAGTGCATTCAGTTCTGGGACCCCCAACATAGAAGGGACATGGACCTGTTGGAGTGAGCCCAGAGGAGGGCCACGAAGATGATCAGAGGGCTGGAGACAGGCTGAGAGAGTTGGGGTTGTTCAGCCTGGAGAAGAGAAGGCTCCAGGGAGACCTTATAGCGGCCTTCCAGTACCTGAAGGTGGCCTACAAGAAAGCTGGAGAGGGACTTTTTACAAGGGCATGTAGTGATAGGACAAGGGGTAATGGCTTTAAACTGAAAGAGGGCAGATTTAGATTAGCTGTCAGGAAGTTCTTCACTGTGAGGGTGGTGAGGCACTGGAACAGGTTGCCCAGAGGTTGTGGATGTCCCATCCCTGGCAGTGTTCAAGGCCAGGCTGGATGGGGCTTTGAGCAACCTGGTCTAGTGGAAGGTGTCCCTGCCCATGGCAGGGGGGGTTGGAACTAGGTGATCTTTAAGGTCCCTTCCAACCCAGACCATTCTGTGATTCTATGAAATCAATTCAAGATTAATACAATTGATTGTGATCAGTGTGTATGTGAGCAATGCTCTCTTTGTAATGTAGTTTTCTTTGGAGCATTTTCCTTTCCATCATGCTTTCCTAACTCTTTGTAACCTGCTAAGCTAAGTGGGGATCACTGCGTGGATGAATTCCTTGCAGTTGTAAAGTCTATGAAATCAATGATGTCCTGCTTGGCTTACTTGAGCAGGAATTGAGGGTAAAGGTTATCTTTCTCTCCTATGTAAGGGTGAGATAAAAATGTTTTTCATCTAAGAGATGATTTGGGCAGAGAGGTCTAGAGTTATGATGAAAAAGTATATCAAAAATTCCCTTTGCTGTGGGTGATGTTTCTATGATAAAAATAAACCTAAGAGTGAAGTAAACTGTATGTACCCAAAAAGTCTACTTGCTACCATGGTAGTATTGAATATTTTAGCAAAGTCTTTCAGACTGGAAGTAATCATTTTAAGTGAATATGATATACAAGGTAGGAGCTTTATGTACTTGCTGAAGCTGCTCTACATAATTAAACACAGAACTAAGCAGGTAAAAAGCTAAGGCATCCAACAACATATCCTCAGTGTTCCTGTTGGAGAGAAATGCCTTGTCACTACCATAACCACAACTAGCACCTGCCTTGTCACTAGTATGTACCACAAATATGGCACCATAAGAATTAAGGTACCAAGGTCTACTGTAGCTTTTCCAAGGTTGATGGCATTACAGCTGGTCAAACTCCTCTTCATCTTTTTGCTTAGTTGCGGAAAAATGGCACTGTTACTTACTGAACTCTTATTTTGTACCTCTGTGTGTATTTATATAACCAGAAACACAGTTACCAATGTTTATTCATAATAACATTGATAGGATTATTATTATCATGTCAGTAGGATAATGAAACTTGTGAAGTTTTCTGGAAAATTGTTCCTCCCTCCCCAGCTATTCATTCTGATTAATATGAAGCCTACCTTGTTTAAAGTTTTAATTTAGGCCTAAAATTATTTTTTTGAAGAAAGACTGGTTTTTGGAGAATCAGGCAAATGAATTAGTGATGGGTGGGTCCCTGCAGGCCTGCGTCTAGCTGGCTTTAGCTGTTACACTGTATGGTTTGTGCAGTGTACGTTAACCACAAACACAGAGGTAAAACCAGGAGGCATAAAGTTAATCCAGCTGCTTCCCATGTTCTTCAGAACTGTCTCTATGTTAGCAGATATTTCTAAATGAATGTATATTATGTTTTAACGTTTTCATCAGTGGAAATCTATCATAGCAACTTGCCAAATTTTGAGGAATTTGGTGTGGCTACTGTCTGCAGGGGACATGTACAGAGATTTGTACAGGTCAGCCAGAAACCTGTAGGTCTTTTGTTGGTTAACATCTGATGTGTCACATCAGAGATGGAAGGGAAAGGCTAACTATTACCTACCAGCCACTCATCTGTTCTCATCTATGATTGCGCTCAGAGAGTGATACACATCTGATGTGTTGAGTGTCATTCAAAGAGGCCAGTTGCCGTGCTGAATTTCTTTGCAGCTGTTCTGACTTGCAGTGAAGTCCCTGGAGTTCCTCCTTGAGTTGGGCCTTCTTTAAATATAGAAAGCTACAAGTGATGCTGAAAGGCTGGAGCACCCTTGAAATGAAGTCACTTACTCTGTAATTGTAGCAGTGGCCAAGGCAGAAAGGCAGGAAATAAAATATACTGACCCCACATTTTAGAAACAGCCTCATCTTTATTTTGTTGATATGTTTACTATAAATACTAATGTATACTGTGACAATAAGCATCAGCGAGCACTTTCCATATATTAATAGTTTTATTTCTGTTTCTTTATAGAGTGATAATTAATTATGACTTTCTGTTTATGTAGTCTTTGAGTGATTCAGTAACGT
The DNA here is from genome assembly GCF_929443795.1 of Astur gentilis. NCBI lineage: Eukaryota > Metazoa > Chordata > Aves > Accipitriformes > Accipitridae > Astur > Astur gentilis. The sequence continues at coordinate 12,227,199 of NC_064899.1, read as the reverse complement.
GAGGGCACTATATCACAATGAAGAATCACACCAATGTTATTTGTCAGCACACTTCTTTATAAACACATAAAACTTTCATATTAAAAAAATCAGGTTTAAAGATTAAATCACAGCAATGCTTTTCCTTCTCTGTCTCCTTGCTTCAAGCACTGGCCGCTTTCCCTTTACTCTTCTTTGTCTTTACTTGCTTTCCCAGTAGCCCATTTCCTCTCTTCCCAGTTTTCCTCACCTCCTGCAAACTGTTGGGCCCTGTCCTCACCTGCAGAAGTTTCCCAGCTAGAGGAGTGTCTTTAGGGGTGGCACAGACTCTTCTAACCAGAGCTGACTGGGCAGTTGAGCAGCGGACTGCACTAAGGAGCAACATGCAACTCTTAAAATCGCACACCTGCATTAGAGAAATGCATTGCAAGTTGAAAGCAAGGGCATAAATCATGACAGATAGATCCCCTCTAGTTCCTTAAATATTCCTGTTTTAAAATTTTCAAGTAGAGAAGCTAATAAATTGATAGTTTCTGTATCTTTACTACCAGTATTTTCAGTTGCACCTCAAAATGTGGCAGGTTTCCTAATCTAATCCAGTGGAGCAGTGGCTCTGTAACCACGATCTTGGAGCTGCCAGAGGTCCTTGGGGCCATGGTAAGTGGTTCTCAGAGTAGTATTAAACAGTCAAGTTTGAGTGGTTTTTTCGAGTAGTGCTTCTGCATCATCTTAAGGACTTATTAACATCAGTTTGTGAGAAATTCTAAAAGCTGTGAGGTAGAAAGCCAGGGAATTAAAATTATAGAGAACTAAAATTACTTTTGTTAAATATTAAGCATTCCAAACATTGTTTTTTCTTTAGCAAAAGTAACTTCTGAAACTAGAAAGGCATGTATGACCGGTATTGAATTTCTGTACATAAAGTGTCAAGATTTGGAGAATGTTATCTTGTTACTGAGAATGAAATGTTTTGCATGTAGTGACTGGTGGATCTCTCTCTATTGCAGTTTCTTCCTCGGTGTTGCCGTTGCTGAGCCCCACATTTCTCTTTCAGCGACTGTTCAGCATATTGCTCTCCCTGATGTCCACCTACCTGCTCCTCAGCACAGGGTACTTCTTTCTTACTCTGTTTGATTGGTCTTACATATGAAAATCAAGGGCTAAATGTGAAACTGCTGAATCTCATGAACATTTCTGTTAAAGGTGTAACATGTGGTTCCAGCTGTAGTCTCACCATTTATCTCCTTGTTTAGTTTCCTAAACAAAATTTCAGGGGAACTTCCATATTCCTCCTTGTATTATCAACACTGTTTTGTTGACATTCCTTTCGGCTAGACCAAGCAGTGGCTGGAAGGGTATGTATTCAAACAATCTTGCACCAAAATAAGTCTGGTTTAGTTTATGTCTTTTGTTGTTTTGGCATGTGCTTTTCTGCTTGCAAACAAAAGGAAACTTCTTTCCCGTTTGCTCAGCACTGGTGTCTAGTTATGGCTTAAATGACGTGTGACAGGAAACAGGTAGCCCGAAAATGAGGGAAAATTTTATTCAGAGAGATTTTCATGGAAGTAATTTTTTTCAGAGGGATGCTAGTCCCCATAAAGAGTTGGGCTTGCTTCTTTTTTGATAAAAGACAGCTCTGCAGAGCTTGTAAATGAAGAAAACACTGTGTCAGCCAAGCCTTTTTTTCCAGACTCGGTAGCTCTTAAGAGCATAATTAATGGGGAGTATAGGAACCATTCTTTCTGCCTCCCTCCCACTTATCCTCTGGATTTAATTACACTGGAAAATTAAGTGGAATAAAATATCTTGCAGCAGACATTTTGCAATAGCTGCCTCTTGTGGATACTCTCATTTTAGATGAAGCATCTCTCTTTTTTAATCTCCTGCCTCCCCTTCCTCCCACTTCCCTGTTAAGATTTTGATCCTATCTTACTCCTGTCTGCACACACACTCTTACACTCAACCTTCTTAGCCTGTCCTGGCTACTGGATAAATCATGAATGTTGTTCTCTCTGAGGCTGGTAAACTCCCTCTTTGTATTTTGGCCCTGCACCAGACCACTTAAACACTGACAGCTCTCTGCTGTCTTCCTACAATGTTCAAATAGCCCAACAAATTTTGGAACAATTCTTTTTATAAAAAAAAAAACAACAAAAAAAACCAAACCCCCAAAACAACCAATCATAGCAAAAACAAGGCACTCGGTGCCAAAAGTAACCAGTGTTTCTCTCCTCAGTGTTCTGTTATGTCATGTAGTGATAACTCAGTGCATTGCCCAGCTAATTACACCACCTTTCTAGGTGCAGTTAAGTGCAAGTATTGAAGAGCATGGTCACATACAACCACCAACTCAGTTGAAGACATTCAATTTGTAGGCAAGTGTAGACCATTGTGAGGATTGTAGGTACCTTTCTTACTGACAACCCAACCATTGTCTTCATGTTTAACTGCCTGTCATTCTGATAATTAAAGCAGAAATGTCTAACCAAATTTTTTTGTTCCAGTTTGAAACTGCTTTGTAGCTACACTAGTGGGGAGGCACAACAGAAACAATGCCAAGATTAACTGCAGTGATATTCTTATTTTTAGACAAATAAGTATGTGTCTAAGGAGGAAAAAAAGGAAAAAAATTACAATCTTGTCAGTATTAGTGTCACGGTCAGTGTCAGTATTATAGTTTTATCCTGCAAGAAAAAAAAAATAAATCTGAGAGGCACCATGAAGTGCAACTGAGATGTAGAGGGCAAGGAGAAACTAGGATTATCCAATGACAGTCTACACCCCTAAGTTACCTGGGGGTTTTAATCTTCACATAAGTACACTCATAGTTTGCTATGTTTGAGTGCTATAGGAGCCAGAAGTAATCTTCTGAGGTTGGGGTTGTAGCTAGAACAGCTTAGCGACCTCGGTTAGAGCATGACTTGACGCTGCTATTGTGATGGATTGGTATATAGTAAAGAAAAGGACATTTCACTTCAGTGAAATATAATGCTTTTTTTACTATACACGTGTCTCTCCTTGGAACTAGACTGAGATGACCAGAATGAGTTTGTGTGATTAGGACCTCAAGAGACACAATCTCTAGTTGCTGTCTAGATTGGACTGTAACCCCTCAGTTCCAAATAGTTCTCATTAGAAAATTTTCCATTTTGCAAAAAATGGGTAGCAGATGTGATTCTTTTTTTTCCCATTTCTTTTTAATTTTATTCCAGTTTTATTAAAATTAATCGTGACACAAAGGGCACTCATCCAATATTGTGGCAGCCATCAAATGAGAAAATGGGTGCAAAACACGACGAAGCTAAAGCAGCCTCGCTTTCTCCTATTTTAACATTTAATTACTGTATGGCTTTACACTTCAACCAACTTCGGGTACTGCTCAGAAATGGGTAGAAAAGGAGGAGAATGCCACTAGATCTTTGGTATATCATTTGTGTGAAGAAAGAAGAAACGAAACATGTCAGTATTTGATGTTAAATAGTTGTTAGTGACTGCACTTACTGAGATTATTATGTTACTCTTCAGGTATGAAGCTCTGTTTCCACTGGTGCTGTCTGGTTTGATGTTTGTGTGGATAACTATGGAGCAAGAAGCACTGCAGCATTATGGTCTTTCACTCAAACCAAAGGTAACAGCTCCGGATAGTTATATCAGGTTAATTAACAGCTTTATCTTTTTCTTCCCTTGAGGATATAATAGATATTCTGAGTGGTTTTCACAGAGCAACACTTTGCATTTCTTTAATTTTGGGAAGCCAGTATGAGCTGTTTTATGAAATAGGAATGTGACCTTCTAAGAAAGATTTACAGTTTATGTTACTGAAGATACTCCATATCAGAGCCATTTCTAGGAAGGCTGGAAATCAGTTTGACTTAGTGATATGTTCTGTAGGCTACAAAGCTCTGTTTGTCAAGCATAGGGCTAATTCAACATAAGGTACAGTAACTCTTTAAATGTTACTGTACTTTTTTTTATTCTGATGGCACATTCATAGGTGAGAGCCTGAAAAGAAATAATTTGATTTCTGAAATGACCCATAGGAAATACCAGAAATCTTAGTTTGACTTTGTCCTTCCACTCTTTCTTCAGGGAGTTTTATTTCTGATTAGACAGACAAGGAGCTGGAGACTAACTTGGAACTAGCACCTTCTCGGATTTGCCTGGAGAGGGAGTTTTGTAATCAATGCAACTTCTTTCACCTTAAAATTTAGTATATTGTCAGCAATGTTCAAAGCCGATGCTGCTGCACTGCTACTTAGCTTTTAGATTACATCAAGGGTTTAACACACTGTGGCTATGCCATTGATTCGGTTAGATCTGAAGTGCCGGTTGCAGAGTCGTCTGGGTGCTCAGAGCCAGGCAGGGGTGCAGCACAGCTCTCCCGCCCTTCTCCCAAATGTGCCGTCCTTGGTGCAGGTCACAGAGAACCTGGGTGCAAATGCATGGGAGCGGCCAGAGTCACTTGTAAGACAAGTGGCAGTACACATCTTTCCTTCCTTTCACAGTTAATAATTAGGGAGAAGTGCCAGGAGGTGAATTCTGAGCCAGGGCAGTCACCAGCGCGGACCTGACACATACTGTGGTTTTGTGGTTCTCCTGCAAGGGAGGCAGTTTTAAAACTTGAGAAAGAACAGGCTTTACCAATTTAAGGCTGAATATCAGAAATAAAAATGGGAATTCCTTTTTATTTATGCTATGTATAGTTACGATATTTTGTGTGAGCGTGTTCCGTAGCATCTTAAGTGACAGCGAAGGAATCTGAATGTAAAAATGTACACTTGGCGTGAGGCCATGATTGCATCCGGAGGTTTCTAGCACAGCAGAATAATCTGTGGGATGTACTTTCTCTTCTGCTCTAGAACCCACTCTACCTTTTGCATCTTCTAACAGCGCACCTCAGTAATGCTTGCCTGTCTGATGGTGGTCTGATGTTCTGTACGTTTTAAAATAAAATTCTATTAAACCGGTATTAAAAGTGATGAACACTTTATTAATGCAAATGAAAAGAACATAAGTAAGCTGTAATTAAGTTTTCTGTTGTCACTCCCTGTATGTCATTTGACTTTTGGTTTTAAATGAAATGAACAATAAAGCTTACCCCTGCTTCCCATTTTTAGATTAGAAAAATCATCTTTAGAATGCCTGTTAATATATGCCACAAAGTAAATCTTGTATTAGAGAATCCAGCTCAGTTCTCTGATGATGTGAGATTATTTTTAATTAAAATGTTATCAGTGTTGAATGTCTATTACTTGAATTTTTTCTTTTCCCCAGTGAAAAGGAGTTCATTGACCTCTTAAACTCCATGAAGACAATTTCTCTTCAGGTCAGGTGATACTGTGCTGAGAACTGATTGAAGGAGATGGAGAATATTTTAGTATTCTCACTCACAACATAAGTCAACTGAGGATAATTGCGGTCTTTTATTTCTGTGGGTCTTTATCCACATCCTCCTGTGAGCAGTAGAAGTGCGTGTGTGTAGGAGGAATATTTATGATGAAAAAAGATGATAAGTCTAAGGCACAGAAGTTCATTTTTAGTGTAGATAACAGCAGAAGCTCCACTGTTCATTTGATCATCTCACTTGTACAATCTTTCTGGCAGATTCATTAAAGTATAATGAAAATACGGGAAAGGTTTGCAGTCCTCATCATAGTGCTACTCTAAAAACAGCTGATAGGGAAGTAGGTTTATTTCTCATTCATTTCAGTAAAAATATGGTGGTTCAATCAAAGTACATCAGTTGATACTTGGTATTGATTTCTTCTGCTGTCTTTCCAGCTTGCTGGTTTCGACTTCGCCTATGCGACTGATATAACTCAGTTTCGACAGCTCCACCTAGATGACATCCGCAGGTCTTTCTTCTTTGTATCCTTTCACCGGTTGCTGCATTCCAGGGAAAAGATGGGTTTGTTTCAAAAGGCCCTGCAGTCAAAATTTGTAGCCTGGTAGGCTCTGGAAACAAAAGCTAGTGAAGACGATTTAACTGATGTTGCTTAAAAGACAATGGTCTTGTACATTATGGTTTTTGATAATGTATTAAGAAATCCAGTACAAACTGCACTGGTTTGGAACCTGGCTCCTTGGCCACCTTGAAAAGTTTGGTCTCTTATGACCAAGTTGAGGTAAACTTTCTTCTAAGGAGTCCTGTTTTCAGTTTGGTTTTATTACATTTTGGCTGGAGGGAACTCATTCAACTTTCACAAATCATTTAGAAAAGGTGATTTTAAACTTATTGTCATTTTCTCATTTTTAGAATATGGCAGTGTGTTAGGAAGGCAATGTTAGGGGGCAGGCATTGGCCATGGCCAGGCAAATGAGATGAGAAGGAAAGTTCCTGCAGACTTTTAGTGAAACGTGTTCCCAGAATCTAGCCTAGAATTATTTATATCACGTGGTTTCTCCTGTTAGAAATTATATGGGCTTGGGAGGGAGGTGCTGTTTGTTCACTACCACAGCAGTTATTTTGCATTCGTGCAATGAAACTGCTGCTGATTTTTCTTTTTTTTTAAATACTGTTGAGTTGATAAAGTCATTTTTCTCTTCCATTGTGGGACTGCAGTTAAGTGAGAGGTATTTGGCAGCAAGGGTGATGGGTGTGAAAGTGAGAGAGAAATTATAAGCCGGTCTAGAAGCTATGGGTTTCTAGTGCAGGTGGGTTATCATAGCTGGAGCTGGGGAGGGGATTGTCTCAATACTGGTTCCTGCAAAAACAGGCTTTATAACTCGTGGGATAACCAAATCTGAGAGGGTGGATCCCAGTCACAGAGTCTACGCTGTTGGAATTTGGGACAACGCTGTTGGACATTGGGAACCTGCAGCAGAGGAGGTGTGACAGATACCTCATTAAGAAGGCAGTTCAATGTTAAGGAAGGAGGCAAAACAATTTGCTAGGTGTTGAATGTTTGTGTTTGCTTTAGAGTATACCTGAAAAGCAACTGAGACACCTTTCAGTAAATTTATCAATTTCATTTGCTATTTTGCTATTTTAACAAAAAATAAGCTAACTTTTAGTAAAGCCACTGCTGTCAGATGCTAAAAATTAGCCAAAACAAAAATCAATCAATCCAATTGCATTTTTTAAAGCTCCAGCATAGACCTTCTTTAATCTAACACTTGAATGAAGCACTACTTTAATCTCATCTTAATCTAAAACACCTGAATGTATTTTGTCCCGCTTCTGAAAAAATACACACTTTGCAGGTCTCCTTTGCAGAGACCAGGTATGATACACACCTGCTCAAAAGATGTTGTGCCTTTAATTTAGAAGCTGTTTAATGTTTAGAAATAGTGGTATTAGAAGACAAACCTTTTCTACTAGAGCAGTCACATTGCAACTATGACCCAGTGAGCTGTATATCTTAAGATTGTCTCAAAGTTCCTATATAGGGCCCAAAAGTCAGCATGTGCTGAGGGACCTTATAGCCTGATCTTCCAGAAGAAGATTCGGATTGCTTATGCTTAGCATTTTGATTAGACCTATGTGCTACTGGTATTTTTTTGTTTTATTGCAGAACTGTTGTTCTTATAAATCTTAACTGGCAGAACTGTGCTATGCTGTTAGACTGCTGTGTTAGTAAACTTGAAACGATGTGATACCCTTGGGAAGCATAATTTCTTTAGTTATGCTGACCTAATCCTTCCAAAATATTGCATGCAGAATCCCAACAATTCTGCTGAACAGTTGGTAGCAAATTGTTTGTGCAGAGACTTAAACGATCCAGTGCAGGAGTTACAACAGGAGTGGAAGGACCAGAGGGAGTTCTGGCAACAGCAGCCAATCGTAGCGACTAACCCTTTACCTGATGCAAAAAAAGCAGTTAAAAACCATTCTTTGACTGAAGAGACGTGAGCTATAATGGGCCCCAATGAGCTCAGGAGGTAGAATAATATCTTTCATGGGCTCATGTAGCAGCAAGCGGTGTACCTAGAGGAAAAGTGCAGAGTTTATAAAAAAAACCTTCCAGCTATATAGATACTGCCAGAGTATCCCTTCCCTCAAGTAAGGAAAAAACTGGGAGTCCCAGTTGCAATGATAGACTCAGCATAACCTTTAGACAACAAATCTATGGGAGGGATAGCATAGGAACCTTTAATCTTGTTTCATAGCCAACTACCTCTTCCACAGTCAATTCCTCAATAAAGCCATCTCTTCTGGTGTGCAGTACACATGCATATGTCATTACATTCTGAAAAAGCATGTGCGTTTGAATGCACAGCTGGGATTGTGGTCCAGGGATGTTCCTGTCTTGCTAGGTAGGGACCCAGAAAAAACAAGCTGCAGCTTTCTGGCAGGAGCCTCAAGACAGGCTCTAAAATCTTCCCCAGGCAGTGCCTGTCTTTTAAAATTGACACAGTCATGTGTGAAATCTTGGGTAGAGCTAGACAATACTTTGGATTTCTTAATGCAGTGGAAAGCTGTAATAGCGGGTCAGCTTCTTGTAGTTTCATGATAGGATTGTGAAAGTAAATTGCAATGAAGGGGGGAAAATGCTGGGTTTGTTTTACTGCAGCCATTTCTGTGTGTATTTTCCTTAAATAAATCTAGGTTTTCTTCATAGTGACAGCCTTTTTTGGCACTGGAAACATAGCTTCTGTTAACAGGTAAATTTCATTCATTGATTTGAGACACAGGGTACAAAAAATTCTTCCTGCAGTTGGCATACTAAATATAAATTTGGTTAGCAAAATCAGGGCAGCAGAATTAAAGCAATAGCCAGTGGAATAATGATAACAGTATATTTTGTTTCTGCTCTCTGTAACATGTTCCCTAAGAGCCTGAGCTTGTTGGTTATGAGGTTGTCTCAATTTCCATTAGAAGTTATTGGCAGCGTGAGCAGAGAGAGCTCGGCTGCTCACCAACAGCACGGTGCCTCAAAAGACATGAGCAGAGAAAAATTGTGGAGAAAGAAGAGTGAGGTTGGCACTCCCTGCTATTTTAATATTTGAGCAAGAGACGAGAAAGTTGGCAGCCTTGTTTAAAAATGTATATATATACAGTGTGTTACAGGGGTAACTAAATGCTCTATTTTTTTAATGGAAAATGCCATTTCAAAGATATGTTGTAATATCGTTTTCATGTTTCTCTAGTTTTGATCCTGCTTCTGTCTATTGTTTCTTGACTGTGTTCAGTCCCTTTATGATGGGAGGCTTGCTTGTGCTGAAGGTTAGTAATCTTACCTTAGTGAAATTCTCTCAAAGAACTGTTTAATAAATAACTTATCATGTACATGCTTGTAACTATGCAATTTACAAAAACGTATATATGTATTTGAGCTTCATTAGCCTTCTTAAGCATATGTGAAGCTTTCAGCCTTCGTAGTGTTTCTAGAGATGGATTCTGTTTCCCAAAAGAGAAAAGCTGAAGTGCATGGAAGTATAATTTAACTGCATTAGATCTGTTTATTGTATTAAAATGGAAATTTTAAATGTTGAAAAGACTTAAGTTATTTAAAAAATGATAAGCTTTCCCTATAGCATAATATCTACAGAAACATTGAGGATATAAATATTTTATTAGCTCTATCTACATTACATTAAGTACAGGCTTTGAATGCCCTACTGATTAGATTGTGATTTTACAATGAATATTATATCTTACAATTTTTAATAGTCTAGCAAAGATTGGATTGCACTTCTTGTTTGCAGGCAAGGTGTGGGAGCTCTTTTCTAATATTTGAGTAAAGGATCTGCCAGAGTGGTAAAGAAGCAAACGGGAAGGGGGAGACATGGTATTTATGGGTTATTGCTAAAATAAGCAGTATTTGCTGCCTCTGCCTTTCTGGTGCTTCAGTCCCAGAGAAAGCAGACTTAAGTTACAGCTATAGCGTGTGTTATACTGCCGGACATAGCTCAATAATGCCAGAGAACAGGTTTTAGCAATGCATGTACGTACACTGCTAACTTAAGGATTACAAGTCAACTTTGGAAAGAGGAAAAGGCAACATTCATGTTTCTAGCTTGTTTGTTTTGTTCTTAGTTTACTGAACTGTTTACATTTGCTTGACTTCACTTTGGAGAGCCAGTGTGATCCTTGCCTTAGTGAATACATTCTATATTCAGATATTTTTGTGTTTGAGATGAGATTGTCCTATTACGCTTGGAGCTCTACAGCCTGTCACATGAGATATTGGAACTGAATAGTTCTGTCTTCTCGCCTTGTTGAAGTATTTATCAGTAGTGCTAAAATGGATAAATGGAGTGAGGATCATTAATGTGTTTTAATTATAGTTTTCCATATTGCCTCATGGCTTATTTCACTGCAGTTCAGCTATGACCATGGAAGGGGTTTTTTATTCATTTACTAAATGTGCTTCCTGCAAAATGAGTTTCTACCCTTTCTCGCCAATATTTTATTTTTGTAACATACACATTCTGTAATAATTCCAAAAGCAGGAGAATGTTTCCACAACCTGCCAGGTTGTTTTGTAAATATGGCTATAAACCAAAATGTGGCTTGTATTTTAAACAGGTTGTAATCCCATTTGTTCTGGTATCATGTGCTTTCGAAGCTGTTCAAGTCACAACGCAACTGTCTTCTAAGAGGTACAGTAAGTGCTATATTTCTGCATTAGTGAGGGTTTCAAATCTATTTTGCAACAATTCAGAATTGTCAAATCTCAACCTAAATTTAAAAAAAGCAGTAGATCATGTTATTACTTTTATTTGTTTATTGTGGTTTGGGTTTTTGTTCAGTGATTTTTGCAAGCTCAGGATTTCTTTTCTTAGTGATAAATGAGTATAAATGGAAGTGTTGGCCCTGTCTGAAACAATCAGATATTTAATATTCTTTGCTGACAGTACACAGAAGGAGCACTTTTCCCCCATAATATAGAAAAATGAGCAGAATTTAAAGTCTGATTTTTGTTTTTTATTGCGTCTCTGTCTGTAGTATAGTATTTTTGAATACACATTTATAATGTAACCGATTTCTAGCTTTGTAGCACTGACCTCACCACAATCAGCATTTAAAAAAACCCAAAACCCTGCTGGATGCCCTTTCATTGCAGTTCAGTGCTTCTCAGGTGTGTTCAATATTACATATTTTTTGCAGTAGGACTAGATGGCTGTCAGTCCTTTCCCCATCTCTGAAGACTTTTCAGAGAGAATGCGAGACGGATGCCCAGCCTTGCAGAGTCCTGTATCCAGACTTGAAATACTCTCACACTTCTCACCGTCTCAAGATTTTTACCTTTTTTAACTGTTAGCCCTCCCTACCCTTTTCAGTGGACCCAGTGCTCATGACTGAATCCTCTGCTCATCATGTGAGATTATGGATGCTGCTGAGATAGAGGAGGTCCCTGTCAGCCACACGATTTTGAGTTTGTCACTGTGGAATGTTGTGTGGAGTTGACCAAAAGTCTTGCTGTCAGTGGCAGCGGGACAGCAGCGACTCTCTCCTGCATATTGCTTAGCTGAGCAGGAGGAAGCTGCCCTGGCTCAGTGTGATGCTCTCTGCCTTTCTGTTTGTTTTCATCCTGCCTGTGCCCTGCCTGTTGTCTCCTTGTACACCACCCAGTACTAACAACGGACAGGGCAGCCCGAAATCTGACTTCTTGTTGAAAGGGCAGCACAAGGCTCACCATCCCTTTTATCTTCTTTGCCTTAGCTGTGTGTGCAGCATACTTGGGCTGTTCCTAGACCCCCAAGGAAGGGTATTCGTACTCCTTACTAAGGCTTATAACAAGAGCAGGGCTGCATTCAGGAATTGGGGTTGCTCAGAAGAGCTAGCAGTTTCCATTTCTAATGCTCAGGCATCATAAAGGTCAGCATTTCCTAACTTGTGAATGCTTGCCTTGGCAGCGCTGATGATATTGCAGGCTTTTATGGAATGTGCATCTGAGTGTGTGAGAGGGGAAACGATACCAACTTCTAAAACCAGGGGACGTGAATATGTCTGTGCCACTTGATGAGGCTGTGGTTGTAACTCCGGCTGGTATTTGTGCCAGCTTCATTTAGCTGTGCTCAGGTAACAATAGCAGCGATACTGCCACAGCATCAGCCTAGGAACAAGGCAGAAACCACAAGACATGCCCGGGATCCCTGGAGAGGTTGTGCTCTGATTGCCAGCGCGTCCTGAAGACTGTGCTGCACTCTTTATTGCTCTTGCTGCCCCTGCTAGATAAATTAAGCCATCACAGGGGACAATGTTGTCTTTGCAGTGTATAAACACGCCCTAAAATTAGCATTATCCTTCTGTTGTGAAAGGCTTCCTGCAGTTCAGAAGGGCAAAAAGTAGATTTTTGTGATTTGGACAAATTGTTCCTAAACTCCTCATTTACAGATTAAAGATTTTTTTTCTTTTTCTGTTTGTGGGGAATGTTCTGTCAGAATATGTTCTTGGAGCTTGCCTGTGAAAACAGCCCTCTAGCTGAGTGCCTCCTAGGCACTACAAGATTGCAACATCCTATCTGAGCCATAGCTAAGTGGAAAGAAGCCTTTCAGTGCATCAGATACAGTTGGTTAGTTGCATCCTTATTTACTAATGAAGCATAGCTGACGTAGACAGTATCAGAAACTTCCTCATCAGGACTCATTGGTATGGGTGTCCCCTCAGTACATACTCGTGCAACACTGCAGCAGGACGTTTTCCAAAAAAAAGCTTCATGGATTTATGATGGTAGTACTGATAAATTAAATGTATTCTAGTTAAAGACTTCTCTGTTAATGGGTCAGCTGCTTGCAACATTGCTTCGGTGTCATTAACTTAGAAACTAGTTTTAACCGGTTATAGCAACTGCTTTCATGTAATTTAGGATTTACATAGTTTAATGAAAAGAAGATTAGGTTAACAGGTGAAAAAATAGCTCTGCGTGTGCCCTTCTGGTTCCTTTTACTGGCTGCAACCTACTTTCCAGAAGTAACCTGCCGCCTAACAGAGAGGCCCATGGAGTTGGGAGCACGCCACCAAAATGCTGGGTGTTCCCAGAGCAGCTTATGGGCACCCAGAGATCTGGAAGGGGGGGCGAGCACCTCCTTTAGCAGCTTTGTACCCAGCAGGGTGGTTGTCAGGATAGGACCCACCAGCTCACTACCTGTCTGCCTATGCCAAACAGCTTTGCTCACTCTTGAGCCCATCTTGAAGCTTCTAAATCATCTTTATTTGGCCTAACTGGCACAGGAGCTCCCTGCATCATGGGCAGGTGCTGTTTGTAAGATGCTCTTGTTCTCCAAAAAATGGCTCGTGTTGCAAAATTGAAACTGTTAATGTGAAATGTCTTCTTCAAGCAGGGTGGGATTACAAATGCCAGATGACCTAGCCATGTATTTTAACTGTTCTCTAATACATTGAAATGTATCTGAGTGATTGAAAGGCAAGAAATCATATCTTATTTTAATTTCTTTATGGGGGTTTTAATAAGCTTTGTAATATCTGTGGCCATAAATAAAGGTTGATGGTCTGGTTCTTTTATTTTTCTTTTTCTCCTTTGCAGCCTTTTCCTCATTGTTCTTGTGATTTCAGACATTATGGCTTTGGTAAGTTGTTGTTGCACATTCTCTTCAAATAAGATCAAGAAGCAGAGGGTTCTCCTAATTCCATCTAGAGAAATCTGAATTTCTTTCAGACTTCAAAGTTTTTGTAACTAGGGCAATGAATTGGATTGAAATCCTAGCATAATTTAGAGATAAAACTCCTCCAATCACTGCTCTTTGAATTTCATGTAATTAATGCTTCTGAAAAAGCAATATTCTCATAATAAGAAGAGACAAAAATGAAGTAATAAGTTATCATTCTGAGTTTTTCATGTGCTTTCCAATCAAATTCCTAGGAAGAATTTAAATAAGAATATCAGTTTTAGCTGTGTGCAGAATTCAGTTAATTTTTTCAGGAATTTTGAATCTTACTCACCCAACCTTCCCTTGAAAAAGAGAGGATAAGGAGAAGGGCATTACCCACCAGCTCTGTTAGAGTTGTCAGAAGCCAGGACATCAGCAACATCCAAAAAGACACTTTGTGCCCTTTGTAATAAGCTGTTAGGAAATGCTATCTTCAGAAACTTTGCACCCACAAACCAAGCTAGCTAAAACAACCCAAAGCTGAACAATACCCCAACATAATTTTTACAGATTGAAAGTACATTTTTGTTGCCCTCTCAAACTGTCTTCAACCCAGCAAGCAGTGCCACTTGGTATCACAAGGTAAACAGAAACCTTTTCAAAGCAGCAGGTAGAGCTGGTGTTCTCACTTCATATATGCTGTTTTAGTTTCATCCCTTTGGAGTAAGCATTTCTGATGTGATTTCCTTGTACATTGTGATCTGTGGATCTCACCTGATAGGAAAAACAGTGAGTAAAAAAAACAAATAATGACTAATTTGTCTGTAGAGTGACAAATGGAAAAGGTAGAGTTCTGTGTAGTTTCAAATAAATCTGTGTGACTAATCTGGTTTTTTTATAACTTCCACAGGAAAAGGTTTAAAATACAAAAAACCCCACAGTCATTGCATTTCATTAATAAAATCAGTCTAACTAAACCAAAAGAAGAGTGCAGGCATGTACTGGTGTGTAGCAAGCCCCAGTGTATCAAGGTCTTACATACTCTCCTATTTTGGTTTAACTATTTTAAAACAAGTAGCAAACATGTACTTGGTGTACAAACCAAAATATTACCAAAGAGGTTTGATATGCAGAAGCTGTGTGTATATCAAGAAATGAGAAAGTTGGGGGGGGGGGGGGGGGTGGGGGGTGGGAAGAGAGAACTGATTTGTCTTGAATCAATGTGGCCACCAGATAGTATCTGGGGGATTCACTAATAGACAAGTGCTGTCTTCTCCCGACATTATTCCCATTTTACAGGTGGGGAACTGCCAGAGTTGCCTAAAGAAGTTTGTGGCGTAATTCCATGAAAACAATATGCAGCCTTCTCTTTGGCACTAGGTGTTATTTGGGATCCCATTATTTGAAACAATAAGGTGGCTTGGCTTTTCTTATTGAAAAAGTTCTCTGCTAGTAATCTTCTGTTTCTTGTAAGTCCAGCTTGACAGAACTTAGTCCATCTTTAACTATTTGTGTTTGATACCATGCTACATCTATTTCTGGCTCTTAGACTATTGGTCCAAATGAGCATTCCTGGAAAGGTCTTGCCCTTGTTCTACTTGAAGAATTAGAAACTTGGAGTAAACAGCCTGAAAACAAGGTTTCTAATTTTGTGTTTCAAATTGTGCAATGTTGATATACTAATCAAAGTTGTTTTATTTCCTAGCATTTTTTCTTTTTGGTTAAAGATTATGGAAGCTGGCTGGATATTGGAACAAGGTACAGTATTTTTTTGCCTTCATTGCATTTTTAAAAGGTTCATAGGTTAATATTGTTGTTTATCTACTCAGAACTCTTGTAATTTTTTCCAATTACTCTCCTTAATCAGATGCTTCAGTGATGTTCCCTGTACTTAAAACATATGTGCACACGTATGTGCACACATGTATACATATCCCAAGCTAAAGCTTGTGTCTTAAAATCTGTGCCAGAGCAACATGGAGTAAGTAATGAATCTAGCATGGCAAGAAATACAGTTAGTAGGATTTCTTTGATTTCTAAAGAACAGTAATTACGCAAAAAAAAATTAGTTACTGTTTTGCATTTTAATTAGTCGTGATTGCTGTTAAAATAGAAATTTATCAAAATTATTAATTGTCTTGAATCTAGTTAAGCCTCCATATACAATCTCCTGTGACTTAATGAGCCTTGTGCAAATATGTTGGTGGCTACCAAGACCCATGCATTTATCCTCCCCCTAGTTCAGGAGAAGTAAATCTGTAGCATTTAAACATAGAAATCGCAGCTAAAATGAGATAATTTGTTTTGCATCATGAGTTGTACTGGCCTCCACAGCATACATTGTGGTATAGATTTTTAACTCTGAAGTCTTATTTGTGAATAGTCCAGAAATAACAAATACAAGGAATACACATTTCAGATTTACCTTCCCTGAGTTCTAGAAATAGATAATACGCTGTAATAAGCTTAGTAGGGAATGTGGTGTTAATAATCCAGCCAATCTGGTCACTTGACACTGTTATTTAAACAGAAGTTGAATAGTGACCCATTGTTAATATTCTGTTTAGTCTACATTTACTCTGTGCTTTGCTGAGCCCCAGCGTTCCCTCCAGCACATGCATGCGTGTACACACATGTGTACACGTATTCTGCTTGTTTCCCTTGGAGGTTCACATTCGTGCTTGTAGCGACCTCTTGGAGGTTCCTAATGGGAGGAGATACAGTTAGATCAAAGAGGAGACAATGCTTTAACATCACACTTCCTTGCTGTGGTCAGTTTATGGTAAATCAGATGGCCTCATCCTTTGGTTTGAATTCCTGTGCAGATTAATAAGGATATTAAAGACCTCAGAAAAGCTCTGTTCTGCTGGGCGAGAAGCTTTCTAATTGGGAGTTAGCAAGCAAAAATATAAATTGTTACAAGTACCCAAAAATTTCCTGTCTGATATACAGTCTTCATAGTGTAGAGATTTACAACAGTGATGGATTGTTGGATCCATTTCAGCTGGAAGTTTGCCTTATCCTGAAGAGTTTATTGGAGCTCATTATGCACAACCATAATTCTGCCTCTCCGTGTGTGTGTTTTGAGCACTGAAGAAAGCACTGAAAAGTCCTTTCAAAAGAGAAATTTGTGATTAATTTTTAATGTGGTAATGCATAATGCTCAGGCAGCCTTAAATTTGGCATTACTTCACTTTTGAGTGCTTCACTTTGCCACCTATGTTATTTGATTGTAGTCTTTTTATATATGTTTTATATGTATGTGTGTGTATGCACATAAGATAAAAATTACTAGGTTGCGTAAGAAAAGAGGTGAAGCCATAGGCCCGGAGCTGAAATGGTCTTTCTTTTACCTAGCATGAGCAATATTTTGGCGCCTGAACCTTTTCCTCTGAGCAGATTTCTAATGTGTGATCGTCAAGCTTGGCAAAATTAGCAGGCAACAGCAGATTTTTTTTTGTTTGTTTATTCCTGAAAGGGAAGATAAGCTTCATGGGGTTTTGGGCAATTCCCAAAACCAGTGGGAGAGAGATACTAACATGACTCTTTCCTGTCCTCCTGTTGCAAGTGCAGTGACAGCTCTGTGGCATTCCCATTGCAGTGTTGTCTGTTGTTGCATTGACAGCAAGGTCTGAAAATATCCCATCTCAGTTGACATTTTAGGTGTTGCCAAAATTTTCCCAAGAAGGCTGAGTCAGTTAAGGAAATGACTGTTCTTCCCCCCGCCCCCCACCTGTTTGTACCTCAACAAAACCTGTGTAGGATTTCATGGAACAAAGAATAGGAGCACCCTTAGGGACAGCTGCTCTCATTTTTAATATTTTTTTTTCCTTTTTTCTTTTGTGGCACAGATAGGAAGTGTGTGTGTGTGTACATGCACAATTATCAGGGTTCATTTTGTATTACTAGTTACCACATCATTGAAATCATAGGTGGAAAAGCAGCAATTTAATTGCCCAGTGAGGATTCATTCCTCTAAAGTCTATCAGAGTCCAGTGGTATATGTGCCGCATTTGCAAAGCTTCTGACTTACATTTCCATACTCATTCTTTTTTGTGGTGATAGCTTTCTATGGATTTTCTAATTGTCACGCTTCAAAACTGTTGTATGTTCTCTCTCTTACTAGGGACGTGCAAGTTAAGTAGGAAACTCTTATTAGGAAATACTTGGGTTTTCCAATACCAGTGCTCAGAAGTTACAGCTGTAAAGAGCTGCTTTTAAATAAAAAGACAACCTTCACTGGTTTTTTATGGTGATGTTTTGTCTCCTACTGGATCTCTCTCATTGTTTGGAAGTAGGGTTTGTTTACTGAACTAACATATTTCCTTTTTTTAAATTTCACCCCTAATTCCTGGCTTTTACATCTCATTCTACCATGCCTTAACCACACTACACATCATTTTACTATGCCTCATACCTGCCTTAACAATGTGATGTCTTTATTCTCCCAGTTGAATTCACCATGCCACTTAAGTATTGTCTTTGAATGTAAAGAGATTTCTACTTTTCCCACTCTTCCACATCATTAATGAAATGCTGAGCAACAACAGATCCAACATACATCATGTATTACCACATTCAGCAAATTATCAACGCACCATTGATTCCCTCCTCTCAGTAAATTATCAATTACCATAAATATTTATGGCTTCTTAGAAAGTTTTAAAGCCCTTTTGCTTAATGGTCGTGCCAAAATCAATGTGAACTTGTTTTTCAGAGAGTGCTTTTCGTTGTTTTAACAACGGGATAATAATCTTGCAGTGAATGCAGAACTCATAGCAGTGGCTTATGCAAGCTTCTGAGGTCTGCTAACCTTATCCTCTACCTATATATCTTGAGGTCACCCTAAATTGCATCATATGCCCTAGAAGAACACACCATTACATTTCATAAAAATAATAATGCCATTTTCCTAGTATTTTTGAGGTATCAGTGTGCAGTACGTGATCGTGAGAAGTGTATTCTGACAGATTCTTTTCTTTTTGAATAACAGATAAATGGAATAGCTAGCTTTTCGGCTTCCTTGTCACTAAAATAATTTCTCTATGGCTTAAAAAAATGTTTATCTATCTCTATCTACAGATCTTTATAGATAGAAAGATATAACCTTTAAAGCCTACTATATCTATACAGTATATGCAATTTGTAAATAGCTGTATATTCAGATAGTCAAGATAAACCCTAAAGCTTCTTTGTATGACAGTATTATATAGTTTTACACAGACGCATACTGTACTACTCCCTCTTTTTATAACAGTTGCTGGAAGATAAAGATACAATCTTAACTGTTCTGCAGTTTCAAAGTTCAGGGGACATAGATAAAGCACAAGAGATTGGTTTTTAGGTTTTAGGATAATAGAATCGATTTCAGGTTTGGGATGCTGGGGCTTCTAGGTATGACTATTAAAAACAAAGGTCTTATAACTAGGAGGAAAACAGCGTTTACCAACAGTTTCTAAAACAGGAGCTAGGAGTGATGTGATTTGTTTTGAGCAAAACAGAGGAGAGAGGGTATGGGATCCTGGCTGGAAATGCAGGAGACTTAAAATTCATAACCTAAATCTGGGGTCTCAGTCTGTGCTTGGAAACAATCCTACAGTTCGAAGTAGCATGTTGTGTAGAAATAAGGTCCTCGAACTCTTCTGGGGAGTGCTCTTCGAAGTCCTTGCACGAGTTGTTTTTTCTTTACTTGTTTTATTTCTATTTTTTAATTGCTATGGTAACTTACTCTATCTTACTGTCTTCCCAGCTTCTAATCAGGTCAGCCATCTTAGGAATTAGCCTGTCTTGGGAGAAAGCCATGTTTTGGAGCAAGATCGATTCCTGCTGCTGCTCTCCCTCATTTTTTACTGATCTTTGATTCATTTTGTCTTTAATTAGTACTTCTCACTGATGTACACTGTCACAAACAAAGCCAGGAGATGGTAGTACCTCATATGTTCTCCTTTTGGTTCCTTGCCACCGAAACAGGTGTCTTCCTCCCTGATAAAAAATTTTCCTAGCACCAGCTTTGCCTGTTGACCTTGATCCATACATAGGGCACTCACATTTCCATTAAACAGCGCTGCTTTACCTTAGATCATCCGTGATCCCCTACATCAGCTACCTCTTCTCTAAAATTACCTGTCCCTGCCCATCTCATCCTTTATAAGCATTGCCCCACTGTGCCCCACTATGCTATTCTCTGTACCTGTTTAATGTCTCTGCTTCCTCCACATGGATCTAACTTGCCTGGAGCCTAGAATCTCACTCCTTTTTCTTATTAGCTCAGGTTTGACTTCTGATGGAGGAAGCTTCTTTTGAGAATTACCTGCTTCACTGTAACTACAGATCCAGTCAAGGGTGCACCCCTGGTTTGTATAGGGATCAAGATTTTGCCACTGCTGTTGTGGCATATACCTGTAAGAGTCTTGCTTTGTTTGTTTAATTACAGCATTACCCCAGCCTGAGAACTAATTTACCAAGCAGAGCTGCCTGCAGGCACTGCAGTACCAGTTGCTGATAGCCCTAGAGATGCTGGCTGTTTGTAATTATGTGACAAGTAGACTGAAACTGTTTTTAATTGTGCTCTATGGCATAATATTTATATACATTTCTTTACTCTGAACATCTGATATTTTAATAAAGGAGCATAACTATTCAGCCTTTTGCAGCATAGCAAGGGAGAAGTGTATGCAGCACTCTTTTCTGTACAAAAATATGGAGAACCCAGTCCCTCAACTGACAGGTAGCCAAGCAGGTTTTGGAGATTTTTTTCCTTTGAGAAAGCCCCTCTGTACGCCCCCCCCCCCCCCCCCCCCCCAAATCACTGATTAGCACCCACATCTGGAAAAGCTCCATTTGGGGTGGACAGGAACTCAGATGCCTGTGTAAGGACCATGCTGATGGCAGCAAGTCACTGATCCTCTGGTGACTGTCTCAGGGTGTCTGCAGGAATAAAGGCAGGGTCTTCATTTGGTTCCGATTTTTCAGATTTCTCATTCAAGCTTTCTTTGAAAGCTAGCAGGAAAGTGGTGTTGCTACTTACATGAAAAACTACAGATCTGGTGCCAGGTGAGAAGGAAAGCTGAGGTGTTACCAGTAATGCATGAGACGTTAAGCCATCCAGCTATTTACTAGAGTGGCTGTTCCCTTAAGAGCCACGCAAACTTCTGTACCTGTGGTGCTTGGACAGTCCCCAAGGGCACATTACGCCATGAGGATAACTGCAAGCAGAGTTTGACTTTCAGTTGGCACGATGTCCTTTCCCATGGAGAACTGAACCTTTAACGCACCCAGCTGGACTTCCGAGGGCAGTTCTTGAGGGAGTTGTGTTATCTTTGTTATTGTAAATGTGCTGTCAACTACGACGCCTGAAGCGCGCTGATCAGGTGAAAGTAGGCTTTGTGCCTGACTTCATGCTCTCCCTGTGTCTTCTTACACCTTTCCCACAGAAACAGGGCAGCAGTATGGCTCTCACAGGCGTGCTGCTCTGCTTAGCTAAGGCTGGAGAGGGGAGATGCTTATAGGAAAAAGATGGTTCCTGTCTGATATTTTAAATCTTGAGTTGTTCACATTACTGAATATTTTAAGTTGTGCTGCGGACAGGTGGGAGTTTACACGGGTGCAAGCCACAGGCTGTTGGCATGGATTACGCTTGTTGAGGTCTGGGCCCATTTAGGCTGGTGGATTTTTGTAATTGATTTCTTAAAACTATGTATTTTGAGCAAGGTATTTGTGAGAAGATTTATTCAGACTTGGCTGAAAAAAAAATAATCTTGTAGCATGAGTCAAGTCCCTTTCAGTGTTCTCCATCCACTTGGTCAGACCTTGGCTCCTTTGGTTGCTGGTATACTGGCTGTGGAAGAGCTCCCGCTCATTAGCGAACTTTCTGGATTGCTTTGATTCTCTCCCACTGGTTAGTGGCCCAGCTTTGTTTAGAGCTGGTGCTTCTCCACTTCACAGAGCTAAATTGCACTAGGCTAGCGCCAGGGTTGTCGGTCTCGGGGTCGTGAGGATTGATAACATCGGCATTATGAGCTTTACTGCTCTTCTGTGGCTAAACTCTCAAACTGAATGAGTCCTCTGGCAGAAATTCCAGGTCATTAAACTGGCAAGTGCTCCTTGCAATCCTTTTTCGTGACTAAACTCAGACTTCATCGAATCTGAAGTTACCCTACTCTTCCTGAAGAGCCACCTGCTTTGAAATAGTGGGTATGGGTGCATCAGGAGGTATGGGTAGTTCTCATGTCAGAATGCCAGGATCTTCAGCAGTCCCAGAAAAAAAAAACAGCTGCACCGGATGCATGATGGACATGGGTGCAGCAGTGCTTCATCTGCAACTCTAGCCTGAAATGTCACTGGATTTGCAAAAATTCTAATTTCTTAATGGCTAGTGGTTTACATTAACAGAAGCTTGATTCAGACAGTAAACACAGGATGCTGAATATCCTAGGTCAAATCTCAGTCTGACCCTAAATAGCCCATCTGTAACACTAGTGAAGATCAGGTACCGGAATTTGAGCAAGTGGAGAACAAGCTCTCTGCTTGTTATTCTTTTAATCGTCAGTGACTTAAGGACTTCCTAACCCAGAAGCTGCATCTTCATATTGTGCTTATTAGCCACTCTTGAACTCATTTGTTTAATCTTTTTGAAACCATGTGTTAACACAGCAGAGAATTCCACAATTTTTAGAAATGTTGTTTGGAAAATTAGCGGGATTTTTTTTCTTAAAGCTGCTCATCACTGGAATAGTGTTTTCTCTAGAAAATTGCACTTCAGCTGACGTAAATATCTGAGTTGTCTTACTACTAAGGAATATCTACCTGATGGCAAGTTCTCCCTAGGTTCTGTGTTACCAGTTCACAGCAAATGGAAGTTTTGATATGGCTTCAGTCACATATGCCGAATTGCCCACTTGAATGAAAAACACACCCAGTACCTCAGTTGTGCTTTCTGGTGTTCCCACCATTTTATTTTGTCACAGACTTTGGTTTTTACATGATAGTGCTGCTATAATAGTTGTCTTCTAGGAGCAGCATATATAAAATGACATACTAGGTCAATAATTAGGCCTAGTTAAAAAGAAAAAAAATATTCAGAGGGTTGTTTTTCAGGGGTTTTTTTACTCTTCAAATTTGTATTTTTTCTCTCACTTCTTTTATCTGTCTCCTCCTTACAGCATTAGCCACTATGTGCTGGTGATGTCATTGACCATATTTATGATGCTGATGAATGGACTGGCCCAGCTGCTAACTACACAGAGACTTGAACTTCCCAGAAGGACTAAGCACCATTCCACGTGACAAAGTGATAAATGTGTCTGCCTTGTTCCCATCCTCAGGCTTCCTGTGGACCAACCTCCACCTCTGGAATGTAAATATAAGTTAAAGGACTAGAGTGCCAAAATCCCATCCAAGGATCAGAGTGCTCTCTTGATACACATTAAATGCTGTCCCATGATTGAAATTTGCCTTTGGAGATTGCCATTTAGCCATCAGTGGGGCTAAAAAAGCCTCAGCTTTATTCTCCAAGTGTATGTATTTCCTGAAAATAAAAACAAGAAAATTCTTTTAAAAAAAAAAAACAGGCAACCGTCTTTTAGAGGGTTTTTGGTTGTTATAACTTGTCTGCCAGCTGTTTGTCTCACACGTGCTTACTCTCTTGAGGAGCCTGCAAAGTCCTTGCTTCATTTCATGTCTCGCATAAGCATCTCGCAGACTAAAGCATAAATGAAATCAGTCTGGGCAGATCACTGGTTTGTATGTAGCCGATGTGGCATATGCATTTGAATATCTCTGAAACTGGCTGTGCTTTCTGCAAGCTGTGTCAATGTGCATGTGAGAATATGTTGAGGCAGGTTAAGACTGGTACGCTGTGAGGCTGTTGCTGTAAGACAACAGCTTTTAGCTAACCTCGGTGCGAATTGCTGCCACTGACCGTGCTCTCCTGCTAACTCCTGTGCTTGGGTTGGCTGTGCAGTATGCCAGCTCAAGTAATTGATCCAAGTGAAAAGGAACCTGATTAAAGAATTGTAAAATAGCATTCAGACAGGTTCCCTGGTCCAGCTTGTGATGGGATGGGCAGGAAGGTCAGGGCTGATTGTTTCAGTGGCAGCCCAGAGTTAGATCAGCATAAAGAAGTCATGAAACTGTAGACGGAGTTGGTGGTTTGCATAGAAAGATGCCACACAGAGGCTTTTTTCCTTTGTTTCCTTGTTTTCCTTTCTACTTGTGTTCCGTTCCTGATCACAAGCACCAGCCTGGGTAACGGGTGTGCCATGAACCAAACTCAGACACAAATCCCCTGGTTGTACGCTGATTACAAGTGAGAGCAAAGAGTGAGGGTGCTTAGAGGCTCTGCTGTTGTGGGTGCTCCTGGGGACCCAGTAAGTGTAAATCCATTGCATGAGGCTTTGAGATAGACTTGTAACTTTGTGGCCCTCCAACAGCAAGCATCAGCTTCCCTACCACTAGCCCACAGTTAAGTAGCACAAACTACGGAACCCACATACACCTCAATGGTTCATCTTTCCCTGAGGTCATCTCTTGCAAGAATTACACAAAAATTGTATCTCCTGAAGAAAAAATTGTATTTCCTGCTCATCAGGAGCCCTGCACAGAGCCAGGTGTCCTGCCTTTGAAACAGCTTTTTCCATCTACACCATCAATAAGCAGATCCCTTTGCACAGTAAAGGAAGCGAGTGAAAGAAAAAAATTTTTTCTTTCTGCCCCACTGTATGGTGGCATCACTAAAAATTGTACAATGTAATTTCCCTGTGTCACACTCCCAACTTGCAGCCAGACCTTCCTATCTGGGAGCTGATACATATGGTACGTGATGCTGGCAGCCAAGGCTAGACATTCGTCATGAGGGCTGCTCCAACACTTTTTCCAGCCATCTGGCATTTGGCCATGGTCACATGTCTGTTTAACGCTCTGGAAACTAGTCATCCCTCTGCAGGAAGTTTGGCTGGGAGAAACCAGTCACAAACCTCCATCTGCTTGTTGAGCGCTAAAAAAAAATCATATCGTGGGCCTGCAGTCATCTGTGCAGCTTCGGAGTGCCTCTTGAGAGTGTCTGAGCACTGGAGAGGGAGTCATTTTTCCACTAGGTAGTGGTCTGGTGGTCTTACTGGGCATGTTGGTAGCACAGCTGGCCTCAGTCACAGGAGATATTTCACATTTGTTACAGAATATTCCTGCAGACTTGCACGCTGGAAGGTGGGCATGTGCCCACTGTTGCTAGTTGTACCGTACAGCCAAGGCAAGGAGCAACCGTGAGCAGGGGGAAAGTTGCCGCTACAGCAAAAACTCTGTGCGGGTATGGGAATCTGCCACACTTGTTCTCCTTAGATCCAGTGAGTCTCTGCATTGGAGAGCTATCCCCACCTCAGCCCCAGTCTACACGTATCTATAAGTACCTACAGTGTATTGTATCATTGCGGCGTACTGTATCAACGGCTTTGTGCGACTTAACTGATGTATTGAGACTGCTGTCTACAGCGCTGCCGTTTCAGTACACACAGCTATAGGCAGCGGTACTATTGAGCATCCCAGCCTCCATTGCTGGAGCGATTTCTTTGCAAAACTACTGTTTGTAGAGCAAATTCACTGATGGGAGCAGCTGCAGCTGGCATTGGTGTGATTTGAAGGAACTGACTGAAAAAGTAGGAACGTGGGACCCACCGGGCTGCTACCCTGAAGGCACATCTGCAAGCATCTCAAAACTGCTTGTTATCTATGACAAGGCCAAGCGGATGTCCTGCCTACTAAGTGAAAACACCAGAGGTACGTACTGTCTGGTGCTGCAGGCTCCCCAGGAAAACGCACAGGAGCTCAAGCCTGATGTCTTTTCTTACCACAGGGGGCTGGTAATAAAACAGCGTCTCATCCCACTGTGTCTGGTACTGCTCATCTATGGCAGCAGGAGTAATCCATATACTCTGGTACGCGGGGAAGTGGAAACGGCTGTCCAAAGTATAACCTGCATCGATTGCTCTTTCTGCTCATGGCTTCCGTAGTGCCTCTTTCCTCAAAGCAGGTTTTGTTTTTTACATCCATTCTTGTAAGAGCGGAAGGGGGATGATGAGCATGGGAGAACATTTGCAACGCGCGCATGATTTTTTTCACCAGTGCTGCTCTGCGGGGGTCTGTTCTTGTTTGCCATTTGCTCTGGTTGGGCCATAGTGGTAGCAACCTTAGCTCACCTTTCCCTTTCCCCCGCTGGTCCCTTGCATCTCTGTGCCATTTGTGAATTCAGTTTCTAGCTGAGGCCGCAGGAGTGCTGGAGAGAAGCTCTCGTGGAGAGGCAGGATTGGCTGTGCTATTCCCGTGTCTCCCCAGGGGAGGCTCTTGCTGGAGTCTTGGCCCACACTTTTGGGTTTACTCCAGCACAGGGAGGTGTCAAAAATTCCCCCACTCAGCTACTTTACACAGCCCCATGGTGTGTGTAACAAAGTCGACTCTTCCCTCCCATGGATGCGTGTTCCTCTCCTTTCCAGAAACAAATGTCATCAGCAATAAAAAGTGCTCCCCAACCTTAGGACCTAAGGTAGGGAATAAAATTTTGTATTCAGCTGAGTTTAAGCTTTCTTTTCCTCTACTTGCGGGTCTTTGAGCATTATCCCTCTTCATGGGGCCCAGACGGGACTTGGGCCACAGAAAGGGGCCTGTGAGCCAGCAGAGCCTTGCAGGCCAGTGCAGCTATCACCCAGCCCCTGCGTTTTCTGCTAAGGGCACGAAGGCAGAATTGCCTTGAGCCCTCCTGCCTGCCTTCTTTCACTTGCAGTAGAGTTGTAGACTCTCTGACTCCTAGAGCAGGTGAGGCTCCAGACAGCGAAAACCTCAGGCAGGGAAAAGCAGGCAGATCGGCATTGTTATTTATACCTGGGACTGCACAAATTTTTTTAAACTATACTCATAGTGTAAAAACCTTTGCAAAGCTTGTATCATCTTGGTTTCAGAGCCATGGACCCCTGAAGAGCTAACCATAAATGTGGAGTGCCCATCAGGTGGTGTAATGTGAGAGAACTGTACTGAAGAGTAGCTGATACAAAGATCTTGTAATCTTCAGTGCTAGGAATTGTTCTCTGCTATTGTGTTATCAAGGCTGTACACAGCAGCCTTTTGATATCCATCCAGGGAGTGAGCTGTTTCTTCAGAGATGATGAAGCTTAGATTGTATCGAGACCTCTTATGACTCACACTAAATGATTTCCCCTTCCCCCTCGCAGAGTAAATCAGATTCTAGAAGCTTTGGCAATTTCAATGCGTGCCGTGGCTGTTAGTTGTAAGGCTGCTACAGCCTTCACATTCTTGAATGAGACAAAGATATGAATGAACATTCATGGTCTTACCCAAACCTTGCTCTCTTGAACTGCGGTGTCTGGTTTGGCCAAGCGACGATACAAATATCATTTCAGCTCCTACCACCCCAGTTAATCTGTAAGGGTGCAAAGCTCATCGCTTTTCAAAATTGTCCGCATGAATCCTGCAGGCCCTTTTCCTGTGTCCTTGGGGTGGTAAGGGTACTTCTCTCAGATGCGTTCGGCAAAGAGGATGAGAGCATGGAGGGTGCCAGGCTTGCTGCTGCATCCTGGTAGATGTGGAGTGCTGTGAGCAGGAGCCAGCCGGAGAGAGTATTTTGGGGAGCTACAGTTGGGGTGGGGAAGGGAGAATGTCTCTGTCTTGCACCTACTCTGGGGTGTGTTCTGTGTCACAGTAGCGGGGCAGCTCCAGGTCCCCCCTTCTCTATCATCACATGGCTTCATCTAGCCTGAAGGCAAGAAGCTGACTTTCTTCTCCTGTATGTTGTCTTTGGGCAGCCGCTTTGTGAGCTGCCATGGCTGGGGAAGGTTCGGGAACCTGTCTTGCACTGCTACCGCATGTGTGAGACAGCCCTGGATCAGCCCTGGTTATTTGTGAGACAGGGCTTTGGGTGAGCTGGAACCGACTCTCACAGCGGCTGTGGTCACCAAATTGTTTGCAACTCTCTCCTCAACTAGTCTCTCCTGGACTGGGTAGTTAATAAGGACGCGCAGGGTTGATTCCAGTTCATTGGCTTAAAGAGGCTCTGAATTCAGCCGCTTCCAGCAAGAGCTCCCTCCTTGCCCTGGGGCAGGGCACAGCATTTTAGCATTTGAGGAGGACTGAAAAGAGGAAGGGGAAGGAGAAGGTTGAAAGCCTGGCACTTGCCCCCTTCCCATGACTTTTGAAAACAAGCTTGTTGATATTTTCTTTATTTGTTTATTTATTGACTTATGCTTGGCAGCAAGCTTCATAACTTTCTAACTTTGAAGGTGAATAATATCAAGTGGAAATACAGGAAAACACACCTTGTTTTGTTTGCATGCTATTTTCCATGTGAGTTGTAAGAGCGCATGCCTTTTTTTTTTTTCTTCTTCTTCTTTTTAGTTCCTTTAATCTTACATAAGGTGAAGCTGGTTTACCTTTTGCTCGGGTCAGTATCGCTGACAAACGTGTTAATGGCTGGGTATCATCCATGGCATTCTCTGAGAGAGGGAGGGAGAAAGCACCGCACCAAGATCCCCTGCCGAATGTGCTCGCAATGGGAAACGACCAGTGATGGACCCGCTTCTGCTCTGAATTTCTTGCTGTCTGCAGCCCTGCTTCTCGCCGTGTCACCTCCACTGCAGGGAGGTCCTTCCTGACCTGAATTGTGTGGTCCAGTGCACAGGCTGCCAAGAGCTGCACACCCTGTGCTTGGACCAGTGGCTGAGCAAGGGACAGGATAGTGCAGAGTCAGACCTGGGGAATTTAAATTTAAATCACTGCTAGTGCAATCATACCGGGGTCCAACATTTTTTGCCTTACAGCAAGATGGGAGGAGAAATACAAGAAAGCCATGTGTCACTAGCACGACTCTTCGCTGTTCTCGTCGCCTCCTCTTCCTCCTCAGGGAGTTTGCAGCATTGCTCCAGCAGTACCTGCCCAAGCCCAACCCCAAGCTTCAGCAATTGCAAGCTGGTCCAAAGGGTACACGTCCAGTAACAAACGTTGCAAAATTGAACCACTGGCATTTAGGGTTGGGGAAATCTCTGACCAAGACCTAAACTCCTCTAATTAAACTTATCACTCTTGCAGAAATGCTGAAGGATGAGGCATTCTGAGCGCAGTTCTCATATTGACTTTCTGTGGAATAACCTTTGGATATCTCAATAGACGTGGCCTTTTGTGCCGGACATCATTGTTCTGCCTTCTTGGCATGTGAGACAGCGCAAGACAAAAACGGCAAAGTAATTTCAACAGGGGCTGGAATTTGGCGGTGTGAGTCCCGGTGAGCACACAAGCAGAGACGGGCTCTGAAAATACTGTTATTTTATTTTTGTGTCAATTTCCATATTAAGTTAAAAGACCCTAGAACTTACTGTACAAAGCACTGCTATCCACAGCTATATTTAGCTGCTGGGATGTTTGTGTCTCCATCTCACTAGATCTCCAGAAATGAGTGGATATTTTCCATCATGGGCTTTGAGTAGGAAGCTTGTTATATCTGACCTACTGTGAAAGGAAAACATCCACTTCACCCCTGTGCATTTTTTCATACAAGTGGTATCTTTCTACATCTCTTCTAATCTGCATTAACACGTTATATTCCCTTTCAAATGCTACAAACTTACTTGCTTTAATGTAATTTGGCAATTGACTGGTATTTACGGCCAAAAGTAGAAATGAAACGTGCGTGTCATTTTTAGAGAATTACATAGTGAAGGAAAACCTCCTACTATTTGGGATGACAGCCAAATCTTCATCTGGGACCTGAACACAAGCCTTGTGAATCGTTGTCCCAAGCTCCTCCATTTCCTGGGGCTTCATTTCCCTGCCAGTCCCAAAGAAGTCATGCAGTGAACCCTGCCTAAGATTTTTTCCCCTGAGCGTGGCTTTCGGTGGTTCCTGTCGAGGGTCCCTCCTAGCCTTGCTCCTCCGCCTGTGTCCTGGGTGGCCCAGGACCCGACCTGCCAGCCTGGCTCTGTGGCAGAAGCTTGGGAGCGTTTGCAGAGTCAGCGCCCGAGCCCAGGGCGGTGCGGGGGAGAGTTTTGTCCTGTTTGGTAGGTCATGATGGCAGCCAGTCTATCATGGGGGGGAGCCTGTTTGTTTGGTTTGTTGCTTCTGTTTGTTTGTTTAGGATATTTTTTTTATAATACTTAAAGCTTGGGTTTGGTTTTTTTGTAATTGATGATTGAGAGACCAGCTGTCGGCATTAATTCATTTTAATAGGACTCAATCTGAGAAGTGTTCAAGCTTCCTCTTAGAAAAAGTGGCTGACTGCATATTTTTTTTTTCTAGGCAGTTTGCTTGACAGATAATAATTTTTACAAAAATTGCTCTACAGAGCAAGGGACCAGACTCTGTCATTTTCCCTTCGCAGTATTCATTTCTTGCAAAAGTACCTGACATTTGGAGGAAAGCAGCCTTTTCATTAGTGGATGCAGGGAAAGCCCCATGGGCAGGAGCGCAGAATAACTGGCTCTGCAATCTACAGAACTGCAACTAATTGTATTTTAAGTCTCTATTTCAGTGAGGTACCGTTGTCGGTTATCATTCCAATACAATATATTGGAACTGAATCACAGTAACTATATTTTCTCTCCTCGTGGCAATTTTAACTCTTTGTGAAAAATCACGGGAGCTGTGAGCTTTCTGAATACAAAGCAACAGGGCACAGGTAAGTGGAGGTGACATTCCCCCATAGTTCACAGCAATTAACCTCAGCGAGGGAAAGAAAAATTAAAACGGTCACTTGTGTTTGCAAGAATTACCTTGTGATACATTGCAAATACCGTCTTGTAGGCAGTTATTTAACTTAATCTGTGCCACAGTTATGCAAATATGCTTATCATGCATTTGACAGCTTGCTCTCTCTCACTCTCAGAGTGGTGGTGTGTGTAAGATGGATTCATGTACACATTCCTAAAGGCAAAATGCGTGATACTTGTCAGGTTAGGACTAAATGGTGTTATTTATTTGTTTATTTTGCAAGTCCGTGAATGCGCCTCACTATTAAGAAGAGGAACACAGTAATGATTCTGTTTAATTAACGGAGAAGTAAAACTTTCTTGGCAGTTCTAAGGGCAGATCTATCTGAGGTGTCACAGGACTGGAGAATTCCTGTAAAGGGCTGAGAAAGCATTATTTGTGCTTGGTGTGTGGAGCTTTATGAAAGCAATTTACATATTTGCACACTGAAGCATAACTACTAGCTCGCAAGCAGGGTGATAAATGATTAACTATAAATGATTGACAGTTTGGCCAAAAATCCAGCAGAGCACTTGAGCATGTGCTTAACTTCAGACAACCTGGCTCTGCTGACTGCGGTGGGGCAGTGTCGGGTCCTCTCTTAAGTTCAAGAAACTGCTCGTGCACTTCAGTTAAACATGCGCATAAGTGACCTGGAGGACCAGAGACCGGCTAAGAGAGCTTATAAAAGGGAAAAACGTCCTCGTATAATGCTTAAATGAGGTTGGCAGCAGTAAGTAGAACTGTGAACAGCTCGTCAGGGATTGGAGCATCCCCAGCTCCTATCGATGAAGTGGCAGTTGGTAGTTGCCTAGCATTTCACAGACTTAGGGCAAAAATAGAGGTATTCCAGCAAAGGACTAATCTAGTCTGCCCATTTCAGAACAATGTTTTGTTCTGTGCATTTTGTTCCATTTTGTTTTGGTTTTAATTTTGGGGAGCATAAACATACTAAATATTTTATTGCTGTTCTGTGAAAATCTCATTCTGCATTGGCCAAATATTGCTTTCACTAAATGGCTTAATTGGAAATGGAATTAGTCCAAAAAAAGCCCAAACCCCCAACCTCCCAATGGTGCTTTCGTTTTCCAGTAGCTTGAAACTCTTCTCCAGCATTCGTCTTGCGCTGGCCTCATGCTACCCACTGGGAATCCTGATAGGAACTTTGCTTCATCACAAGCCACTTTCTTACAGCATATTTGGAAGTTCCTGAAGACGGAGGTGGAAAAATGCGCTCTGAACCACAAGTGTTAAGCAAAAGTTGAAGGTCCAAATCAGGGTCATTCTGATGAAGTTGGTTTTGGACTCCATGTAACAATGCAGGAATGTTTTCATGTGCCTGAGTGAAATTTAGCAAACTAGAACTACAAGTGAAGTCTACCGCTTTCTCCTTTTTTTCCCTTCTAAAGAAGAATATTTGGGTTTATATCACTGTCGGAAACATACGCTCCTTGGATTACCACTTCCACCTCCAGCAGATACCCGAAAGCAAAGGCTACCCTACGTTCATCAGGCATGCAGTCAAGCATGCGATCTTCACAATGATCCCTGTGGGCTTTTACATCACCACAGAGCAGTACACGCTACTCTTGTGTGTTCTTTGCTTTTTGGGAAGCTTTTTGACTCCATCATTTCTTTTTTTTTTTCTTTATTTTACCTCTGCTGATACCATCTCTTTTAAAATATGTCTGAAGTTCATGGTGGTTGGGTGAAGATTAATTAAAGCATGTCAGTGTGATGCTGTCTTTCATTCATGAGATATGCAGGAAGATGATAATCTTTTTTGGAATAAAAATTAATGGATTCAGTGCCCAAAACACAGACTCTAGATAATTAACAAGAAACAGAAAAGGATGGTGAAAAGCTTTTTCTAGGGCCCAAATTCAGATCTAAGCAATAAGATACTGTTACCGGAGTGTGTGTTTTCCAGAGTACCCAGGAAACAAGCAGAAAAAAGGATCTAGAAAATCCTGGAGACAGAAAAAAGTTGGAAATATGATCTGGAGAGAATGGCTGAAAAGTCTTTACAGGTTTGAGTGTGGGCTAGAAAACGATACAGAAATTATCTCTGATTTGATTCAGACTATCTTCAAGGCTTTTGTATTTCTTTTTTTCTTTTTTTTGCAAAATCAACAGGGTTGCATAAAAATACCTGAATCCCTCAGTGATTTTCTTCGTGATGGAAATAACTTGAAAGACACTGGACGATGATCAAACAGCATGACATAAAACTGCTATGAAAGTAGCCATATTTTTTTAGTCAGAGGGGAGGGTGCCAGAGCTTTCTCCTTATCTGTTTAAAGCATCAAAATAGATTTTATGCCTCTGTAATCCATGAACCTTGGATATAAGCCAACAGCTGCCAAAATCAGCAGGAATTTCTCAAAGCCTGTGGAAGCCAGTGGATCCGAAGGTGGGTCAATTGTAGATAGTTCAACAGTCCAAATGTTCTCTCAAGAGCATAACTTAAAGGCTGGTTGTTATGTTCAAGCGCTTACACTTTTTGGAAGTCTATTATTCCTTTTTTAAAGCCAGGTTTGATACACTAGACCTATGTGCAAGTTGTGGCTTTCTGGTATGCAGCCACATTGCTGCAGTTTTTCCAGGTAATGGTTCTGGTTGAGGTGACGAGCTGACTGTCTTCTCATATGCAACCCACCCCACTCCCTCCAGCCAAATCCTCCAGCTCCCTTGGTCTCAGATTTGAAATCTCAACCTTCACTCAAAACTCTTTGTATATTGGTCAGCTCATGAGCGTGAGCAGGAGCAACACCTGATCAGCTGTGAAGAGGGAAAAACCGCTAGCATTCGTTTTCATAATCAACCCTAATTCCCTGGGGAGAAGGTACATGGGGTGGATTTTATCACCAGCAAATTAACTTGAGAGTGGGTGAGGGATGTGCAAGAAGAGCTCACAACTCTTCCATTACCATTATTGAATGGTTTGAGTTTGCTTCTGTTACTAAAGGAAACTATATATATTGTCTCTTTTGGTTTTTTTTCTTCTGGGCTCAGACAATTCAGAAATCAGTAAATCACATAAATTCATATCAGGAGAGGCAGGTTTATTGTTTTCTGTTTTAAACCAGTTCTTCTATGTTTTGTCTTGCCTGCAAAATCCTTCCTGCTTCTCAAATGCAAGATAATGCAGGCAGACAGTGTTTCTAACATAAGCCAGAAAAGATGTGATGATAAATGTTTAACTGCGGTTTTCCATTCCATATGCTGAAAGTAAGAAAAGGGAGAAAAAAATAGACATGTTAATGATGTCCTATCATCATCATAGTCTCTTCAGCTGACATGGGAGGAGGATGCATAATTACCTGGACAGAGACTAAGTATATTGACTTCAGTTATTCCTCAGCTGGAGCTCTTTTTCAGTGTGTGAGCACAAAAAGCTTTAAGGAATAATGCATAAAAATGCTATTATCTTTGGAAAGAGCGATATTCAGTTGGCTTGGCTGTTATGTAGGTGAAAGCACGACGGGTACCAAGACTGCTGAGTACATTTGCATGAGATTAGTTAAATCATTTAAGCAGAATGTCCCCCCTATCTGTTTCACCCTATGCTCAGATGCTGGGGAACTTGGAAGTAAAAGTAGCAGTGAGGATGGAACACTGCATGAGCAATTCCATTATTTTTTTCTGATAAAAGAAGAGGCGCAAAAAGGTGGGAAGAAGCTGACTAGTGGGAAGCAGTAGTGGGAAAATTGGCAGCTCTGGGTTCTGTCACAGCGTGCGACCTCAGGCAACTTGATAAAGTGTCTGGGATCACTTTTTTGCACTTGATTTCATTTTGAACAAAACGTCATGACACCAAAATTCCCACTGCTATCCACAGCGTTCAGTAGGAGGTACAGCCAACATCAGTACTTCCCCTGTGAAATGGGAATCGTTTGAGAGGATGACCCACACTTTACCCCTTCTCTGAAAGGTTAATAGCATGAGGGGCAGTTTCCTATCACTACCTTTGTACTGCCTGCGGCGGGACTCTGATCTCGGTTGGGGTCTCTGGGAACCGCAGTAATGCAAATAATAATGCTCCCCCCAGCATCGGCTAAACGCCATTTCCCACGTTTTGATTGCCTGGTGCCAATACGGTCCGATGATACTTGTTGGAGCTGAGGCAGACGCTAGCCTTTCCAGCGTAGCACTAGTATGTGTTTGCCAGGATGGATGGGGTCTTTTTGCGGGCTGGTTTTGCTGCCTTCGTAGGCAGTTTAGAGAATAAGTCCCCAGGACATTGTGCTTTGGAAAACAGGCATAGGGATTGGGGCATGTTAGCTCAGCTGCAGTTTTATTGGCAATATGGGACGTGAAATAACAAAGTTTTCATCTGGCCATGGAAGTGACTAAATAGAAGTACTTTACGACTTTGGGAGTGTTACATTCTTGTCATGTTTCAGCATTTGCAGATACAACAGATGAAGCAAATTAAATTATGCATGCACTAAAGGAATGCATTGTTAGCCACAGTCTTTGTTAACTTGCCTGCAAATAAATAAACACAAATAACTAGAAGACGTATCCTGACGATTTGGTAGGTTGGGTTGGGGTTTTTTGCCTTATGCTCATACATGTAATATATATGCATGTGTGTATATCTGTAGGTGACCCATCAGCCATACCTGCTGCACTCGTTACCTGGTGGGTCTCACATTGTAGGAGAAGCCACATGGCTGCACTCCCTCATTTGCATTCCAGTTGTATATAGCTTTGGCAATTTGTTTATGCAACTGAATGTATGCAATGATCAATATCACAGTCCGCAATAAGTCTCAATTAACGTTGCCACAGGAATCTTCCTTCATGTTTGTGCTGGCTTCTGTAGATTTAAACGCTCAGCCTTAACGATGCATTAATGTTGTTTTCCTTTTTTTTTTTTTTAATGCTGTGTTTGCAGTATAAAGTCCACAATTTATTTTGTTCTCTTTGCCCAGCAGGAACACTTTTTCCACTGACTCTTTAATAAGAAGCCCTTGTGAGTACGAAAACCATTTATCTTTATTAGTTATATATTTTGCTCATCACCTCTCTTACATTTATGAATTAAATATTTACTGATTTTTTCACAAAGAAGAATGCCCCACTGCTCAGTAAGAACAATTACCACCAGCTATGCACAGAGAACCGTAAGCAAAACAAACTTGCATTGCTTCTGGAAGTCATGTCAGAAGTGACAGGAACTGAAACTGTCTTTTAATGGAGATCCTTGTGGGGCTGGGGTTTTTTTGAAGATATCTGTAAAATGCATTGTGAAAGAAAGGCTTGCATCTGTTTGTTTGCTTTCTTTCATTTACTTTTTGCTTTGTGTTACACAAGCAAAAGTGAAGGAATTCTTGTTCTCTTCCCCACTTTTTGCTTGTAATCTCATCGGTAGGCTAAGAGAACTGATGAGTATTCGTTCTGTCTGGTGTCGTGTGACACCTATTCAATTATAACTGAAAGTGATTATCTTACTCTTATTTTTTGATGAATTAATTTTAAGGCTCAAAGGACTAGTGTCGTCAGCTACCAGATATTACTGCGTCAAGCCTACAGCTCTAATTAGACGTCAGTGAAGAAAGGTGTGCAACCCCGAGCAGAAAACTTGCATTCATGTAGCGTACATGACAAACCCCCATCACCTCTGAAAATACGGAGCTTGTTTTCAACCTAGATTATGTACCTTCAAACTGCAGCCATGGAATTTGATGCTGAGTCTGTATCTATAGAATGGACACACACACACACACCCCCCCCATCAAGGAAATCAGTCAGGGAAAATAAAAATTGTTTCCCCTCCCTACCAATATCCTGTGTTGTTTGAGGTTACGTCCCATGAGCAGAAGACCTGGCGGAGCCTGGGCAAGGCTGTGGCTGTGCCCCTGTCCCCTGGGCGTCCGTCCCCGTCCCTGGGTGCCCTGCAGAGGACAGACGGACGAGAGGTGTTCGCTGACCCACCCGCCAGTTGTGCCCAGTCTTGGCCGTGTGCTTTTCCCTGGGATCTCTTATTCTCCCGGGCCGCTATGTCTCGTCAGCCTTGTAGAAATTCAATTATTTTTGAGACATATCTCTGAGACTCCTTTGAATTCAGCTGAAATTGGCTTCAAGAGTGAGGCAGAGAGGGATGGAGGAAGCCTTCTTTCCTGAGGACAGGGGCTAATAACTCTGGCCTCTCTCTGCCCATCCTTCCCCCCCCTCCTTTATCGCAGCCCTTGGCAGTTGGAGATTAAAGAGAACTTGTGCCCTCTGGTAGAAGTCACCTAGGCAGATCACCCTTTTTTGGGCAAATACTGCCTCTGGGGAGGCAGCCCTCCGCACCTCGTGATCCAAATGGGCCCAAACTAAGCCCATCCCACTGTTCGCTACCGACTCCCTTGAAGCTGGCAGGGTGCCTCGGAGACCTGAGCTTTGATTTTTTTTTCAGGATTGAGGAATTTGGGGAAAGAAAGGGAGCTTCTGTGCCCCCTGGGCTTGACGTGTGTGAGAGGCTTCTGGGCCTGCAGCTGGAGCTCGGCCCCTCGCTGGGGAGCTGCCACGCACCGGCCCTCCCTGAACGCGTGCGCAGCTGTAATCGCTTCTTTTCTGCTTCTTTTTTTCAGCTGGGCTGGCACCACCCTAAGGAGGGACACACAAGAAAACGCAGGAAAAGCCCCCTTTGCCCAACGAAGGACGAAGTCCTTGGGTTTAACACTAGCGGAGCCAGCGAGCTCAAATGGCTTCACACTGGATGCATGTTTCAGTGGGCTCCCATAAGAAAATCACTTTTTGCCAGAGCTTTGGGCTTTGCTTTTCTTTTTAAAGGAACAGAAACATAGGAAGGAAAAAGCCTTTCCTCAGCAGCACTGTTCACAGCATCACAGTTTTCATTAGCTGCACTTTTCTTCCGCGACAGCAATAATGTCACCTCCCTCCCGCCTGTCACCTCCTCTGGGCTCTTCTGACACATCAGTCAAATGCCCACAGCAGGATTGCCACGAAATGGCTTTTGACAGGAACGGCAGCTCGTGGCCCACAGCCACGATGGCTGTTATGACGATCGGCGTGAGGACAGCCCAGGGGGCAAGCGCCGAGGTGGCGTCAGGCCCTGCGCCATGTTCTTCAAAACAATCTTTAATCCGCTCTTCTTGTGGGACTTCTCCTGCCTCCCGTCTGATGGATGAATTTCTCCCTGGGGCTGCAGCCTTGTGTTTGCCATTATCTCTTTGCAGTGAAACACCTCTGTAATGATCAACTGAAAGGCAGCAAAACTGAAAGAACTTTTCTGTGTGTCCTGGCAGAGGAGGTTTGGGTTAACGCTTTCTTGCCAGGCACAGGCCATCAAAAGCTACCATCTAATTAGTCACCCTCCTATATTTAAGCTCTACTGATATTGCATTTCCATTTCATTGTTTCTACGGCAGGTAAATGCTTTCTTTGCAAGATGCTTTCCTCTAGTTAAGGTTACGTAGCCCTCCATGGAGGCGACGGTGCCGCTGGGTTGAATACCCCCGAGGGCCAGGAACCGCAGTGTCAGGAGGTCTAACTGCAAGCAGTGCTGCTTTTCGGTGTTAACCCTGGCTTGTATGGTAAGGTGAGCAACGCGCATTCAAATACGCAGGTCGGGTCTCTCTGTCCTCCCCCACCGGCGTTTCTAGCATAAGGCATTGCAATGGGAAGACCCTGTCCCTTGGCTGCCAGAGTGCTGGGATGCTCTCAGGTGTGCAGAGGAAGGAGGTCAGCTCCATGTCCTTTGCTCCTACGCTCACCCCACCAGAGCAAGACCAGGGTGCCCCGGGGGCAGTTTGGTCCCCAGGGGCCTGTGCCCACCAAGGAGAGCCCAGGGCTCTGCAGCAGGTTCGTTGCTGCCTGTTGGAAACGGCCCAGCTCCTGCTGACAGCGAGTGGCATGTTCTCCGGTGGCATCAATCCAGTCGCAGCTTCACCCATGGCAGGTTTGTGATGAAGGATACTCTCCTTTGCCGCCGCCTTCTCCTCCTCCCCAGGACTGACTCGTTGAAAAGCGTGGCTGGCTTTCAAAAGCTGGCAGTTAAAAGAGGTAACGACGTGCCTGCCCATGAAAGCTAACCGTCCTGAATGAGCTCATGAGAAAATCCGATCTAACCTGCCTGTCTGAACAGTATTTATAAACACTGCTACCCAAGGATTAGGCAGCCCAGCCCGGCTGCACTGATGTAGTCAGTAAAAGCAGCTGTTTATATTGCAAGCTTTCTGATGTAGCAGGGTTTTATAAAAAAGTCACAAGGTCATGCTTTTTTTTTGCCTTTTTTTTTTTTTTTTTTGGCAAAGCCTCTAAAGGAACAGGCAGTGCTTCAAAATGCTGCTGTCTCCATTTATTTAAACATTTTAGGATGTTGATTTCATGTCCCCATCCCCCATCTCAAACCTCAGCAAACATCAAGATTTGTCTTCAGAGCTGTAAAGGAAACCGGGTTTCATTCTACAGACGAGAGCCTCGCTGGATGTAAATTCCTACAGCTGCACCTGCAGTGGGCAAGCTGAGCTGATTTTCACCAGCTGATGAGCTTTAATTGGGAAGAGAAGTCACTGCTTTGGGGCAACTTGCATGGGGACCACAGCCCTGCTCCCAGCGCTTTGCCGTTGCAGCCCTCCCAACGTGTGCGACTCTCGGTGCCCGCTGCCAGCCCTCTGCTGCGTGCAGAACTGGGGTTTTTAATCAGGTCTGGCCAAAATACAGCTGTTGTATCCCTGGATTGTGAACCACTCAAATGGGGTGCCCCCAGGCTATGGGTTTCAGGTGGCCTATTTAGACAGGGGGAATTGGAGGATGATGGGAAGCAGCTGGGGAATGAGGGTCTGGCTGCTGACCCCAAGAGTTGGGATTGCTGGGGGTCCTGGTTATTCTCCTCCTGCCTTGGGCTCCTTCAGGTATGTGTCCTGGGCTCTTGCCGTATGGGGGGGGGGGGGGGGGGGGTTGGTATGTGGCTCTTGCCACAAGGCAGAAAGGTTTTTAAAGCTGCTAGTGTATCTGTGCTGCATACCCTTTGTGCTCGGGGTCCTTTCCTGCTCTCTTGCTGCGCATCAGAGGGGCTTCCTTGCCCAGCTGCTGTTGAAGGAGATTTCCTCCTCTCTGCCCTAGCAGCTAAGCAGAGGCCTGTACTGCTGCTTTTGTGATACCCCAGGAATATTTTTTTTCAGCTGTTGTTTGTTGTAAAAGCACGCTAATCCTCTGATTCCACCCCAGTAGGAATGGAAACCCTGGTTGTTTTGTTTTACTTTACTCGACAGTCAGCATTTTCACTAGATGAGATTGAAGGATAAAGGATGTTTGCTTAGGACTGTGGGTGTGTGCTACTAGATAACAGTAATAAAAGAAAAGAATTATTAAAATTGTACTTAGCTTTAAATATTTTTTTGGCTATGTCTGCAACCCAGGTATCTTTTTGGGGCAGTTCATTAGCTGCTGCCCCTGGGGCTGGCATCTTCTGCTACCTATTCCTCTGATTTTAAAGATGGCTGCTAGAGAAACTATTCTGGTTGCCATGTTTCTTCATAGAAAATCTTTCTCTTCTTCCTGTCTGATTGTCTCTTGGTGCCTGTGACTTATCCCTGGGACCTGGCTCTGTAAGGACTTGCATCACTTCTTTCTTCCCCCACCTCCCCTCCAGGTTACTGAATTTACATTTCTATTGTACAAGTAATTACCTCATTCCTGGCTTCAGGCTGCATGCTTTTGCTTAGGAAAACACTGTGGTGTGGCTCTATAAATGATATATTATGAGAAATGTTAACAGTAAAAACTCCTTTTATGATTTATAATTGATAGCTCGCCACAAACTTTGCATACAGCCTAAATGCAGAAACACGACCAAAGGGTGATCCGAGGACATGGTTCCCAACACCGTGCGACGCTTGACTCCCATTTTATTAGATTTTTCGGAATTCAGAAGAAATGCTGGGATTCCCATAGCCGATGAAGGGCAAATCCCATACCCGTTGCCATGTGCCTTTTGGCAGCGTGTTGCTGCTTTTGCGGCAATTTTTCTACATCGGTATCTTTGGCAGATACAAGCGCACAGAAGCGAGGGACCTCCAACGCCTGGCTGGTGGCCTTGAGGAGAGGCTTCTCCAGCCCTGCGGTGTTCAGGGCTCGGTGGTCCCCTGCCAAAACGATGGTGTTCTGCTGCCATGAAAGAGAGGGCGCGGGCTAACGGGCTCTTCCAAGGAGGAAGGAGCTTGCTGTATTTGCCAAGCCTATTTCTCCTTGGGCTTTACATCCAGATGGGCGTGAGCGTGCAGACACCGTCTCTACCTCCCTGTCTCCCTCAACCCCAAAGGTGTCTGCAGGACTTGCCTAATGGTCCTATGGATGTGACCCCATGGACGGCTGGCTGCCCTCCACTGAGGCTGCAGAGAGTTAATGCTCCTACCTTTGTTGCTTCGATTAACCCCTTGCATTAGATGGGAGATGCCTAAAGTACATCTCTCTTATTCCCAGTCCTGCTCCCAGTGAAACCAGGTGACAAAAACCCCCTACATAACATCAACAGAACCAGAAAGTCTCAGAAATCCCACTGAAATAACTGAGATCAGATCTGGGCCCCAAACAGCTGAATAAAAGTAGCAGTCTGGGCTCATTTTTAGAAAATCTATTTTTTTTTCAAAAATTCTTTTAAGGAGTTTGAAGGGTGTGGAGACTTTTTTTATTCTACTTTAAATTAGGACGAGATGGCAGTGAAGCTGGTAAAAAGTATAAAGAATTTTTCTCTGAGAAATTATCTTATCGACATTGTTCTTTTTATATATATATATGCATATATAAAAAGAAAGTCTAATGAAAAGCCTTGCCCTTCCCCCAAAGCCCAACCTTTTGGGAGTTTGCTTCATAAACCTTAAAAAAAGTAGTTTGGAAAAACACTTTTAACTGAAAGGCAAGGCTAAAGAGGAAATGTTTTGCTGTAAAGTGATTTCTATCTGAAAAAGTAGCTCTCCTTTGCCTAGTTTCTATATTTAAATTTTTATCAGAGAAAAAACTGTTTTTGCAGGAAAGTTTCTGTGCAGGAATGCTGATTGGTTCAGTGCAGTAGTCAGAGTCTCAACAGAGACTAACTCTTCACTGAGCCATATTCCAAAAAACAAGCCTCCAATTAATTTTGTTTTTACTGAAAGATGCTGAGCATGTCTGGCAAATTTCAGGCTAACAGTTCCGTAAGTCAAAGCTGTGCTGGGGCTGAAATAGGGATTTACACTGGAAAACAACTTGTGACCTTCTGTCCTTTTTCTACTGCATCTTTATAACGGGTGTACATCTAGAAGATTAATTGTCAAGATGAGTCTGAAGGACTCATTTGTCATATCCCTATACATACATACATCTGTTTACCCTTCTCAAGTAGGGATGATGTTCATAATTTGTAGCCAAGGCTTGATTCATAGATGATAAAGCAGCTTTGAAATGTGTATGTTTGCTTGATGTAACCCTTCTAAAAATGATTCACAGGATTAAAAATCTCTGTCAGAAAGCCAACTAAACGGTAAAGCTAATAATCTCTGCCAGGGCCGCAGGCACAGGTTGTCACCTAACAAACGGTTGGGTTTTGTGGACCTTTAAGAGCAAACATCTACAGTACGGCTCATGGGTCAGTAATACTATGATGCAGCTGAGTGACATTTTTAGATGTGGGGTGGGGGGAGTCAATACAAATATCTTGTCATTTTTATCTACTTGAAAACAAGAGCAATGAAAGTGAATTCTTTTATCGGCCTTGAGGTTTTAAGTTGCCTGTGTTAAAGCAGACTCTGCAGAGCAGCGGTTTTTGTAACAATTACATGCTAATACTTTCCTTTGTGAGGGTAATCCTATTTTAACGTTTCTAATTTATAATTAAGCTAATTTCTATTAGAAATCGTGTCACCCTCCTTCCCCATAATCTCACAATGCATTTACAACGATAAAGGCTGAAAACGATCTGCCTTCTCCTTACGCCTGAATGCATCTGTGTGTGCTGGAGCATGGAGACAAGCCCGTCCTGGGCAGGGGGCTCCTCAGCAATGGGCAACCCCTTTCTCAGTCACTGCAGGTTAAAAGGGTTCAAGAGCCGTCAGAAGGCACGGGGCTCCCTCTGAGATGGGGGTTCATGGTATAGACTGGGCTGCAAATCCTCTCCAGAGTCCCCGCTCCCCTGCGGGCTGCAAACGGGACAGGGGGCAGCGGTGGCCCTGATGCTCTGCCGCAAGGGAGCAAGCCGGGGCAGGTGGGTCATCATCCAAGCACGGTTTTGCCGCTTGGTTGCTTGGGTCCAGAAGAGGCACCCCGGGTG
Source organism: Astur gentilis (assembly GCF_929443795.1). Taxonomy (NCBI): domain Eukaryota; kingdom Metazoa; phylum Chordata; class Aves; order Accipitriformes; family Accipitridae; genus Astur; species Astur gentilis. Next base: position 12,184,724 of record NC_064899.1, on the reverse strand, counting down.
CTCGGGTCGGTTTAAAGGGTCCCTGCTACGCAGCACCCGGGGACTGGAGAGCAGGAGCCAGAGCAGGGCTGGGAGTCCTGACCGGGGACCGCAGCGGGGACCCAACCCTCAGGCTACCCCGGGAGGGGGGACCGCGGCAAAGGGGGCCCGTTCCTGGCTGCTGCCGCGCTCTGCGTTGGCACTGGGGAGAGCCCCGATGCGGAAGGTTGCAGAGGGAAAAAAACCCAAACCCCTTACCCTCCTGAAAGCCTGGTGTAGAAGATGAAAATGTTCATCCTGCAAAATGGTCAGAGAGGGAATTTTCTTGTCCTCTCTCTTGATCAAAGAGTTTCCTTCCTTGATCCACTTGCTGGGTGACAACATTAGTAGTAAAGTGTTGTCCCTTTCATCCTCATGGGTCAGTCTTTTAAAATCTCACTCAAAGGGCTACCTCGTAGGGAAGCATGTTTTAGTATAATAGTTCTTATATGTGTTTTCAGAAGCATCAGCTCCATAGATACCCACCTATTTGAGTTTTTAGATGTTTTTTAAATCAAAAAAGCCTGGACAAACCAGCCTAAAACCAGCTCTAAGTTCAGAATAAAAATGAAAATTGGAAAATGCATTCAAAACTTTCGTAATTCAACATTTCTTGATTCCTGGTATCAAGAAAAGAAATGGAACTTACAGGTTTTGGTGCTGTGATCTGGAGGGAATATCTCGTAGAAAAGCTGGGAGGAAGGATCTGAAAGAAGGTTTTGCTTTTTTGTTGTTCACCCGTTACTCATCTTAGCGTGAGGTCTGCAGCTGAGGAAGCTATAGGGTTTGTAATCTTCTGGTCTGTTGGGGTTTTGCTTGGTTGGCTTTTGTGGGGTTTTGGGGTTTTTCTTGGTTTTTGTTTTCCCCTGGGAAAACAGTTTTTAAAAAAGGGCCAGATTTATTACAACACTTGAATGCTACAAATCATCACTGTCCTGTAATGCTAAATCTTGATACAAACACGAAAACAGAAAGGCTTTTGGGGCTAGACTTGACTGTTCTGCACTGTTTTTCTCTCTCCTCCTCTCCCGCTTTTCCCTTCCAAAATCACTGATGTATCCCTAATAGGAAAAATGCAAAGTGTGCAAGTTGTCTGGGCACTATGGCTCAACATCTTGTCATGTTGCAGTATTATGTTGACTGTTCTATAAAGGGAGAGTGCATGAAAAAATTCCAGAAGCGCTGTTCTCTTTCAGGCAACCGCAAAAGCAATTCCCCTTTTTTGTTGGCCGTGGGAAAAGAGATTCTACAGAGATGGGCATCTCGGAGCTAATCAGCCGGTTTGACTTAATGGGAGCTGTATGGAGGAAAGCCAGTGGCATATTGCAGACCTAACTGTGCTCAGACTTAGCTATTGTTTCTCTCGAACGCTTTTTTTGGATGCAGAAAGAAAAGAGAAGGAGCTGCAGAATTCTGCTTCCAACAACTGGGTGTATTGATTGATCATAATTATCTTATAAAATGGGAGGGGATGAAATAGGGAAACTTGACCTTATTGTTTTTAAGACTTTTGAGGGATTAATGTATTTATTTTGGTATTTTGTGGTTATGCCCACTGAAGTATGAAGTCCTTCAGCTACATGTGTCTGTCCATGTGTTTTTATTTTAAGATATTTATAGAGCTCCACTATTGCAGTAGCTGTGCCTTTCACAATCTGTAGTTCAGTACATTGCTCTGAACTAACACTGGTGTCTACCCCCCTCTTTGCACACGGGGAATTGAGACAAAGCATATGCATTTGTTGAACTCGGAGGAGTTTTCTTCCTCATTTAAAGCAGAGTATTTGTTTCAGTATATGGAACACCAAGTCTTGAAGAGCCTCAGCACAATGAGTCAGAATCATTAAACCATGTTCTGTATGATGCAGCCGATGCTCTAATGCTTATAGTTCCTGCCTGCCTCATACCCGCATACATCCCGTTAACATTTCTGCCGTGGGGAAGAAATGGGACCCAGTCCTTTCCAGAAACAAGGAGTCCTCGGCAAAAGCAGATAAAAAGGCTCAGCAAGGAAGCAAAGACCTTCATCACCCCTTTTTCGCTTGGTTACAAAAGGGTTCATGGTGGACCTACGGCTTAATTCTTTGATTGGAGCAAAAAGCTTCCTAACTTTTTCTCGTTGGCTGTGGTTTTTGTAGTGCTGGTTTATGAAAACAAGGGTGCTCTCTCCATTCTATTTAACGAGAGCAGTAGCAAATCACCAGGCTGTTAAATTGTTGGTTTGCTCACATGATGTGTGCCTGTGAAAATGCTACCTTGGGTCAAAATAAAGCTGAATAGTAAAGCCATGTGACTACTAAGGGAGAGAAAGGGCATGAAAAGCAATGGAGTAGCACATTAGAAAACACTTGTTATAGGCTTGATTGGAAAAGTATTGAAGTTAATGGCGATATCTTCTTCAGCAGGTTTGGATCAGGCTGTTACAGAAAAGCATTTGGGCTCATTCTATGGTTGCTTTATATAAAAGAGATCTGGGGCTCGATGACTGCAATGGAGGGGTGCCTCAAGGGGCTTTACACAAGCCACTTGGGCGTGAGCCTGGTCACACTCTGTTCGAGCAGGAGCCTGGGATGATGCTCTCGGGGGTCGTTCCCTACTCTCTGCTCTCAAGCCTTGCTTCAGCAGTTCTGACACTGCAGTGATTAAATTCCCTTAGAAATTTGCATGGTTACAATTGTTCCAAGCTGTTGCGGTTTAACCCCAGCCAGCAGCTAAGCACCACATAGCCGGTCGCTCACTCCTCCCCCCTCCCAGTGGGATGGGAAGGAGAGTTGAAAAAAAGAAATAAAACTCATGGGTTGAGACAAGAATGGCTTAATAACTAAAGTAAAATAAAACCCAATAATAATGAAATATCATGATAAGAATTGTAATGAAAAGTAATATAACCCCCCAAAAAAGAGAGAGAAATAAAACCCAAGACAAGTGATGCACAATGCAATTGCTCACCACCTGTGGACCGATGCCCCAGCAGCGATCGGCCCCTCCTGGCCAACTCCCCCAGTTTATATACTGAGCATGACGTTCTATGGTACGGAATATCCCTTTGGCTAGTTCAGGTCAGCTGTCCTGGCCGCGCTCCCTCCCAGCTTTTGTACACCTGCTTGCTGCCAGACCATGGGAAACTGAAAAACCCTTAACTAAGGACAAGCGCTACTGAGCAACAACTAAAACATCAGTGTGTTATCGACATCATTCTCATGCTAAATCCGAAACATGCTGTACCAGCTACTAGAAAGAAAATTAACTCTATCCCAGCTGAAACCAGGACACAAGCCTTGACGTTGACGTGCTTGTTTCACTATTAAAGTTAATGCAGGAGCAGTCAGCCCTTCTTTATCCGAAAGGTACGCCAGACAGAAAAGTCCTCTGAAGCAATTCTTGCCTCCGTGCTGGAAACCACTTGGGTTCAGGCACGTTAACCCTATCTCACTGGAGGTCTTTGGGCTTCCTGGGCCTGGCTGATTGTCAGAGGCAAATCCTTCCCCCCAGAGCCCCACAGTAGCATCCCGTGGTTCGGGTGGGAGCTGGATTCTTTGGGGAGGGCTCTGAATCGTGTCTCAGCACCCCGCGCTGCATCCCTGGAGATCCACTGTGCCGTGGAGCGCGATGCACGGGCACCCGGCGGCTCTGCTGAAGTGACCCTGGGTCCAGCCGGGCCTGTAGGACTGCTGGGCACGGGCTGGCTCTGGGTCCCCGGGGCATCTCGCTGCGCCGGCGGCGAGAGGGTGTCGAGGGGACGGCTCGTCTGTCTCTGCCGCCTTGGCTGACTAGCTTGGGCTCCCTGCTGCACAAAGTGGGGCATCTGCTGGAGCTGAGCTGCTTTGGAGCCAGCCTTTGATGCGTTACTCTGTTGGGGCAGATAAATCTCCCAAAGCTCGAGCTGAGTTTTCATAGAGCCAGGTTCGACCCACGGCCATGCTGGTATGCGACTAAGATAAGCCATCCCTGCGTAGCTGAAAGTTGCCTCTTGATAATTTATTCCCCACTAGGAAAATATGTGGTTTAATGCTGGTGTCGGTGCGTGTACGTGAGCATGCGCTGCCTTGCCACGTTGCTCATTTAGCAGTATCGAAGATGGGATGGTCCGGGCCTTTGCTCCCTGTCTTTTGCCTGTAATACAGAAAGGTGGGGCGGATGGTCAGTTTATTTGGTTTTTTTCGGGGGGAGGGGGGGAGGAATCAGAGGTGGTTTCACCACCATATTGTTAGTTGAGGTCACCTTGCATCTGCTAAGAGTGCTTCTGCAGGGAAGACAGAGGTCCTGAGGGATTTTGGGCCCTCAGGCCAGGGAGACCAGGGGAGCTCATAATGCCTCTCTGCCCCACTGTCACTTTGTAAAAGGGAAATTTTCCATGTATAAAGTCTGGTAGCTGTTCCTCTGAAATATTTAATTCCCTAATGGGTAAAGCTCATCCCTTTAGAGATGGCCATAAAAACCGAATAACACAGCTTTTGGGATGCTGAGGTGATGCTGTGGCTGGCTCACAGTGTGAGAGTGGATTACACCCTGGTGTTGGCAAAGCGTTTTGAAACTCTGAGGAGAGCACCCTAGATTCATAATTCATAGGATTTAAGTCCAGAAGGGACTATTAGATCATCCAGCCTGACCTGCATAATGCAGGTCATAGCATTTTGCTGAGTAATTTCTGCTTCAGTCCTGTAACTTCTGTTTGAGCTACAGTGTACATTATAGAGGAACATGTAGTTTTAATTAAATGAATCCAGAAATTAAGATTTTTTTATTATTATTCAGTGGTAGTTTGGTCTAGCAGCTAATTGCTTTTGATGGTTTGTGATGAATAAAATAAATTGTATCTTGTTTCTAAGCTAAGTTTCCAGCCATTAGATCTCACTACACTTTTGTCTCCTAGAATAAAGAGCCATCTACCCGCAGAAATTACCTTTTTAATGTGAAAGTTTTCGCTATGAACTACAAAATCCTGAAGTTCAGGATCTTGATAACTTCAACTGGACATAATGAAAAGAAGAGAACCTCTGTGTTCCTTGGATAGATCATGCGTTTTTTTCTGTACATTTATTATGCCTGCAGAACAGACTTGCTATTTGTGGAAATTAACAAAAGCAAATCCCTTCTAATACATTAGTAAACATGGCTCAAAGCCTGTTCTTCAGTCAGGTGGAGGAATTGTCTCCTGCCTTGGAAAAAAACTCAGCTGAAATAAAAATTGATATTAGAGCTATGAAAAGCATTTCATCAGACCTCAGATGCAGTTGAACTTAGCCTTGGGCCAGAGGCTGAGTGAGTTCATGAACCTCAGCTCATGCTAGCAAAAATTCAGCTGTGAGAAATGCTGCTTCTCGTCCTCCCATGACAACTCGCACCTTCAACCATGCTCCCCAGAGCCACCCGTACAGGAAGGACATGGAGGGAGACAAAAGCAGGAGGAAGCAGCTTACATCTCTTTTTGACCCTCGTTTTTCCTGAGAGAGGATTTGATTGCCCTTCCCCACTTTTCCCTCAGTGTGTGGGGATGCAGGATGGCGTGAGAGTGTCCGAGACGTCCACGATGCAGACTCTTGCCTTATATTGTCCTTGAAGGACTTTCTGGGTTGTTGGATACTGGCCCTGCCCAGAGGAAAAGTAAATAAGCAAGATAACTCCCATCCCATCTGATAATGTTTGTTGGGATGGAGAGGAGTGGAATACTTTTGCTAGAGCTAGGCATCTCCATCAGAAGCTCTCTGCTGGTAAAATGCTGGCAAAGTGCTCCTTACATAGAGGCAGTTTGTAAGAGTCCCTTAAAATATATAATGACTGCAAAATCATGTTACTGCATCTCACAACTTCTGTTTTTTAAATCATAAAATGGAGCTGCTTGCTGCAGCTATGCTGAAAATGTTAAATGTGGACCTGGCTTTAGTTCGAGGGAGTCGAAGTGGTTGGCATGTTTGGTTAGTTGCCACAGTAAGAAGTTAACTGTGAGGAAGACCCACGTGATTATCAGGTTTGTTTTTTTAATACAGAAAGCAAACTTAGAAAGAGTGTTATCCACAAATGCTGTCATCACTGATAGTTATGCAAAAGATGCTAGATACCTACATAACTACTTTGACCTTTAGTTTTCCTGCAATAGATGGTTATGGATATACTTCTCAGAGCTTTCTATTTTGGCCACCTACCCTAATTTCCCTCTTATTTTCCAAATTCTTCAGCTATGCCTACAGTGGAGAAATGTGCTCTGATAGATTGGTTTCTGCAGTGTATAGTACAAGAAGAAGCTGGTCAGGAGTGAAGCACCTATGTGTTGCTGGGTCAGCACCAATAGTTGACCAGCTACGGGAGGGTTTCCACCAGTGGGCCGGACACTATCGTGTCTTCAGTCTGCCACATCCTACTGCTCCTGTTCCATGGGGCCAAGGGAGCGGCAAGAGGTCCGTTAAAAACATTCCCTTTACTTAACACATACCGGTCCTAGAGTAGAGAAGTCTTTGGTGGCTCTTTTGGATGTGGTCAGTGTTCTCTCAGCTGGAGCTTCGTTGGCAAGCTAGTCCCCACCTGCAACTCTTCACAGCCCAGTTGCTTTTTTTTTGTTCTGTCTGAGCCTCTGCTGGCTGGTGTATAGCTCTTCTGAAAGAAACCAAACCAAAAGGAAGTTGCAGAGAAAAGAAGGTGCATACAGGTGATGCTGGAATTCATAGGAGTGATGCAGGGTACAGGGGAAAGTGAACACCAATCTTGGCTGAAAAGCTCACACCATAGTTTTGTGAAGAGCCACCATAAAGGAGATAGTACTCTCTTCCTTGGCTACTTGTTCCTGCCCTCTTCTTTGTTTTGGCAGAAGAGATGATGGAGCTGGAGATTAGGGTGCTGGTCTGGCTGAAAATAAATACAGCAACCCAAAAATTGTTAGTCTTATTGGGGGGGAGGTGAACTTCGACTACTACATGTTTAAAAGATGGACTGGTATGAGAACCAGCAGCCTGCTAAGTTGCTGGTTGCAAGTTGTGAGCATTCTGTGTAGAGTGTGCTAAAAAGGTGCAAACGCCGGTACCCAATCCGGCCATGAAAAGCAGTTGTTACTTATCCCCCGGCCAGTTTCTTTCCCTGGTGACTGCATGCAGGAAAGCAAGCTGAGGTATTGTGTCCATAAATGTTTTGATAAACCAGATGGATCCCTTGCCAAGCCATCTGATTTTATTTAGTTTTATCTCCACATTTCTTTTGCAGCCAATTTCTATTGTATGTCTAATGAATCTGTAGTGCTACTATCTCCTTTGGTAATTGTCTTTCCTGTGCATTGACTGGCATGTTGGCAGATGATCGATGGCCTCGGGCTGCTGCGTAAAAGATCCAACAGTGGCAATACTGGCAGGACCGTAGCAGATGCTTTGACGTTGCTAACGTGGGGTGCTGGGTTAAAGTTAGACTGTAACACACGCAAACGTAAGTGCCGTTGATTTCATTGAGATGACTGGCCTGTAGTCATCACTCGGATCTGAATGCTTCATAATATTACATTAGCCATTTCCCTTATCCCACTTGTAACAATTTCTTTATGACGCAGTGGCCTGTGTAGCACTTGCAGAAGGGTGTTTTATGTGGATATTTGTTTTCTATAAGTATATAAAGAGATATCCATCTAGATGTATAATAAACACCCCATAAAGCAGCTTGACTCTGCATGGAGATTTGCAGCTGTGTTTACATAGCCTGACACTGCAATATCTATACATCATCTCTTCCTCAAGGAAGTCTTGCTTCTCTTTTATCTCTTCGTGCCTTTTAAAGGCTCTGAGATAGAATTTACTTTGCTCCCTCGCAAGACCAAAGCTTACCATCACCCTGTTGCATCTGCTCCTTAGTAGATGCTGTGGAAACACGACAACATAATAAAGTGTCGTGCTAACTTGATCCAAGCGGAGTTGGAAGAGTTACACTTGAACTTCAGCACTGCTGGTGGGAATGTGACTTGAATTAATGAACATCTAGGTCAGGTTTAGACCTCGTTTTCCTCATGCCAACAGGCTGTGAGTCTCACAGTCTCCTTGGCTGGAACTGTGTTTAGATGAGGTCATTAACACGCTCTCCCCCAAACCTCTCCAAAGATGCTAACAAATTAGCAAAAGCGCTGTTCCTGCTGGTATCCTTTGTTATCAAGGAATGGGTTCTGCAAAATTCACCAGTGGAAAGCAATTCCTCGCCTCTGCGGGTGGCTCGGCACTGCGGGCACGGAGCTCAGATCTCTCAAAGGAATTCCCACCTTCTGGTTCGATTATCAAGCCTTTGACTTGCTGGGGTTTTCTGAACTTACTCCAGGAGCCTCGCTAGGCAGAGCTGCCTTGTTACTCAGTCCTGCTCTCTTGTGTGAGGTCTAAGTAGGGATTAATTTGTTCCTTTGTTAGAAATCATGCAGGGCCAATGGAGCCTGTCGCCATACACTTCCCTACGAATACCTAAATAACGCCATTAGCCTGCATACGCGCGTGTGTGCATATGCACGCGTGTAATCGCACAGAAACGCGCACTTCTCTAATACTAGAGGTTTCCTGTAGGTGGTAGGAAACTCCACAGTTTACGTTTACAGCTCCTTGCTCCAATTTCCATTGGGGTGACGGTAGTTAGAAGCTGCCATCTGCTTGTGCGGGGCGTCTTCTACGAAGAGCGGCTAAAACCGTTCCTCCCCAGAGAGCTGGTGTGGAGTTTCCTCCGCACGGCGTTTGTGGAAGGTCGTCCCTCCTCTGCTTTGCTTCTGCCCGTTTCCCTGGCTGCAGCAAGGCGGAGGAGACGGGAGGACGGAGGGCAGGAGCCCCGGCGGAGGCTGCTGTGCCGCAGTCCCGCTTGTCCCTTCGGGCAGCTGGTCTCCAGCACGATGCCGGTCGTCTGGAGATGTCTCTGGGTGGCTCCTGGGGAGGGCAATGCGAGCCACAGATGTGGCTAAAGCTCTGCCTGGTTTAGGCAGTGGTGATTTCCAGCAGATGTAAGTGGAGCGTGAGAGCAGACTCTGTACTCTTCTTCCCAGCCGCCACCCCTGAGTTATAAAACCCTGGGTCACATGCACCCTGGGGCTCCTTGGGCTGAAGGATAAAAAAGCAATTGAGCTTAGTGTGCCTGATTTTGCTACCCTTTGTATTGCACATGCAAACTTGATATAGAGGCCTGAGGCTTTGAGCGAGTTGGAGAGAAAAGCCATGTTTATTTGCTGGCAATTCTCTGGTGCAGAGTTACACTGTGTGCTTCCTCTAGAGAACACAGAATATTTTACAAGTCTTATTAGCCTCATTTTCACAGACAGAGATGCTGCGGTGAAGGGAGGGGGTGCTTCCCCCCCGGGTATGTAAGACAACGTCAGGGGCTGTCCAGAGGAAGAGGGCTCTTCACTGAGATTTAAGTCCCCAGCAATGTTATACAGGTTGAAAGCACAAACTTGCCATTAGCCTAATGTAAATAGCTCTTCCATATATTTGGTCTACTCATCCAGCATGTTTTAAGTTACGCCCATCATGCTGCTAATGCTCAGCAATGTTTGTAGAAAAAGCTCAGAAGAAAAACAGTGCTTCTCTCCTTGCCCAGGCCCGGGATGTTTCTTTCACGTTCCTCAGAACTGCTCATCGATCTCTAGGAATCTAACTTTGATTCTTTGTCCTGCTCAGGAAATGCCTTGTCAAAAAGGATTGTCTATCGAAGTGGTTTATATCTCACAGCAGAGTTTACAGAGGTCTGCTCTTAAATTGCTTTATTCCAGATGCTCATGCTTAACATCCGTATTTCTAGAATTGATAAACTTGTATTTCATAGTAGCTCCTAGCGTGTCCTGCAGGTAAAGGTGAGGATTTCTGAGTCAACCCCAAAGCAGCATTGTGAAAAGGGAGCACATTGGAGAAGCAGCTTCCACCACAGCCACTGTAGGCTGCCCTTGCTGGCAGCGTGGGGTTGCCTTCACAGTGGCGACGTTCTTAACGGCGATATTTTGCAGTGTGGGCAGGATGCCTCAGTTGTTCAGAGTAATGAATTTATAGCTGCTCTCAAATCTCTGTGTGACTGTGTGTCTCGGAGCATGCATGCTGCTCAGGTTTCACAGTCTTTCTCATCCTTGCTGAGGCATTGTAGGATGGTTGCCCATGCTTTCCCCACAAAGCATCCTTCAAAAGACAGTTGGGCAACGTGTAAGTCACAAGAAATGTTGCAGAAAATTTCCAGCAAAATCCTTCTTCTGTGCTTCCTCTCTAACTATAGACCCAATTGACAGCATAGGATAAATTTTAAAGTTGATGGGGGTTTTGCTATTGTTTGGATGGTTTTCCAGCCCTTGTTTTTTTTAAGCCAGATGCTGTTGTGACCGTTTACACACGTGTGGCAGACAGGACCATGTAGTTGAATACTTGCATATGCCTTCATGCTGCTTTCTGTAACAGTAAGGTGGTTTTTCCGTGCGTTGATCCAATGGCGATTCTCTCGTCACCCCTTTTTGGTGTGCTCTTCTTCCCTGCCCTTCTGCCACCTACTCAGCAGACCCGTGTGATTCTTCCTTCCCACTCTGGTGCACGCTGCAGCAACCCACCAGCTCATTGCCCTGAACTTGCTTGCACTGCTGGGACCTGACTTGCAGATTCCAGCCGTCTTTACTCGAGGAACGGCAGCCTGGCAGCCCTCCAGTCTGCCTGCTGGATCTGGGCCAGCTATTTATTGTGAAACTTTTGCTCCTCTTGGACTTTGCAGCAATTTTCATCCCCCTGGGTGATTTGCCTAGTACCAGGTAGAGAAATCCAATAAAAAGCCCTGGGAATTTGCTCTGTGCTCAGCAACACATAGTTGCTACTGACTCGAATCCTGTTTCTTCTACAGCAATATACAGGAGACTGTAAAACCAATAAAAGGTACTTTAACGTGTGACTGCAAATATTTTGGTGGGACTCTGTGGCAGGAAAAGGCTACATATGCTGGGAATTGAGCCAGGGTCCAGATTTGAAGATCAGTAAGAATCATTAGAAGACATGTAGAAGAGCAATAATTTTATCCTCTGCTTCACTTTTGGACCAAGACCGAACTTCTTTCTTTCCCGTGCATTGCTGAGACTCCTTCCCTTTACTTTTATTTATTAAAATGAGCCAAACAAGCTGAGTTTCTCCATTGTTCATACTAGCCTCTGCTGCTGCACCCTGTGCGAATGCTCTCCCCATGAAATGGGGCCATGCTGCCTGCTCTTTGCATAGCCTTTATGGTAGCATAAATGGCTTGAGGGGCTCCTCACTGGATAATCCCCAAGGCAATGGGAGCCAGTAATTCAGATGCATGTCAGTGAACTAAGTGCCTGTACACCAGGTTACAGAAGGATTGTTTTCTTCGCACAGGAAACATCCATTTCAATACAGCTCCTCTGACAGAGGAAGCAAGCATGCGTATGAGCTGTTCCTCGCGTGGAAACTGATGATGATGATCTACGTCACCCCGCACACAAGCCACCATTTGCTCATGTGTATATATATATAAAATTATTTTTTTTTTTAATGTGGAATGTGGGAAATTGGTCTGAGACTGCGGTGAAATGCAAACCTCTGAAGGCAGTGCATCAGCTGGAAAAACACATTCCTCCTACATTCCCTAATGGCCGTGTAAAGAGGTGACCTTTTTCCTTGCACTAACCTTTTGCCTTTGCAAATGTGCATTAGGTTGGAGGTGAGGATTCACTTGATTCCCACAGCTTTCTGCGTTCAGCCCCTGTGGCCGAACAGTCTGACAGTCTTGGGGGACTGAGGGCGGCTGTGTGGTCTCCTGCTTAACAGACACCGAAGATCAGCGCTAAGGGTCGGGGCCAGCCGCACACAGAGCTGCCCCGTCCCCGTCCCGAGCCAGAGGCTTGCTGAGAGCCCACAGACATGATCCCCGGCTGCAGCTCTGCCCTGCAGGCCCCGGGGTCGGGTCCGCAGAGAGCTTCGGGGTCTGCCATGGCACAGGAGCGCAGCGCTCCCTTGGTGCGTTGGCTTCTCTTGCAAAACACTGAGCTGGAAACTTTTTAGGGTGTTCTTGGGCACCTCAGTCCCACTCAGGTTCACGGTGCTTCAGAAGCAGCAAATTTGCTGGCACTTTTTACTGCAGCTGCGTTCCCTGTCTCGCCCTGAGAGCTGTTTGGAGGGCAGAGGGTTGGCACACCTCTGTTGTTTCTCTTCCCGAGCTGTAGTTGGGGGTCTCCTGAGGGACACCCTCATGTAAGGAGCGGAGCTGGCAATCACTGCGGTGCTGTCCTCCTTGATCGTATCTTGCCGTGATCTTAGACCTTCTTAAATGAAAGGTAGCAATTACCCCTTCCATTACACTTGATAATGTTTTATTAGCAATTGCTGTGATTATCTATAATTGCCTGTGCTAATAGTGTGCCATGATTGGCAAGGTTCAGCCTAAGGTTGATTTCTGCTTTGGGGGGCGGGTGGGCAGGAAATGGCTGTTGAGTTTGTCACTGCCGTCTTCTCTAATAACGCGTTTCAAGTCAACTAAAGCCACAGTTTAGGACGAAGTAGTTGTATTTAGGATGTTGGACTAAATTTGGCTTTCCAAATTAAGTCTAATTTCTCTCTTCAGCCAATTGCAGGCTACAAAGTGTAATGAACGGGTTAACTTTTGTTCATGAAATCACACGTGGGGGTAGGGACATTCTTCACTTATCTAAAACCACGAGTATCCGGTTAAGAAAACAATTGCATACTGATGATTAACGTATGTAGAAAGAGGTTTTACAGAGCATGAGTGGGACTTAGGTCACCTAAAGGACAGCTGAGGAATACTTCAGCCTTCATCCCAGCAACCACCAGAAGGCAGATTACGACCACCTAACAGCTGACGGCGCAAGCACACACAATGCCGAAGATACCAGCCGCCACGTATACAGGAACTAGAGACTGTATAAATAAAGAGACTCTTCCCCATTTTCGGCGCAAGCTTTTGGCGGAGCACTGTCTCCCCGGCCGCCCAGCGCTGTTTTGCTCTCTTATCGCTTGCTAATAAATTCGATCTTTTTATTTAATACAAATTGGCTCCCCCAATTTGTCACGAGCATCTATAACAAACTTGGTGCCGTGACTCGGATCCAGGTTCTTTGGTGCAGGCCCTCACAAGTGGGGAGGCACCCTATCCCCGGATAGCCCCATCTTGAGGAGTTGCCGCTGCCACACCCTGGACCCGCGAACCCCTTTAAATTATGATAACTGAGCAAAAGAACCTGCAGGACCCCTTAAATTTTGTGCACGAAGACCAAACGAAGACCTCAGGAGCAGGTGAGTATATAAATTGTGAGCCGTTTGGTTGGGGTGGTTACCCCGAGGTGCGACTGTGTGAGAGGTCTCTCTGAGATCACGCGAGTGCGGACCCTCCAGTAGTGCAGTTCTCGTAGCCCGTGAGGGAACGAGTCACGACTGAGGGGAAGTGAGTGTGTGTGTGGCTAAGGGCACCTCGGAAGATGGGACAGAGGAAAAGCAAGTCCTCTGGACCCATGGGGACGGGGAAGAAAGATAAGTTACCAGACATACCCCCAGATAGTCCCCTAGGCCTGATGATAAGATATTGGGACAGTTCACCAAAGAGAAAGGATAAGTCTAAGGAAAAGAGGATTAATTATTGTATTGAGATTTGGGGTGGGAAACCTCTCAGCAATCCTCATGTACTCTGGCCCGTGTTCGGGTCCTCCGAGGATTGGGTGTGTCAACAAGTAAACATATGGGTAAACAATAAGAGACCACCAGCCAGCCCAGAGGAGAGTGAATATGCTGCCTTATGGATTCCCCAATGTTGGGAACCGTCATTCCTCTTTGCCTTAAGGGAAAACAGACCAGATAAACCTTGAAAAGATGATGAGGAGCCCCTTTGGCCCCCTCCCTATGCCCCTCAGCCCCCTCCACCTCAGGACCCACCCCAAGGCCAGGAAATGGCCCAGGCCCAGGAAGGGTCAGATTCGGAACCCCGGCACCTCTCCCAGAAGGTCTACACATAATAGAATAAGGCGAGGAGAGGAAAGATTGTTTCCTCTTCGGGAAATGTTAGTGCCTGGTGGGGATGGACAGGGGGGAACGGGAACAGGGTATGTGGCAGTTCCCATTAATACAGGGGATGTAAGGGAATTTAAGAAGGAAATGGGGAGTTTGTTAGATGATCCTCTGGGGGTAGCCGAGAGGCTGGATCAATTCTTGGGACCAAATTTGTACACGTGGGATGAATTACAGTCTATCCTGGGCATATTATTTACCGTAGAAGAAAGGGACATGATTAGAGGGGCTGGGATGAGCGTGTGGGACCAGCAACATCAGGCTGGCCCGGCGGCGGATCAAAAATGGCCCTTAAATCGGCCAAACTGGAATAATCAGGATCCGGCTCACAGGAATAATATGTCAGACTTGAGAACAATTATAATTCAGGGGGTACGGGAATCTGTTCCCCGAGGACAGAATATTAATAAAGCCTTTAGTGAACAACAGAAAAAAAGATGAGACCCCGACAGAATGGCTTGAAAGATTAAGGAGAAGCTTCCAGTTATATTCTGGGGTAGATCCTGCCACTCCTGTGGGACAAGCGTTGCTGAAAACTCAGTTTGTGGCCAAATCATGGGGAGATATTAGGAAGAAGTTGGAGAAAATTGAGGACTGGCAGGAGTAGGGGTTGGATGAATTACTTAGAGAAGCTCAGAAGGTGTATGTGAGGCGAGAAGAGGAAACTGAAAAGCGACAGACGAGGCTGCTGGTTGCAGCAGTAAGAGAAGGACAGAAGGGTGTGATAAGGAGACCCGGTAGGCCTGGTGGGGGAGATAAGGAAAGAATCGAGAGGAGAGGAGAGGAGATAAAGCCGTAGGATGTTTCTATTGCGGGGAAAAAAGGACACATGAAGAGAGAATGTAGAAAAAGGATTCAGGATGAAAAAGCGTTCCTGGAGGATTAGCGGGGTCAGGGGCTCTATGTGCTGAGGACCCCTGGTAAGAAAGAGCCCTTGATAACTTTAAAAGTGGGTCCTCAGCACCAGGAGGTGACCTTTCTTGTAGATACCAGAGCTGAAAGGTCTACTGTACAATCATTACCTTCGGGATGTAAAATATCTGGCGATAAAGTTAATGTAACTGGAGCAAAAGGGTCCCCATTATAAAAGATGTGGCAGTGGAATCAAGTTGCAGATACAGAATCGGAACGCTGTTGTTAGTACCTGAAGCGGAATATAACCTATTAGATAAGGATTAAATCGTAGAAATGGGGATTTGGGTGGATGTGGAAAAGGAAGAGTTAAAAATCAGGCTTTGTCCCCTTACAGAGGTGGACGAGAAGCAAATTAACCCCGAAGTGTGGTATACTCCCGAGACAGTTGGAAAACTGGATATTGAACCATTTGAGGTGGTTATTAAGAACCCCGAGATTCCAGTGAGAATTAAACAATATCTCTTATCTAATGAAGGGAGAAGGGGACTAAAGCCTGAGATCGAGAGACTATTGGGAAAGGGGGTACTCAAACCCTGCATGTCCCCTTTTAATACCCCGATTTTACCAGTAAAAAAATCCGATGGTAGCTATCAGTTGGTGCATGACCTAAGGGAAATCAATAAACGGACTGTCAGCCAGTTCCCAGTAGTGGCAAACCCACACACCCTGTTGAGTCAATTGGGGCCCAAGAACCAATGGTATAGTGTAATAGATTTTAAGGATGCATTCTGGTCATGCCCTCTAAAGGAAGAATGTAGAGACTATTTTGCCTTCGAGTGGGAAGACCCAGACACTCATAGGAGACAGCAGTTAAGGTGGACTGTACTTCCCCAAGGGTTTACGGAATCCCCAAACTTATTTGGACAAGCCCTAGAACGGATTCTACAAGAATACCAGCTGCAAGATGGGGTTGTGCTAGTATAGTATGTGGATGACTTATTGTTGGCAGGAGAAAATCAAGAGACAGTCAGAAAAGAAAGCATACGGGTGTTAAATTTCTTGAGCCTTCAAGGCCTCAAGGTATCACGGTCAAAACTACAGTTTGTGGAAGAGGAGGTAAAATATTTAGGACACTGGATAAGCAAGGGGACTAAGAAGTTAGACCCTGAATGAGTAAATGGGATTTTATCACTGAAAGCCCCGAGGAGTAAACGACAGATTAGACAATTGTTGGGGCTATTTGGGTATTGTAGACAGTGGATCGAGAACTTTAGTGCGAAAGCGCAATTTTTGTATCAAAAGTTAACTATGGATGGATTGCTTAAATGGACCCAAGAGGATGAAGAGAGATTAGAGTCTCAAGGCCGACCTAGTTAACACCCCTGTCTTGAGTCTGCCTGATGTGAGGAGACCCTTTTATTTATTTGTGGCCACTGAGGAGGGGACAGCATATGGGGTTTTGACCCAGGAGTGGGCAGGGAAAAAAGAAACCCGTAGGGTATATTTCCAAATTATTAGACCCTGTCAGTAGAGGGTGGCCCACCTGTTTACAGGCAGTCGTTGCTGTAGCCCTGATAGTGGAAGAAGTGAATAAGGTAACATTTGGAAGTGAATTAAGGGTGTTCTCCTCCCATAATATTTGAGGACTTCTCCAACAAAAGGCTGAAAAATGGATCACCAATGCTAGGCTTTTAAAATATGGGATCCTAATCCATTCCCCTAAATTGGAGATCGGAACAGCGAGCTTGCAGAACCCGGCGCAATTTTTGTATGGGGGTCATGAAGAAGAGTTAACACATAATTGCCTCCAAACCATTGAAGAACAAACAAAAATTAGGCCAGATCTAGAAGAAGTAGAATTGGGAGAGGGAGAAAAGTTATTCGCTGATGGGTCATCTCGAGTAATAGCAGGGAAAAGGAAGTCAGGATATGCACTTGTGGACGGGGGGAGCCTAGAAGTAAAGGAATCCGGACCCCTCAGTCCTAGTTGGTCGGCGCAGGCATGTGAGTTATATACAGTACTTAGGGCATTGGAACTTTTAAAGGACAAAGAAGGAACCATGTACACTGATTCAAAATATGCGTATGGAGTGGTACACACTTTTGGAAAAATTTGGGAGGAATGGGGACTTATTAATTCTCAAGGAAAGGATTTGGTTCATGAGAAACTGATTGTCAAAATTCTACAAGCAATAAGAGGGCCCAAGCGAATAGCTGTGGTACATGTTAAGGGACACCAAAGAGGAACGACCCCTGAAATTCGAGGGAATAATCTTGCTGACCAAGAAGCCAAGGTGGCAGCACTACTTGCTGTGACCATCACCCCGCCGGCAGGTGAAACGCCGGCAAGAATCCTAAGCCCACAGTTTAGTAAACCAGAAATGGATAAATTGAAGGAAATGGGAGTAGTGGAAAAAGAGGGTAAATGGGAACTACATGATGGGAGACAGATGTTACCAAAAGCACTAACATGGAAAATAATGAAAGGTATGCGCTCAAAGACTTGTTGGGGTGTCCAAGCGCTGGTTGCTCAATTCGCAATAAAGTACATGTGTATTGG
The DNA here is from genome assembly GCF_929443795.1 of Astur gentilis. NCBI lineage: Eukaryota > Metazoa > Chordata > Aves > Accipitriformes > Accipitridae > Astur > Astur gentilis. The sequence goes on along the minus strand of NC_064899.1, from coordinate 12,167,297 downwards.
GGTTTATAATGTAGCCAAGGGAATCGTACAGGGGTGCCTAACGTGTCAGAGGATCAATAAGCAGCATCTTAGAGAAAAAGTACAAGGGGGACGGGAATTGGCACGCCGACCATTCGCCAAAATACAGATTGATTTTACTGATCTCCCTAAAGTAGGGCGATATAAACACTTACTTGTATTGGTAGACCACCTCACTCATTATGTCGAGGCGTTCCCTACTCCTAGGACAACTGCCAATACAGTGGTAAAAGTACTTTTAGAGCATATCATACCGCGATATGGAAATATTGAAACTATTGATTCAGATAGAGGCCCACATTTCATTTCCAAAGTAGTAAAAGAAGCTCTAGCCCCCTTTGGAACTAAATGGGAGTTCCATACCCCTTGACATCCCCAAACCTCCGAGAAAGTAGAATGAATGAATGGAGACATAAAGAAACAATTAACTAAGTTAATGATAGAAACCAAAATGTCATGGGTAAAATGCTTGCCAATTGCTTCATTAAATATTCGGACTCAGCCCCGAGCGGATACTGGAATTTCTGCATTTGAAATGTTATATGGCATGCCCTATGATATGGAATGCCCAGCCAATTACCCTACTTTAGATGAAGATAGTATTAACCCTTATATTGTTCAGCTGATGAAAAGGAGAGAGCGATTGCGAAAGAAGGGAATGGTGGTACAGAGGCCACCCCTAGATATATCCATACATTCAGTGAAGCCAGGTGGTGTGGTATTAATCGGAGCCTGGAAAGAATCCTCTCTCACTCCTAGGTGGGAGGGGCCCTTTCTTGTTTTACCTACCACAGAAACTGCTGTCCGGACTGCAGAACGAGGATGGACGCACGCCTCGCGAATTAAAGGACCTTTACCCAGAGATCAGTGGGAAGTAGCAAAGACTTCAGAGGACTTAAAACTAGTGATAAGGAAGAAAAAGGAACTGCACAAATGAATGAATCCTTTTGGAAGAACGGTAAAACCTAGTTTATACCAGTGGTTCCAGGTGTCACCTGGAGATAATTTAGAGGTGGTGAACTTTACTCCTTGGTGTACAGAACGGATACCTCATCAAACTGGCAGAGCTGGTGTGTATGTATATATATATATATATATGTATAAAAATTAACAGGAACTCCTCAGTACTTACCTTTTTGTTGTGAAGTGGAGACTGAAGTTCCTAGACCACCGGAATATTTTAGTGGGATTCCGTGTTTAAAGCATCGTAACCACAACCATTGGAGTTGGGTGTTTTGTAACTGTGTAAGGTACGGTCAGAAATGGTATTGCAGTTCTAGAAGGAGACATTATTATTGTATGAAGTGTCGAGAGTACTAATTCCCCCATGGAAACCAATTGAATAGAGTGGAAATTAATGGACTAATTTGTGGGTGGGAATTATTAGTACCTGAAGCCTGGGAAGTATATGAGAACGATTGGCCTGAAACTATAAGGCGGTGTGCTATCAGAATCGCGTGGAAGCCAGCTAGATGCATCACTAGAATGGCTTCTGCTCTTAAATAAAATTTGTGTAAGGAATGCTGGTGGACACACCGCAGGAACAGCCACCCATTTAGGGACGGCTATACACAGTGTACCCAAAGGAGAAGGGGACTAAACACGTCTGCCTTATGGGGGGGCAGTAGCTACGGGAAATCCCTAACCAACCCAAAGCTCCTATAACCCTGAATCCTGCGAGTGTCTTGTCATTTCCTAGGTAATATAAAATATTCTGCACAGTTCCCGTGGAGGAGCTAAATCCCGTAAGGGCTTTGCAAGTGGAAAACACGCCCTTAAGAAGTACAACTGCTGCCGAGAAGATGAGAAACCTCACTGCTCCAGGCACCAGAGTCGGCGAAGTAGGCAGAGGCGTATGGAAAAGAGAGTGTGAGTACACCGTGAGATCATCGGCGGGTAATAGCGAGAAACAGACACTTCGAGAGGAAGAATGGACTCTGGGAACCCGACCGGGTATGTCCTGGCAAAGAGATAATTGGGAATTGACATCGACACCTATTGGTGTTCCTTGGGGAACCCCACCAGCAATCCGTGTTTGGATGATGTTACTGTGGTATTTGCTTGTTGGGCCTACGGTATCTGACAATGTCAGCCATCAACCCTTCAAATGGTCACTAATACAATTAGAACACTCAGTTGTCATACAAAACAGAATTACCCCGGGCGCTCCCTCTTTCACGGCCCACTTGAGTTCCCTAGTAAGGTCATACCATGGATGGGCCCCCATTGATGAGAGTACTCGCAAGTATACAGTTCAGCGTAAAGCCTTTTATATGTGTCCAGCTAACAATCCAGGAAAAGAATATTGCAATCACCCAGCTGAATATTACTGTGCATATTGGGGCTGTGAAACAATAGCATCAGAATGGGCACCAGGGGGAGGAAAAGACCAATTTTTAACTGTAGGATGGGGACCGCCAGGATGTCAAAAACCCACCTATGGGCCTCAAGGTTCGGTTCAGGGAGGCACATGTTGGCATATTTATCTTAACATTTCGAAACCTGAGGATCTAGGATGGACTACAGGGAGAACTTGGGGAATCAGGTTTTGGGAACCAGGCACGGATACAGGGGGAATAATTTTAATAAGGAAAGAGCCGGTGCCCAATGAACCCTCTGGTGTGGGACCAAATCCAGTCATAGCAGAGGAAGATAAGTAACAGTATTGTACATACTGTTACAATCTTTCCTAACATAAACGTCACTGAAAATAACACCCTGGGCATATCAACAAAAATCAAACCCTCGACTCTTGCACCCGGAGTCAGCCCATTGTGGGATATGCTTCAAGCCAGTTATCAGGTACTGAATGCCACCTACCCTAATATAACTGAACATTGTTGGTTATGTTACAACATTCGGCCACCCTTTTACGAAGCTATTGGGGTGGACAGTAGATTTAAGAAGGCCAACGGAACAAATCCAGCTCAGTGCTTGTGGAATAAAGAATCTGGACGTAAGCAAGGGATAACAATGTCCCAAGTATCAGGAAAAGGAAAGTGTATAGGTAATGTCCCAAAAGACAAATGACACCTGTGTAACACAACTTGCAAATCAGGAGAAATAACAGCTGAGTGGTTAATTCCTGCAGATAATACTAAGTGGATTTGTTCCCAAACTGGGGTTATACCTTGTATATCCCTAAAGGTCTTTAATTGGACAACTGAATATTGTATACAAGTAGCTGTGATACCTAGGCTTATTTACCATCCCGAAGATTTCGTTTATGACTATCAAACTACTCAGGCCCATCACATACAAAAACGTGAGTCCTTTACAGCCCTCACGGTGGCAACCCTCATGGCAGTCGGAGCTGCTGGAGCCGATACAGGAATAACCTCCCTCGTACAACAAAATCAAAAATTTCAATCCTTAAGGGTAGCAGTCGACGAGGATTTGGCTACGATAGAAAAGGCCATGACAGCCCTAGAACAGTCTGTTAGGTCTTTATCAGAAGTAGTATTACAAAACAGACGGGGCTTAGACCTAATGTTTGTGCAGCAGGGGGGGTTATGTGCAGCCCTACGGGAGGAGTGTTGTGTATATGTTGACCATACTGGAGTAGTTAGAGATACAATGGCCAAGCTACGGGAGGGGTTAGAAAAACGAGAAAAAGACTGGGAAGCACAACAGAGCTGGTATGAGTCTATGTTTAATTATTCACCCTGGTTAACCACCCTATTGTCAACTATTACAGGACCTCTTATTTTTTGATCTTATTTTTGACTTTTGGGCCATGCATTTTTAATAAGTTGATTGCTATTGTTATTGGAAGCTGCACACTTAATGCTGCTACGAAAGCAATATGAACAAATCGGGGACAGAGGAATTACTCCTATCCTCGGGCGAGCAAAAGAAGCATTGGATCGATTTAATGAACAAAATCAGGATAAAATAGAAAAGGGGGGATTGTAATGAACAGGTTAACCTTGTTCATGAAATCACACGTGGAGGTAGGGACATTCTTCGATTATCTAAAACCCGAGTATCCCGTTAAGAAAACAATTGCATACTGATGATTAACGTATGTAGAAAGAGGTTTTACAGAGCATGAGTGGGACTTAGGTCACCTAAAGGACAGCTGAGGAAGACTTCGGCCTTCATCCCAGCAACCACCAGAAGGCAGATTACGACCACCTAACAGCTGACGGCGCAAGCGCACACAATGCCGAAGATACCAGCCGCCACGTATACAGGAACTAGAGACTGTATAAATAAAGAGACTCTTCCCCATTTTCGGCGCAAGCTTTTGGCGGAGCACTGTCTCCCCGGCCGCCCAGCGCTGTTTTGCTCTCTTATCGCTTGCTAGTAAATTCGATCTTTTTATTTAATACAAATTGGCTCCTCCAATTTTTCACAAGCGTCTATAACGCAAAGGACTTCCAGAAGTATCTAGGACCCCCAAGGAGTACATGCTGCGTTGTTCGACCATGCCTTGAAGAAATGAACTGTGTTAAGTATGTGCCCATCACTAACTGTGAGCTGAATTAAGTAACACCCAAGTACCAGAAAGCTTGCCTCACCTGCATGGGGAAGGAGTTGGTTCCTTGATTCGACATTTTTATAGAACCAGCCCCAATGTCATCCTAAACTAAGAATTTCTATTTCAGAAAGCCTAGGCAGAGAAAGAGGTAGGGCAGCTGTACAAGAGAAGGACTGGCTATTTATCACTGTGTGGGATAGAAGAAATCCTGTCCCAAAAAAGGGCTCCATGGATTGGTTTCCTGACAGAAAGCAGCGCGCCCCCTTGGCCCCCAAACAATACGGGAATTGAAATAATTGCTACTCGGTTATTTACCAGCAGTGTTTCTGGATCAAAGCCCTGCTACAGCCTGAGCTCAGGGAGTTTCAGGTTCAGATCTTGATTCTCATCCTTGCATTTCTCCACCGTGCTGAACCTGCTTCTTTGAAACTGCTGGAGTTTTGGGTGTGTTAAAAGGAGTTTTTTTTCAGGGCAGAGATGAATATAAAGGCTGTGCAGAAAGGAGTGTGAAAAATTGCATAGGTTCAGATGCATTCAGTTCCCTTGTATTTAGGACTTAAACCTGCAGTAATTTAGCATGTATGATGCACGTGTACATAAAATTCTTTCATAAAGACTGATGGGTACTTTTGCTGTATGCAGACTCATATACCTTTCAAACCTCCGCTCTCCAGCTTTCCCTCCCAGGTTATTGGAACAAGGTGACCCTCTGTGGTTACTAGTCGGAGGTGAGCGACCTGCTTGTTTATGGGATCGAGAAGGACCCAGCACACTGATGACTACTGGAGTGGGATCTGGGAGAAACTAGTTTAAAGCCACTTTAAACTAGCTTTTTTTTCTGCCTGAGCTGACCCAGAGAATAGGGAGCAGTTTTGACCCGTTGTACGTAGCCTGGTGCATCCTGACAGTAGTAATACTCTGTATCCTGTCCTGCTGGGGACGGGAGGCGACTCAAAGCCATTCTCGCAGGAAACAGCCTTGTGCAGCCATGATGTAAACAACACAATATACATTACTTTTGAGCAGGCACCACTGGCTGAAAAGATTTTTTTTAAAAAATCCTTTTCCTGTGTTTATAGTAACAACAGGACTTGTTGTGAATGAAGAAAATGTAAAAGAGTTGAATTTGACACATATGTGTTTGCCAATCTTTTTGCATGTTTGCTTTTAATTCTTTTGGGGGGTTATTAAATGAAATTTGGCTTCCTTTTCTAGCTACTAGTTTTACTTTCAGGCCCTAGGACAAAAGGCAAATTTTAAAATATTTTCCTTTATAGTGTTTGTTGGACTTGAGATAAGGACCACAAGCATTAGGGGTATTTTTGCTTCTATGTATATTTGTGTACGCATTTATTGTTTGTATAATAATTGTGTTTTCAACCAAGTTTGTCGCTCTGGTGTATATTTCATCCTATTCAGTCAAACCTGTTTTTTTCTGGCTTCTTCTTGTGGTCGTACCGGTGTGTGTGTGGCCTGATATTTGAAAAAATGAGTTCTTTAGCTGGACATGTATACTAGGATTTCACGTGGCCTTGGGTAGATCTGCACTGATGGGCTCAGTCTAAGACACTGTAAAGGAGGCTTGAGCAATTTTAGGAAGTGCTGAGGATCCTCCCTTTGAAAAGCCTGCCTTTTATTTAAGGATGGGTCATATCAGATTCTTGGGAGCTTATGAATCCCTCGTGCTGTACATCTCAAAGCCCCTGGCTTTCTGTCCGTGACATGTGGTTGTCCCTAACAACAGGCAGATAAAACCCGAGTTAATGGTGTAAGAGCTAAATTAGCTTACAGATATGTGCATTTTATTGAGATAATTGTAGGAGATGCAATATGCTCACTAAGAAATGTGAAGACAGCTGAGATTTACAGGCACGCCTTATGTTCATGTAAAGAAAAATTTGGGGGTATGGTGTTTAATTTCCTGAAAACAACGACATGAGTTGGAAGCTGAACATCAGAGTAGCTCATGAAGGATCTCAAAAGGGAAAACAAATGCCCCAGGGAACAAATATTCTGTATGTATCTTTTTTTTCTTCTTCTTTTTTTTCAGTGGAGCTTTTGTTTAAGCCTCTCTTTGCATCCTAGCTTCTTTACTCAACAACTCCGAAGTGGATTTAAAGTGTATACTCTTTTATGAAAATGTCTACCTTAATTTTACTCAGAGCAATTTAAGAAAGAAAATCCCCTGACATCCTTTGATGTTTAAAGCACCAGACTTTCAGGTAATGTTTCTCCCTAATGGCAACAGAAGAGCGCGAGGGCCTTTAGCCAAACCCACCCTGGGAAACCCTGCATCACCCAGGCGTTTGCTAGCACACAGCGGCCCCAGAGAACACCTTATCCCAGCCTCCCCGAAGGAGAAGTTTCTCAGGATCGCTAGAAGAAGGAAACCCTTGTCCCACTGCCCCACCCAGGGGAATTTTTCCCATGCGCTGGGAAAAATACCCTGCCCAGAAAGCAGCGCAGTTGGGATGCTGGCTCTCCCTGGAGCAGCACCGGTGCCGGCAGCCGGTGGGGAGTGCCGCCTCGCACGGGTACCACCACCCTGCGACCGCTGCTCTCCCCAAACATCCCTCCCTGCTCTTCGCAATGCCACCTCGCCGCTGCTCCCCGAGGCGCTGCCGCTGTTGGCGAGGCGCGTTAGGCGATGACGATGTTACTCGTGACTTTTCCTGCTCTTGGATCTCGGGCTACAGGTGAATTGCTGCTGTCATCCTGGTCGCCAGCGTGCGAAGCGCTGGCGGGAGGGAAGGGGGCAGTGGGGACGGCCCTGCTGGCACTGCCGAGCGGGCTCCCTTCCCAGATGGCTGACCCTGCCGCAGCAGAAAGACGCATTTATTCTCGATTGATGCAGGTTACCCCTGGAAAGCCATAATATTGGTATCGGAGATACCATTTATCACCACAAAACACGAGATGGCTACTATTAGGTACTTTACCTGCCATAAAAAGATGTTCATCTCTGTTTATCGAGGTTTATAAGCTAATGATACTGTTGTTGGCTGCTGTTGGCACTTTGCTCCTTGTCTGCTGCGTGACTTGCGTAACGGTGGCTGCATGGCCCGGGAGGTGCGTGCCAAGGACGGGGCCCCCGGACCCCAAAAGTCATGTGCATCCATGTGACTCGGGAAAACACCCAAGTCCGGACGTGTTTTAGTATGACACATACCGTGCCTTCGCTTGTAGGTCCGTTTTGTGCTCTGGCGCTCCTGTGGGAAAGGGCAGTCAGCCCAGCCATCACACCAGTTTTGGGGGAGCTGATAAACCCCATGGTGTCCACTGGGTCTGGGAAGGTGTTTATTGCTAGTGTGAGGCAAAGACCAGACAGATGGGGACTGCGGGGTTGGGAGAGAGGGTGGGAAATGGTCCTTTACCCCACTTAGTAAATTCAGAGTCAGGTGTGTGGCAAGCTTGTGTTCCTTAGTGGTGTCTCCCTCAATTTTCTGAGGTATGAGCAGGCCAGGTCAAACAGTAATAATAAAAAGTATCAAGAATGATTTATGTTTTTCCTCCTTCCAAAGAACAAAGCAGGAGGACGTTCCTTTCTTGCTAGGCAGGCAGAAGAGACAGTAAGCTGTATCTTTTTGTAGTACAGTCTAGGCTAGATGAAACTGCTATGTATATTTTCCTGATTGTCCGACCAAGGCCCTGAGATAGTGCTGTGTCTTCTGGCAATAATAATAATAATAAATAGTTTTATTGTTGCTGGGTATTTTATCAATCTCTTCAGCAAGCTCTGACTTTTAAAGACACAATAATAGGTTTTTGGCTTTTTTTTAAAGCTTTCTCCTACCAGTTATTTGGATGCAGAGCCCTGGGTTCAGAGCATTCCAGAAAGAACCACGCACAGAAAACAGGGCAAAATAACAGTTGAAATTTCAACTGTTTCTTCATGCAGAATTTGTGGGTAAAGACACTGTGAGAATGACCTGAGCCCCTGTCGCTGGGATAAAGCGTTATGAGCCCAGGACTCGTAAATACTCAGGCCTTGACAGTCTTTGTCCTTGGGCAAGTCATTTGGCCTTTTTGGCTTCCCTAAAGAGATAGCAGGATAACGCCTCGCTTCCCTCACAGGTCTTAGTGTGAGCTTATTACTTAGTGTTCGTAAAATACTTTGTAGATGAAAAATGCAATTGACAGCAAAGGCCAAATTCTGTTCTCATTTATACCAGCCCAGCCGCTATTAAAGTGAATTTAAGCTGGGCCAGGGAAACCCGGAGGAAGATTTGGCTGTAGGTGTAAAGTACTGTGATTGATCTGTCTGCGCAGAGCTCCTTGAGGCAGCTCTTCCGGCAAGCTCTCTGGCCTCTGCTGGCACAGAAGCCCCATGCTTAATTTATTTTGTTGCTGCTGCTTTTTTAAATTGGCTACTAAGGACCTGGTACTGCTCTTGCTGAAGCTGGCAGGCTTTGGCTTGGGTCGGCTGGGTGATTTGCAGATGGACGCAACTCCCCGAGTTCCGCGGTGCAGCAGGCGTCACCTCAGGGCGGGCGATGCAAAAGTGGCTGGGAGCCACCTGCGTCTAACCCAAAATCCTCGGATACACCAGCACCAGCGTGCAGAAACAAGCCCTGGTGAGGCTGGGGTGACCCAGGCTGGCTGCTGTAGCCATCTTCTGGTAACGGTCCGCTGTATGTACTGAGGTGCAGGTAGGCAGGGTGTGATGGCCAGGGCCATCCCCACAAGGGAGATTAAAAAAAATAACGGGAGACTCTGTCAGCAGGGTGAGGAGGCTTGACTTTTGAGGCTCTCCTCTCTGTTTTTGGGGAGGGTGGCAGTGGGTCAGGCAGGGCGAGGGGAAGGAGCACCCTGCCCCAGCCAGCCGGGTCGCTCCGCAGGGACCCCTCAGCAGCACCCAGCCAGGATCCACCTCCGCTTCTGGGGTGTTTTGATTGTAGTGAAAGGCTGCAAGAGCAAGGGAGAGGAAAAGCTTGCTCTATGCTACGTTGACATTTGAATTGTGAAATGCTTCTAATAAATTGCATCTCAGGGAGGGGCTTCATCTGACCAGCGTTTGGATGAGTCTGATACTGAGGGAGGTGGTATCCTACAGTGCACCACATCTGAGCGTAGGCTACACTGAACCAGCACGATTTCATGGCAGTGCATATCCACAGTTTATTGAAGTTGGAAGGGTGGAGCCCAAATGTCTTTGCTGCTAGAGCACCTGTGTTCTTTGACTTCCTTTACTCCCACTCCAAATGCAGCCTGATGCTTCCCGTAACATCTTCCTTAATTACAAGCAAGGGCTTGAAACTCACCCGTGATCAAAGGCTGCATTTTGACAGTTCAGGTGCAATTAAATGTGAGTATCAAGTAGGGTGCCTGCAGTTTAATATTAAATCTATGCTCAAGTGTGGGCATAAAACTAGAGCCACAGCACCTTCTTGCAGATCACGTAGTTAGATATCTAAATGGGTGCACTTGCAGACAGAAAATTATGCTTAAGTCATTGGAGGCTTGGGCAAAACCCAGCTAACGCTGAATAGCCAGCCACTCCTATAACAATGTCTTTCATTGGACACAAGTCTCTCAACTTGCTAAAAGGGAGCCAGGGGCAAGCATTCAACAAAAAAATGTCTTCACTCCTGGACCAGATATAAGGGAGCCAGACAGCTGCTGGCTTTAAAGTGGTTTTGAATCAAGTACATTTGCAGTATCCTTGGTATTTACACTCAAAGGCTTCTCTCAGAGCAAATATCTACCTGACTGCAGAAACCCAAGATTAGATGAAATCTGTGCTCTGGTGGATTAGAAACAGAAATGTTTAATCCACTCTTAAATGGAGTTCCTCTACTTTTTTTTTTTTTTTTTTCCCTCAAGTAACATGTCCAGTGGGATCCAGACAGCATGAATACCAGAAACGTCCTCAAACGTTTGTTGAGGTAGAGAAGAAAAGTAGCCGTTCTCTAATTTCCCCAACTCCTGAAAAAAGCACTCTCAGCTTCTGTTCTTCTTTTATAAGGGATCTTTAAACACGCTCAACTACAAGAGAGTATTGATGAAAACTCTATTAATCAAGTCATTATTTCTACTTGGACATGCTTGGACACTGGGGTGACAGGCAAGGTTCCCCCTGGAAGAAATATGTAGTCTGCTCCATGGCTGTTCTTCCTCCTTGTGTCCCATCAGAAAATAATAATTTGTAGTCTCTTGCAAAAGTAATGAAAACCTTTCGTCTTTTGCTGCCACTTCTTTTCCTACTGGATCGATGGCTATTACGGACACCACTGATGTATTGTCTGAGGCTAAAACTCAATAATAAGCTCAAATTAGATTTAAGGAAATGAGTCAATAAGCAGAACAGGAAGGAAACACACCAATTTAAGCCTAGAAAACCACATACCACAGTGTAGTGCAGGGCTTTAATACCTTTCTTTTTAATGTGAAACTGGGGACATGAACTTTCAGGTGCAATGTCTGTGAGGGGCAATGTTCCTACTCTGTCTCAAGTCAAAACATATTAATTACAAAAAAATCAAATTGGCACGAGGCAATTGCTCTTGATGAGGTAAGACAAACGTTAAAACACCGCAGAAAGAAAGCCTGATGAAAAGTGTGCTGAAAGGCCAGAGAAGACAGGCAAAGGGAAGATGAAATCAGGACGGAGAGAGTGAAGTGCTAACCCCACGCAGAGACCAAGTGGCTGGAGAACATGGGGAAGGTGGAAAGGGTTTAGCCCTGTGCTGGAAGTTTCCACCTGAAGTTATAAAAAAGGGGATAGCGTGTCCTGGAAGGCTTTAAACACACATTCCTGCTCAGCCCATTGCCCAAGAGGTGCAGCACTGCCTGTAAATATTGAAACATAAATTGCCCAGATGGGCTGGCTGAAATGCTACTGCCTGAATACTGTGAGAAATGTGTTTGTCAACATTATTGCAGGGGAAAGTGAGCCAAACTCGCAACAACTGCCACAAAAGTAGGGCAAAAAAGGTATACTTTCCCCTATGTGTCAGAGGCTGACTCCGTGCCAGGCTCTGCCAGAATGTGAAGAGAAACGTGCCCAAAGGCAGCGGAGTCCCCCAACAGGCCCTCGTTTCCCGCTCTTGGTGTTTTACCGCTTTTATATTTGGCCAAGCGTAGGGGCACGGCGATAAGGATAGATCCATTCTTCCGTGGAGCAAGGAGGAAGATAAGATGGCTAGAAACATCTGTTTATTGGGATGTGGGGCCTGGAGGCCACTTCATCTTCTCATAGTCCCAAAACCAGCCTTGGGAGCTGCGGGAAACCTCACTGAGCTTCACACCCCAGCGGTACCTTCCACGCAGGGGTTGAAGAAAGCTTAGAAGACTATAAACAAGTTTTCGAATGCACCAGGAGGTAGCTTTTATTCTCCCCGGTTTGCATACTGTGAAACTGGAGCACTGAAAAGTTGATTTTCACAGTTTCCTACTGCTCGACACCTGCATGAAAGGCTGGGGTTTCAGAAGCGCTTGGGGCACTCAGGAGGAACCAAGGGCAACTGCTCTTCCTCATAACTTTGAATAGCAGCCACTTCTTTGCTACATTTGCTAGCATGCAAATGCTGGTGGAAGTCAGCACTGAAGTTGACTGCAGCAGAGTTCTGAATCTGTTCTCTCAGCACTAGATAATGCCTCTCATTATCGCTGTGGTTTTACCCTCCCTAATGACTACTGCGCGAGGAATAAATCTGTGACATGCAAACTGGCACGTTTTTTGGCAAGCACAATCGCCCATGAAATTCGTATTCTTTTTCTCCTTTTGCCCAGCCTGCCCGCTTAGCAGTGTTCCTCTTTCCCTAGGAAACTGATCCTTAATTGGGAGAGTCATTTACAGTACTGGAAAATGACTCAAAAGAAGAGAAGCATTATGGACTGAGATGTCTCAAAAGGCCAGTTTCATCCCCTGGCCCGTAAATAGGAGACCTGGTTGCTCAGGTTGGTGTTTTGTCTCATGATGGCTCTGGGCAGGGCAGAGGCAGTGATTCTTTGACCCATGATCATGCTAGAATCATCCCAGGTATAAGTGAAGAGCTGGAGCCACAGTCACTGAAAAGGAGTCGGTGACAGGGAATTTCACCTGCCGTATCTGGTAACGTTGTAGAACCAAATTCAAGCACGCAAATGGCTATGTACTTACTGCGTAAACATATATAGGGCGCTCTAAATTTTGGGCAGCTGCAATAAGGTGTGCTCTGCTGCTGTAGCTTTGACTGTTAGCTCGGAGAAATTACTAATTGCACTTGATGTGCTGAAAATAATACAGCCATATGTGTAACTGCCGTGTGTACTTCATAAATGAGATGGTGCCACCATAAACTGTGAAAATAATGCAGCTGTATAAAATTAGAGTGATGAATATGCATTGGCCTGCAGTTCTACTAGTGCAAGCCAACGCCGGTACCAAACTGTTCCCTCAAAACTGCGGGCGTTTAAACCTGCTTTATAGGGAGGCATTGCTTAGTGTGCCCTTTGACTATGTGCAGAATGCAACACTGGTGGTTTGGTTTTTTTCCTTCCATTCAAATTCTTGATTTTGGTGGAAATGGGAGTGTTGACTACTTACATTTCTGTTACGAGGGTCACCCTCCGAGGTAGGTGGACTTGGCTTTAGTTTTGGAGAAAACCACCCATTCTGGCCCCCGACCAGCTGGTGTGGTGGGCAAGCTCCCAAGTGGAGGGAGCGTGAGAAATGGGGCAGAGCGGAGCATGGCACCCGGGAGTGTTTGTCCTTCCAGCATTGCTTCCCACTTCTCAGGCCAGAGAAAATCCTCGGCGGAGCAGGTTGCCACCACCGCAGCCCATCTGCATGCAGCTCCTCAGGGACCCAGTCTGGGCAAACAAAGGACAAGCTAGAACAAGGGACCGAACAAAGACCTCGGCCATTAAGAGTTGAGGGCGGAAAGACAAGGAACGGGATTACAGTCAGATGACACCCAAGTAAGGAGACAAAGGACTGGGAGTGAATCCTAATGACTCACCGAGGAGGGAGAGGAGACAAAGACCGTGATTGCTATCAGCTCCTCGAGGGAACATCCCAGCCACATCCCAGCCTTCCCATGGTTGCCCCGAGGGAAGAAGCTAGGAGAGATGCTGAGGACTGGTTAGCGAGTGAAACTTGTCCTCCTCGTGGTCGCTGGGAAACCTGACCAGCCTGCAGGGACATTACCTGGAGGAGATAATGGTGATGAGAGCAAAGGAATTTCTTTTTTAAATAAAATCATCCGCGGCTGCTACAGTATTGCAACATAGAAGACGAAGGTTTAGAAGCAATTAAATCTCTGGCCAGTGTGACTGCGCTCCTGGACGTTTCCCCGAAAGAGGCACACTTGGGATAAGGGTAGTTAAGCCATCAGCAGATAAAAGGAGATTTGTCAGCTTCCACATCCTGAGCAATCTCTGCAGGTGTGGGTGCATCACTGGGGAGTGACTGCCGCTGTTTATCGATCTTGATAAGTATACAGAAACCTCTGTGGATAAATAGCAGCCATGGCTCTTATCACCAGGGCCATAAACTGGAACTCCCCCTCTGATACCAGTCAACAAACCCCCCCCCTGCATCCCAGAAGTGGTTAGCAGTGTGTGCGAGACCTGTAGAAAATACTGGTGGGTCCATATGGAAAGCCCTATGCCATGGCACACTTTTCTTACCTAATAAGCTGCGGGTGGCTGAATGAAATGAGACTGTACGCTACATGTACTCAGCAGAAAAAAAGACCACACTTCACGGATAGCCAGAATAATCTCGCTCTTTAAGTATTCACTTTTTAAACTTTCATTTTTCATGCTGTGGCAACTCCATTGCACCCACCATGCCTTAAAACAGCATCAACAAGAATGAACCCGCTGGTGAGGCTGCGATGGTTCTTCAGCTGCAGACATGACTACATAGCACCAGCTCCAGAGAGAGGTTTGTCATGCTGCCATCAGCACTTTCTTGTTATATGGGATGTCTGGACAGGTAGGAGAAATATTAGGCTCTGGCAAGCAGCAACTTGCAACTGCAGCTGTTTTCACAGCTCAGAAATAATCCAATGCGAGGCAAGAATTGGCTGCACTGAGAGCAGCAGGAGCAAGGGACCAGAGGCGGGCTCCCTCCTCCCTTCAGATTTACAGCTTGGTCCTCCTCGTTCATTTGAGCATTTCCCCCGAAGCCACCTGGCAGTCTCCTGGAGCCACCGTTGCATGTCAGAGAAGTTTTCCTCTTAAAATAAAGGGTCGAGTGAGCCAGCTGGGGTGGATCTGGCTGGAGCAGGGTGCTGTATTTGCAACACGTCAATGATGAGGAAGGTGGTTATGAGAGTTCAGGCCAAATAACATACTTCATAGCGGCAGGGAAGGAATTATGGCACGTGAGGTGAAAAGAAAAAAAAAAAAAATCCTAGCATTGAGAATGACGCTGCTCGATCTGACTTTGATAAAGCCACAGCAAACAAGATCAAAACTACCTGGGCCGACGAGTGTCCCGTGGAGAGCAGCCCACATTAGCTATGATAGCTAAGAAAGGCGAAATCCCAAGCAGGGCAAGGTTTTAGTGAAGTTGATCTCTCTCTGATGATTATGTTTGGGCATTTGCCTAAAAGATGCTGATCCTGAATTTAGAGCCTGCAGACCACTAGGTTTTTCCACTCCTGCCATAGTCGTATCACATGGAGTAGAAAATCTGTCTCCTGTCATCTGTCACTAGCAACACAAAAATCAGCGTAAAAACACATTTGGAGAAAGCAAAACCCTTCTGACTTTGAGACGCAATTTTGCTTTGCCACACATAGGTGAATCCTGCTTTGGAAAGTTCTGCCTATAAATATTTTCTTTGTGTTCATTTGCCACATTTTTCTTTAGGCACCATCATCACGTAATTTGAAAGACCCAGAGTCTGCAGCTTTCAGCCAAACTCATAGTCCTTTAGCAATGAATTTCCTAGCGTGTGTTGACTGCTATAGTTGTAACTTACCCAGTAATATCCTTATTCACTGTGAGGGTTGGGCACTTGTGATCTAAGCATGGAGCTATGTTGCTGTCACTTGTCCCATCGAGGACCTTTCCCTGCGTGGAACCTGCCCTTGGGTCAGTGGCAAGAGGCTGGGGAGGGACTTCCAGAAGAGGGTAGTTGCACCTCTGCCATTTGAGCATAAGCAATGGTTTTGGAGTCAAAAGCTTTTTCTTTGTTAAAAGTTGGGAAGATGACAATCAAAGAAAACATTTGCAGAGAAAACAGTGAGATAAAAAAAAGGGGCTCAGAGGTCTGCAAAGTATTGTGGAGCTATGTCAGAATGGTTTTAAAAGAAGACTGAAAGAGAGAAATTAGTAGAAAATTAAGCAATGGAGGGGAAAGACATGCAGATAAAGTGAAAAAATGGACAAGGTGATACAGAATATGTGGAGAACATGTGAAGACACCATGGGAAAGAGCGAATGAGAAGGCAGAGGATGCTGCTCTTCAAAGAAAAAATGAGGAAAGAAATATGAAGAAGAAGGAAATAATAAAAGAAACATGGAAAATGATAGACAGACTGGCAGAGAAACAGAAAATGGTTGGAAGGGAATTAAAACATTAGAGGGAGAGCGTGAAGAAAGCCGTGTAATATTAGGACTAGCAAAATGTATTTTATTTATACATGTTCCTTCTGGATTATTTTTCCTTGGCAGCTGCTGAGGGTCCAATTGCCATGCACTCCCCTCCCTCCATGGAAGGCAGCCAAGCACTTCTTTTTGAGGATGATGAATGCCCAAAACAGTCTTGAGCGCTTCAACTTTAAACAAAGTGCTCTCCAAAGCCCCCTTCTGCCTTGGGCAGCTTCCCCTCCAGCCTCCCTGGCAGAAACCTGGCAGCTTTGTACAACCCACATGTAGGCTCCCATGAGCAACTTTTGCAGTTTGGTCCATTATTAATGCTGAAATTGGGATGAAATAACTGAGAATCAGGCTAACCTTCCTTGCAAAAAGGAGAGACGTAATTTACTCCCTCCTACACATCTCTCTTTACCATTGGTGTGCACAGTGCATACACATGCCTTGCAGATGGGCTGGGACGTCAGCTCTAACAGATATTTAGCAACTTCTTTGTGGGACCATCCAAATCCTATTGTAGTCAGTGGAAACTCCTCCACTCGTTTTAATGGGAATTGGTGTGGCCTTGCAAGGCTCACACCCGTGAGACTCACACCCTTTGGCCTCTTCAGAGAATTTGATTTTCTGAGCAATTTAATCAGTGGGAAAGTTGGGAAGTTGAGAAAGGCAAGATAAGGCCTTAAACCCTTTTCTTTCTTCCTCTGACTAAGGGGAGGCCTTTTCCAAGCCTAAAAAGGTATATAAAAGAAAAGCCTTTCTCGCAGGTAATTTTTATCAGTCCAGAGGGTGACACAGTAAATTTTTCAAAAGCTTCCTAGTGATTTAAGGGTGTAAGTCCCATCTGACTTCAGGAATTAGGCTGGGGCAATTTTTTGCCCTTCAGCCACATCTTCTTCCTCTTCAGCCAGATCTCTAAGGAGGTCTGCGCTCCCTTACGGGAGATGCGAATATGGGGTTTTAAACAACTCTTTTTAAATCGGGGGCGTATAAAAGAGCTGACATGTCACAGGACTGACATTAGACACATGGATCAGGCAAGTCTCACAGCCCAGAGGTCTGAACTAGGAACCTCCATACATATTTTCTGGCAGCAATCTTAAATGTGATATAAGTGGCATTGTGCTAGAAAACACGGACACACTTGACTAGAGCTCTAGGAGAGCGAGTATTAATGAGATGGATCTATCAGCTTAATAAGAAGCTTATTGCCTCTTGGACCCTAAGTAGGTTGTTTGGAAAAACACATACTAACTGAGCAAGGCTGGGAAAAGACCAAGTGTTTTAGAAAGCTCTCCCACTGCTGTGGTAGAAAGGATACGGCTCTGCCACGTTAGTGGGAGCCGCAGCAGTAGGACCCCTACCAGCAAGGGCGTCTGCACCGCTGCAGCCGCAATGGCTTTCTAGCTGGTGAGGTCTGAAATGCTCTCAGCATCATCTTGGTTTTAGGAGCTATGGAAAGCCCGTAAGGACACATAGCCGCAACTGCACTCCACCCGACTCTGTACACGCTGACAGAGGTTTGAATGCTCTTGCCTTGGCGGGTCTGGTCCTGAAGACGTTTGCTTTTATGACTAGTCTTCAAATTAGACGCTGCTGAAATCCCCCAAGCTTCTTTCAGGGGCGTGAGGACTGCGGGATGAGGCCCTGATGAAAGACTGCTATGCAAGGGTAGCCTCAACCAGGGCAGGACGTCCGATCAGGCATGTCTTGCGGGGACAGCATTGTTTTTGATGTACTTCCCGGCCACCAGCAATGCCATCCCCTCTGCTGAGGAGTGGACAGGGTGCTCTCATTTTCAGAAGCCCCAATAAAAAAACATATTTACTTCATATTCACATGCTTAACTGGCCATACTGTCTATCCCAGGAAATCCATAGGATTTCCTAAAGAGCTTTGTTACTTAATTCATTTTAAATCGTGGTGAATCTGCAGCTGTAGTGTTAATTATAAATGATGTCATTTTCAGGAAGCGTCAGGATGAAGCACATTCGCTGCCATGCTAGTGCTGAGCACATAAACATCCCAGCGTGCTTTTTTTTCCATGCCTGCCTCAGATCTGACACTGAAATTCCAGCCCTCGGTCCTAATCCTATTAACACTTGACTATATGAGTAAAATTACTTAGCTGACAATGCTTCAGTGTAGCTTCTGGTGCAGGTAATGGCTGACAAGATCAGCCAGTGGTTTGCAAATATGTAGCATAAACAAGTCAAGCAAACAAGTCTGCATAAACAGAGACTTCCACGCCTCGCTTTATTTTCTCTGCTAAAGTAGGTGGTGGGACCTGTCTTGGTGATTGCTGGACTTTCATTGTTGGACAACAAATTCTGCCTGTGGTAACCATAGGTTTTATAACACCAATCAAGGGGTGTAAAACACCCTGAAACAGCTGGTTTGTTCAGTCCTAATGGACTATGTTTAGAGTGTTTACACAGCGCAGCGCTATTTCATCTTCTCAAGGCCTGTAATGTGAACTGTGGACTTATACTACCCTAAGGGTAATATATGTGGTACTTGTGCTAGGCTAGAGAAAATGACCTTTCTCCTACTCAGTTCTCTTTAATTAATGTCGGAGTTGAGTTGCACCACTTTTTTTGCATATTCTGTAACTTGTTGAAAACTTAACCTTTTGGGCTAACATTTTCTGTGCCAGATGCCTACCTCAGTCTGATTCTGGAGGGATATTTCTGGCTTTTCAGCTCTTTCTAGGAAATTTTTTCCCAGAACAGCTTCTTGTGTAAGATGTAGCATCATTGCACTTTGGAAAGGGAAACAACGATCAGGCAGTGATAACGTTACGTGGAAAATCTAGTTTCATTCATGCATCTGCAAAAGATACCTAGATTCAGCCAAGTTATAAACCCCTGGAAAATCACAGTTTGCACACACCTGGTAGAGGCTTGTACGTTTGGCTGCTGATCTCTTTGATGTTTCTGTCTGTGGAGACCCTGCTCTGGTCTGTGGCTGCAGGGACTGAGCGGGAGGTTTTTGGCAATGCTCTTCTCGGTGCCTCCTGGCACAGCCACAGAGACTTGTGCCCTGTGCCATTCACCTCCTGGACCCCAGACGGCGAGGAGGAAGGGTCCTGGCCTTTATTTGTGGAGGTGGCGTAAACAGGTGGACTAAAGCAGCCTAGAAAGATTGAGGCTGGGGACTTGGAGTGGAGAAGATACTGGGGCCCCGCTGTAAGAAACCTGGTCTGGGAGTTGGGGTGGGAAACGGGGGCTGGATACTGCTGGAATGTAATGTGACCAACAGCCTGGCAAGGAAAACCAGGGAGATTGTGTTGAAGAGTGGAAAGTGGCCTACCAGGGCTGGAGACCGGGGGTGAGGGCACAGGGAGCCCGCGACATGGAGCTGGGGTGGTGGCACAGGGGGAGGTGACGGGGGAGGTCAGCGGTGGGGACCGGGATGACGGGATTGTGCTGTCGAGATCCCACACGTCGCGGTTTAACCCCAGCCGGCAACGAAGCACCGCGCAGCCGCTCACTGGCTCCTTCCCCCCGCCCCGGCCATGCTCCCTCCCGGTTTCTACTTAGGAACAACTAAAACATCAGCGTGTTACCAACATTATTCTCTTAAATCCAAAATACAGCACTCTACCAGCTACTAGGAAGAAATTAATTCTGTCCCAGCCAAAACCAGGACAACCACCACGCAACTGCAGGGGTGCCCAGGATGCTCTGAAAAGCAGCATACATTCATGTAACTGAAGCGTATGATTATGTCAGGAGGGACTAGTCAGCCTTAATTTGGGCGTTTTCTAATTTTGAATGCTGTGTTTGCAACTTCAACTTTCTTTTTAATGGAGCTTTTTGCCAGCGATGGGACTATCTGTAGTTATTCTGTAGTGAGCTAGTGCCAAAGGGCCATCACGATGCTCTAGTATGCAAGTCCTGAACACTGATTGCAGTAGTTGTTGCAGTCGGTAAATTATGATGAAATATCTCCATGTCATTTATTTGTGTTCTGTTTGTATAGGAGGACTGCAATTCTCTTAAACCTCGGCTACTTCAGAGAAGGAGAGTGAATTAACATGGATGAATGAGGGGCTGTCTAACTAATGGACTTTCAATAGAGTTAATGCCCAGCCACAAATTCAACATTGCTTTGGATAACAGAAGAGTTTTGTTTTTTTAAATAATCAAGTTTTGGTAATTGAAATCCACTGATATGAGAATATTTTTCACATAGATGTTTACTCTTTTGTTTAATATACAGTGAGCTATTAATTATTGAGAAGATACAGGTAATGGCTCTTTCCTGATGTACGGTAAAAGAGCAAAGGATCAAGATTTGATTCATATCAGTGTATTTTTCTAAACATTGCCTTGTGATGGGGTAAGGGGAGATAAAAGTGCAGCTCTGCAGAGAATTGCCAGAGCTCATAAACACTTTTTTTCCCTCTTTCATTTCTTGACAACTGCAGCAGCAGAGACAATATCCAGGACTGTACAGAGAGTAACCGCTGCGGTAGCACCCCTGGTGTGTTTACCCAGCGCTCTGCACTGGCAGTAAGGGGTCAAAACCCAGCGGGAGACAGCCCTGAGCGCCCTGCTGTTGCTGACCCTGCTCTGAGCCGGACAGGAGGATCTCCGGAGGTCCCTTCCCACCTCAGCCATGCCGTGCCGAGACGGGCCGGTGGCCGGGGTGCCAGGCTGGCCCATCTCAGGCGCGTCCCCAGAGGCTGCCCAGGGGCCGGCGGTGAGGCAGTGCCGCGGAAAAGCCCCCGGTTGGTGGGACTCAGGGTTTGTGGCTCCTCCGAGGTGGCTCCCTGAGACTGGTTTAGGCTGGACTACCACTTTGAGGGAGGCAAAGGGATGCATCAGCAGGCCCAAGTGCTCTCCTGGATTGGGAGCCTCAGGGGACTATTCGCGCTGCCTGTCTTTGGGCACTAAACTTCAACGCAGGAAGCTTTTCCCCTATCTTGTCTGGGGAGGAAGATTAGCTCAGGCAGAAGGTGACCCAGAGTATCCAGGCTGGATTCCTGCTCTGAATCATCTCCTAGGACATCTCCCCATTGGTTGTAAAGGCAGCGTGCCAATACTGAAGGAGCAACTTCCCTACATTTTGTACCTAAAGATGTCAATGCACTTTCATTTTTAAGGTTATAGTTAATAGATGAGCATTTACAAACTATTACAGGAGAAAATTATTGGTCAAATTTCTGTGGCCAAGGACAAAAAGTGGGCTGAATGGCATACAGGTGAATACAGAATTTGTTGCTCTTCCATGGTAAGCACATTGACCATCTTCTTCTGCTTGAAGCCTTTAATGTTAGCACAGGGGCGAAGGCTCTCCTCCTAAGTAGAGATTTTTTTGAGGAGAGAGAGAGAGAGAGAGAGAGACTGGGGGTTCAAAGCAATTTGTTAAACTGAGTTACCACAAATATGTGGACTTTTTACATGCCAATTTTCAGGTTAGCAATCTGTAAAAATACTCACTCTGCTGAATATTTTAAAGCATGCAATAAAACAGTGTTTTATGGAAGAGAACAAGGGAATGTGTGTGAGCCTGTCAGATTTCAATGAGCCAAAATGTTCGTCGTCATTTTATCACAGGGTATCAATATGAGGAGCGACAGTTGCCTGTGATCAGTGGGGCTTGAACCTGCTTCCACTGATAGATGCCTTTTTAATCTCTATGGGCTGCACTTTTGCCTCACAGTTTTAGGCAACAGCCTTCTGTGAAGTTTTTGTGCAAGGTGTGAGGTTTGACAGGCCCTGATTCAGTAGCGATTTTAATGGTCAATGTAATTTTTTCCCATTAGTCCCAGAGGTCTTAGACTGTAGAAGTCTTCATTTTTTTTCCACTGAAAGATGTCTACGTGAGCGGGGGTTATTATGAAGTTTGGTTTAGTACTGCTGTCTCACGCATGAGTGCTTGCTGGCAGCTGGACTGAATGGAGAAGCGCCGAGCTCCCCCTGCCTCTTGCTTGGCGAGGGTTAAAGAAGTTTCTTTCCTCTATCCCATTAGTGATTTTAAAAAGAAAAAAAAAAAAAAAAAAAAAGAGTAGGGACATTACTGTTCCTGATTTCTCCTCCTCTGACAGCTTGGTCAAGGCTTTCAAAAGCAGCTGAAGTAAAACAGGAAGACAGGAAGATACACAGACAGCATGATATAAACTTTGTTTCTCTAGGAAACTAGGCTAAAAAAAGTTCCCAGGCCTCTTAGTAACACCATAAACCTTGGGAATATGATTTAACTCTCCACTGTGAGCTCAGGAACAAAATGGAATGGATCCCCCATGTACTGATTATTTTTAAAATGCTCAGAAGCTCCAGTTCGGTTTTATAATTATTTGGTGACTCGCTCCCAGCGCTGAAAGTTTGACTCTGAGGTCTTACAAATATATTGCCTATTAGAGGTCCCTTAGGTGATCATAATGGAGAGACCTGGAGTTAGTTACCTTCGTTATGGTATCCCAGTGCTATCCCAGCATTTGTAGGGATTGCTTCTATTATTCCCGTGAATGATGGGAGATCCCACCTCCCCATTACGAGCTGTGCTTGAGTGAATGTGTCTGAGAGCAATTTGCTCTAATTGACTGTTACGTTTGATGCCCTTATAAAAAATGCTCAAAAAATCCAGATGGAAAAAGAAAGGTCCCTTGATCTAACCAAACGGGTGAGAGAATAGCAAAGGGCAGCAGAGCAGAGCTGCCTTTGCAGGGCAGAGCGCAGGGCTGTCCTTCTGTCCGTCCTTCCACACCCCTGGCGCTGGATGCGCCCTCTTACTCTGTTTTTATCAGGTAGGCACTGAAAGGGCCAGTGCCAAAGAACTTGATGAGTCCTAGTGAAAAGAGTTTTATCGAAATAAACCTAAAGCTGAAATCTATCTCTCTTCCTTCATTTCAAGCCCATTGCTGGGAACTTTTCAAGATTTCTTCTCTAGAGATTTTAAGACTCTTCTTCTCAGAACAGGTGCAGCCTGGGGGATGACGGCGGCAATGCACGAATCCTCCTGGGAGTAATTACGCTTCCTTTCCCCTTCCCCTTGTCTGCTGCATCTATCTGGTAGCGCTTCTGCCAGGAGCTGTGCACATACGTTAACTTTAATCCATTCAGTAGAGGGAGTCGGATGCTAAAATCTAAGCATGTGTGCTAGCCCCTCCAGGATAAGGACCTTGTATTTGGATGCAGGAGCTGAAACACTCGATTCTTTGCTGTCCACTTAACCCAGAGACGGGGGTGTCTTGGTCTCAGCTGAGCTGTCTAAACTCTGCTGTAATGATAAAACCACAGCAGGAACAATAGCAATATAATTAACCAAGTCATCGTGCCAATACTCTTCAACACTGCCTTGCGGGATGCGTCTCAGCGAGCGGGTTATCTTTCTCTACATCTGTGTAGTCCCTGGCCTCTCTGGTGGACATCATTTGCAGCAGTGCTGGCTGGCGCTTGTTGGAGGGATGTTTGTTTCCATTTTGTAATAAATTTTCCTCTCTTGTGTCCATGGAGATCTGGTACCGTAAATACTGCTTGTGGGCATTAGCTCCCACTTGTTTTCTAAGGAGGAAAGGGGGAACTCATCTAGGGAATGGTAGGGGCTTGGCACACAGAAGCACGTGAGGAGTTGTGCCTCCCAGACTTGGCGTGTCTCTTCAAAAACCAGGATGTTACACAAATACCCAATGCGAATTCGCCGTAAGGATCTCCTTGAATTGTAAAAACAACTGTGCACCCCCCCCTCCTCGGCATCTCAAAGGCTTTTTCTGAAAAAAAAAACCCAAACCTGGAGAACCTTGAACCGCCGGGGTGGGCAGGCGTGGGCCACGGCCGGTGCCTGAGAGCAGAGGGCAGGGATGGCAGGCGGCCCCTGCCCGGCTAAGGGGAACCTCGGGAGAAGCAACTCAAGCATTTGCTCTTCAGATTAGTCCGGTGGGCGGTGGGGGAGAAGGGGAGAGCAGTGGAATCTTTTGCACAGTCCTTCTAGCTGATCAGCAGAGAAGTGAAAGTCGGCAGCATGTGCTAAAATGATGCCTGTGGTGTAGCGCACGTCGTGAGAGGTCAGGGACGATAGCGACTTCGGAGGCAGACATGAGGGGGGAACCAGACTCAAACTGGTGCCTGAAATCTGGCCTACATGACTTCTCCTGTCTTACCTCAATTATTGGATTAGGAAGGTTGGAACCAAGAAACACTGTGGGATGTGAAAATCTGCTTTGAACCTTCATTCTGAGAGTGGTAATTGAGTTTTAAATATTTATGGTAGAACCTAGAGTTGTAGTAGTGAATGCACTATAGACTCTCCCCAGTGGTAAGCCTGGCTTGCTGGAGACCCTGCTCTGCAAATAGCCCCATTGCGGAGCAGAGGGGGGAGAAGAAAGGGGAGGAAACCAAGTAGACTTTTGTGAAAATGATTTATTTTGCCGATTATAGAGCTCTTACCCCTCCACAGCCAACGCTTTCAGTGTGGAGCTGCAGAGGCTGGGGAGGAGAGGGCTTTTCTAACCAAAACCAGCACCTGGATAACCTACAGGTCTGCTTTCACACCGCTTGCAACTGTTTGCCCCAAAACAACGCCGGCTCTGCAGAACGACAGGCAACGAGGAGCAGAAAGACGCTTGTCTGCCCTTGCCATTTGTAGCTCTTGCTGCTTGCCATTACCGATCCCATGTGAGACACTAGGAGGTACATAGGCATTTTTTCTTTTACTGCTGATGTAAATAGGATTATTTTCTCTGCAGGCAGCCCAGAAACGAGTCCGTGGTCCTGTGCTCTCTAGCAGGCACCGGCCTTGGCGCAGTGAATAAAAGGCAGGCCTTATTCCCTAGCCCAGCCCCGGGTCTGCTGTGATAAGACAAACACGCCACACGTCCCTATTACTTTAACGCGCACCAGTAACACAGCTCTAAGCCTCCAGCTGGGATTGAAGGTCCTCAAGGCTCAAGGCACCAGCTACCTGGAGCCTGAGAACCTGCCTCGCCCGGGGTCTTCGACAGCCCCGCGCACCTCGTGGAGGCGGCTCTGGTGGGTGCAGCGGGGCTCTGCCGGCCCCACCAAGGAGGACGGTGCTGGGGTGCAGTTAGTTATCCCTCACCCGGGGCAGTTATCCCTCACCCGGGGCAGTCTGCTATCGCTCACCCGGGGCAGTTATCCCTCACCCGGGGCAGTCTGCTATCCCTCACCCGGGGCAGAGAGGCAGAACGAGCTTTGTCTCCCCACGGCAGAGCCCTGCCCCAGCACCGAGGAACCCCCCACCGCTCCCGCCGGCTGCTTTCCCCCTCTCCCCGCCGCTCACCCACCCGCCCGCCCGCCGCGGCCGGCCCGGGGTGGGGCTGACCGGGGTCCGGGGCGGCTCCGGCGCTCCCCGCCGCCGCCGCCTACGGCCCCGCCTCGGCCCCGCACCCCGGCGGGGCGGAGGAGGGGGAACGGTGGGGAGGGGAGGGAAGGTGGGGGGGGGGGGCGGCGCCGGCTGCCGGGGCGAGGGCGCCGGCTGCGGCGGCGGCGGCGGCGGCGGCGGCGGCGGGGCTGCCACCCCGCGGGCAGGCACGGCGGCGGATGGCGGCAAGGTCAGTGGGCGCCCGCTCCCCGTCGGCGGGGCTCCCCTCCCGGCCTGCCCCCCTCGGCGGCGGCGGCGGTGGGGGGGGGGGGGCGGCAGGCGATGCTGGAGTGCGGTAGATCCAGCGGCGGGGGCGGCTTCCCTTTCCTTTTTTTTTTTTTTTTTTTTCCTTCCCCCCCCACCCCCCCCCCACCCCAATTCCCGGCGGGGAGCGGGGACCGCCGCGGATGCCCCCCCCCCCCCCCGCTCCGCCTCCCTTCCTCCCTCCCTGCCGCCCGGGCGAGGGGGAGCCGCGGGTTTCGTAACCGCCTGCCCTGCCCGGCCCCGCCGCGCACGGCTCGTTGCGGGCAGAGCGGGGATCGGCATCGGGCTCCGCCGCCGCTTCCCGCCGCCCGGCGCTTCCCCCCCCACCCCTCCCCTCCGGCGGTGGAGGGCGAAGGCAGGAGCGATGGGAGGTGCAGGTGATCCGCCGAAACGTGCCGTCCCGGGAGGGTGGCGGGGCGCGAAGGTTACTTTGAAAGCCGGCGGGGTTGCGCCTGCATCGCGGCGGCGTGGGTTCGAGCGGAGGAGGGTTATCCGTGGGCTTCGTGAGCGAGTAAATCCGGCTAAACTTAGAGACGGGGCTGGGGGGCTTTGTTTCTGTTGGGGGTTTGGGGTCGGGTTGGGTTTTTTTTTTTTTCGGTTGATTTCCCCTCCCTGCCTTATGCTGGCGGTTAGCGGGGAAGATATGCGGTAAGTCGGGTGCTGTCATTAAGTGCTCGACATCTCGCTGGGTTTTTAGCGAGCGGCTTTAATTTTGGTAAGCAGGCAAGAGGAGGGGCGTGAAGCCCCCCCCCCCCCCCCCCGCCCGGGTCGGGTCCCCGCTCTGCAGAGCGGCGGCGTTCGGAGTTTGTTACGGCGTTAGCTGCAGCCTCCCGGCTGAGGTCGAGCTGCAAAAACGGGATTTACGAACCCTGCCGACATCCATCACCCCAGCGCTTTGTTCCGACACGCCGTCCGGTGGAGGCACTTCTTCGGAAACGGCTCTCTGCCTCTTCCGAAATGTGGATACGCTTAAGATGTGCGCACCGGGCTGTTAGCGGGGGAGGCGTTAAGGGGGTGTGTTTGTGTAATAGGTGTCTGAAAAAGAAAAAAAAAAAAAAAAAGAAGAAAGCAAACAGGCTTTTGATAAGGTCCCATTAATTGAACTATAAACATAGTAATTCCTCTGTTCTTATTTCCTCGCTGAAACTCTTTTCCTCCTTCTCACCGATACGGTCTGTGGTTTGTTTGTTGGGTTTTTTTTTTTTTTAATAGTACGTTTCGGAGATCTTTTCTTTCGATGCAGCTTTGCTCAGGGTTTGGGTCTGATTGAGGCCGTTGGAAAATATTTGTAAGCTTCCAACTTCTGATGTATGGGAAGGTCCTGTTTCTAGCCTTTCTCCACCCAGGCTGGGGTCGCAGGCCTTTTGGAAATGCCCTCCGAGTCTGAACTAATGCAGAGCTCACGGGATGGTAATAGTAGCCATTTAGGAAAAAAACCTTCTGCTGGAAACGCTATTCTTGGCTATGTAACGGTGCGCAACTGGATTTCGGCTTCTTGTTTATTGCGTGAAAGGCGAAACATAAAAGTAGCCCTGGCTGAGGACTACGGAGCTGGGACAGCCTTGTGCCATTGCTGTTTGTGGCACTGGTGGCACTGGTGTGTCCGTGACTGTCGGGACAGGGCTCTGTGGAAAATTCCTGCCACGCACACACTATTGTTGGCAATATAGTTAAAAAGCCCAAACCTCTGGTTCAAACCTGGAAGGTCTGTCAGAGGGTTTGGACAGCTTGCCGGGTATGTGAAGACAAATGAAAAAGGTGCTTTCTGCTGCTTGTCGGGGGGGGAGGAAAGTTGGTTGGGCCACACCTGATGGAAGTCTTAAAGACGCTTGTTATGAAGTCTCTTTGGGAGCACTGGACAGTGCTGTGGAATATCCAGATTAGAAATGCCAGCAGGACAATAAATATTATTTCCGCCTTAATATAGTGTGTTTAAATTATACATGCAAATGCAATAACTCAGAACGAGCCGCTCATCCAAAGGTGTGCTATGGCTTAGCAGAGCACGCAGGGAACGGGCAGGTAGATGCTTCTGGGTGCTGCTCACCCTTCCCCAGGTGACTCACTTGGGCGTCCAGCTTTGCCAAAATCCCTGGGTATGTTTTTGTTGTACCTGTTCCTGGCTCCAGATCAGGATTCTTCACCTTGACCCCTCGGTGAACTGGAGCAGGATCTCCTTCAGCCACAGTCTGACAGAGGCTTCAGCACAGTTTTAACTTTAGTCATGCGTGTTGTCCCAGCGAAATTAAAGAGGGATACTCACAAGCAAGCTTGCACGCAAAGGTTTTAAGCTCAGGGCTGCCTCTCTCTCGCAAGCTTTCCAGGGTGTGAACTGCATCTCTTTTTTTACTTGCATGGTGCTGAGAACAAATGCCGTATCGTGTTTGGGCTCAGTACAGAATAGCTGACCTTACTTGGGACCAATACGCACAGAGTAGGAGCCGTGGTGCTTCTCTGCTGGAGATTTGTGGAGGATTAGTTTGCGCTTGGGACCTGAAGTCTTGCTGGAAGCTAATGAAGCTTATACTCTTAAATGCTCAAGCCATCCTTTCGAGCAGAATTTAGTTTTCTAAGTCAGTGAAGTATTTTCCAGATCGTGACCCCAATCGGTTGGTGGTAGCTGGAGGATACAGGTCTAGAGGGATGTATGTGATCTAGATGATGCCCCGATCAGTTGGCACGACTCTACCAAAGACCTGGTGATTTGCGGGTTTGACGACACGGCCGTCGACTTTGGGACCCGGCCTTTTAAAAGGGTGGTCTCACATTGCCTTCTGTATACCTGTGTTTATTTGTCAGCCAGTTCTGCAGCCCTTCCACGCATCAAGTAGCAGTTGTTCAGGCAAGTAATTCCACTGGCTTGAGCGTGATTATTCAGCTGAGTAAATGGTGTGCAATCCCAGTTCAAGGTAGTGGGTTTTGGGCGTGAGTGCTCTCTTTTTGTGGGGAATGTGGGAAACTAATTCCCAGAGCCTGGGATCCTGGCATGCCTTAAATTCTCTCCTGTTCTTACGCTTTGCCTCTCTATCTGGTGGGTGGGTGGGCTGGAAGTGAGATGGGAGGCTGGACCTTCCTCCCTTTTACAGTAAGCAGCTCTTCCAGAGAAATTCCACAGCTGTTTCTGAGTCTGTCCAGAGTTGTCTGCTTGCTTTGCCGGTGCTGTTTTCTACACAGATAGCTTTCCTGTTGCTGGGCTGGGCTCTGCGAAGGGAGAAGAGGAGCCCTTGGAACCGATGTAGCTCTGTAGCAGAGTCCGTCAAACCGAGTGGCATTAGAGGAAACCTTTCCAGCCCTCATCAGCACAAGCTAATTGTGCAGCATCTCCCCATGTCCCGGGCTGGCAAGGGCTCAGCATTTGCTCATCGGACCGCAGCAGAGTTGACCCCTGCCTCAAAGGCACCCTCTTGGTGCAGGTGGCCAAGCGCCAGCAGCGTGGGCTGAGGGACGCTGGGGATGGCGAGGAGAGGGATGCTGAAATCTCTGGGATGAGATCACCTCCAGGGCTGGGGCTTGTGAAGGAGAGAGGAGCCCCAGCAGCTTCCACACTTAGAGCTGAGCAATAGTCCTTCAGCCCTGACGAGGCATTTCACCCCTTCCAGGGGCAAATGACTGTCCCTGTCTTCCTGCTGCAGAAATTACCCCTTCAGGGTAACCCTCAGATGTCAATGAGTTTGTTGTTTGCCCCTTCCTGCTCCAAATGCGTAAAAGCGTTACAGAGCTTAACTGCAGCGTGGGATGTGCAGCTCGCAGGCTTGATCGAGCAAGGTGTTGTTTCCTGGGACGTAGCAGAACCTGGAAATGCCACTAATGCAACGCGCCATAGTTTTCATCTGGCTTTATTTGATTTCATTTTAACTTAGTTCCCCCAGGAAATGAGTGCCGTCTCTCTCCTGCCCTTTGTGTTTGGCCAGTTTCAACCAGATTGCACCAACGGTTGGCAGTCTTGGAAGATCATTAGTTTCCCACTTGTTTTTTGTTAAGATTAGCGGCCGGCTTGGAAGTCTTTGAAGCAGTGCTCTCTCCGAAGAAAAGGAGACTGTTTTCAGCTATTCTCCACCCTGCCTGGTAGCAGCTGCCCGGCCAGGCGTTGCACGTGTGGTGGTCAAACACGCAGCACCTTCGTAGCCCTGGCCACCTCGCGAGGTGTGCGTGGTCTCCAAGGCAGGGGTGGGCGGGGGGTAACATCGGAGGGAGCTGTAGTGGCTGCAGCGGAGGGGCGGGAGGGCAGAGGGTACAGATCTCCGGCAGACGGGGCCTGTTTGTTACACCTCCTCGCAGCGCGGCTACCCTTTTGTTTGTCAAGCTGAAGCCACTTCGATTTAGGAAGGCTGGCAGGCTGACAGCCATAGCTTGGAGGTGGCTTTCCTTGACCTCCAGGACACCTTGGGCTGAACAGAGGTGAGCGTCAGAGCAGACGGGAACGTGCGGCCCGCGCAGGACTTACGCAGAGGTGTGTGTGTGTGCGCGAACTGCACGTGTGCAATGGCAGCGGGATTACCTGGGTGTTCACTGGTGTCATCCCGTTGAATTCAGTGATGATTTGAGAGTGATGAAAAGATGACGTTCAGCGCCGTACGTTCCTCCCAAAATAGCTTCCATGAGTGAATACAATCTCTGACTCCCACGCAGCTCCCTCCCCGCGGTTACTTTAGGCAGGTGTGTACTTGGCCTGATGCAGCGCTGTGAGATGTCAGGGACGTGCTTCTGTACTGCTAAGTGCCCCGGTGTAGGTGCAGCTGGTCTGGCGTGGGTGTCTTGGGTAGTCTGCCGTGGAAATCTGGGCAAAACTGTACTAGGCAAAGAAGTCTTACCCTCACCCAGGCTGTGCCTGTGCTAGACAGCTTTTCGGTATAGCTGTGCTGGGTGCGGTGGGCATGTGTCTTCCAGACCGGGACTGAAGGAAAAGATAGGCATCTGTTCAGGCAGCGACATAAGAAATAGGAGCATCCGGGTGTTGAGCAGCATACGTGGGATGCACATGCAGTTCCTCAGCTAGCGCGTGTTTCGCTACCCTCTCTGTTGCTGCTGGTCTTCAGGCAATACATGCCTGTTGTCCTGGGGCATAGAGCGTGGCTCTTCAGAGATCACCAGTGTCACTCTCTGATGTCGAAATATTAAGTGTCACTTTGGAAGGCCGAGCTGAATCTCAAACAACCCGTGTGCTGCTCCTTTTCAGACAGCCTGTGATGCAGCTAAGATCAGATGCATCTGTCAAGGTGAGATGAAGGGAGGAACTGTGTAGCTGGCTCTCCATCACGGGTTACGGCGGATGCGGAGCACCAAGCCGTGCCAACAGGACAAAGGGGGACGCCGCTTACCCCCACACAAACTCTGCCTGCCGGGGACGGGGCTGGGCACCTCTGGCATCCGAGCGTAAATCTCTACGCTATTAGAGATGCGGCACTTCGTGAAAGAGAACGTCTCTTGCTTCCCTTCCTTTCCCCTCCACGGGCACCAACTCGTACCACTGGCAGTGTGGCACAGCAGATGACCGTGGTAGCTAAGAATGGGCCCTTGGGCTTGGACCAGGCATCCCGTTCAGGCCCCTCCTCTGACAGTGCCGGCCACCCAAGCGTTGGTGGGAGAAATCCTGAAACAGGCACTCGTGGGGTAAAACGTTGCTGCTGTAACATTTCTGCCTGTTCTTGTTAACTGTATTGTGCTAACTATATATTTAGTGATGGTGTAGTGCTTTCTCTTGTTAGGTTTGAAACCAAACCGAGTGGGTTGCATGCCAAGAGGGAAGGATTGCAATGTTTCCACCACCACGACGGACTTTTCCACAGTGGAGCTCTTCCAGAAGATGGGCACTGGAGAGAGCTGGTGTGGCCTGAGTGCCTGGGACACTGCAGGCTCTGACTGGCTGCACCTCAGGGACTTGATAGCTCTGGGTTTTGCAGGCTCTGCTCTCTGAGGATGGGGAAGGATGGAAGTGAAGCTTGCTTTGTTAGGAACAAAAGAGCATGTAAAGCTTGTGGTAGTAGCTGCCGGCACCCGTTAGACAAGGTAAAAATACTATTTAAAAGAAAGGGGTGTGTATGTGTTTACAAATGGGGGCATACAAAGACAAATAAGACGTTTTAAAAAGCACAGAGCCCACATAGCGAGCATGCTGTCATCCACACTGCCTCTCGCCAGCTAACATCATCCACAAATAAAACAAGTTAGGTTGTTGCTATTGCAGCTGCTTTCCCTCAATGAAGCAGGGTGAGCCAGACTCATCTGACTCTGAGAAACGCGTTGGGAATTTGTCTGAAGTCCGAGGCACCCAGGGTAATTTACTTAAAAAAACCAATATAACAGTTACCATCCAGGATGAACACATACAACCATAACGTTTGCTTGCAGTTGTATTTTCCATGACACACTCTCAGAAGTTGCTCGTTGGCTGCATTCACCAGCAAACACAGCCTGGAGGTGGTCGGCTTCTTCCCTGACCTGCAGTTAACAGCCATAATTATACTCAAACAAGTTTTAATGTGGGAGGTAGGAGGGATTCAGCAGCTTGGGCAGGAGGCTGTCGATGGGGTCATTTGGGATCCAGGCCTTGGGAGCTTTCCTTCGACCTTGGGCAAAGCACATCAGCTGCTTAGTGCCTCTGCTCTTTAAATCTGATCTGTTACAATTCGTTTCAGAGCAATTGATTGGTATTGGTCTTGGTTTCCTCCTCTGAAGCAACCCCCAAATCCCCAAATATTTGTGCATGGAATTGAAGTTTAAATATAAAGTCTCCCTCTCTCCTCCCTGCTCTTCACCTCAGATAAAGGTGGAAGAAAAAGAGTCATTCAACAGCTGGAGGCATCAATCACGCTGGGAGCAGTCTGCCAGTTGTTCCCCACGTTATTAAGGATGAAAAGATATAAACATATGAGCTCATAATTATGTTGCGTTTCAATTACTTACAAAATAATGACATTAGGAGAACAATGGGGTTACAAAATCAGGCGGACGAAAGCAAGGAAGTGCCAGGACTGACGTTGCATAGCTCCCCTTTGCATCTGCATTATGATACAATCTTTAATTCTATAATTGCATCATTTTTTCCCCTTTCACAGAGTCCCTCTTTCAGTGGATAGGTAATTACTGCATAATTCATTTTCTCTTCCCCACATTTACTTTCTGCATGTGTCTCCACATCTATTTATTTTACACCCCACCCAAACCTTGAACTGAGCAGTGCTGCTAATTCCCTCCCGGGGGCTTTGCAGGTGGGGAAGTTCTTATTCTTGCAACGTCTCAGGTACAGGTACTGTCTTCGTTTTCATAGCTGAGGAATGGAGGCAAAGAGCAAATAAAGCTCAAATAATTGAAACGCCTTCGGTTTTGGCTGCCTCAAAGAGATACTTGGGGATGATTCTATTTTTCACTCACCCCAGAACACCTGGCATGATGTAGCAGTTCATCTGCTGGAAGCACAAGGGTGAGTGACCTCAGCTGTGTCTCGGCACTCTCGCCGGTTAGCCCTAGATGTCTTGGCTTTGCAGAAGGTGAGGACCCCAGAAGACAAACTGCTTTTAGGGACTTACTGAGCATTTTACAAAGACTGTGGAGCCAAGAAAGATGTAATTCCTGCCTGCAGGTGGGTATGGCCAACTTCCTCAAGTAAGGTGGTCGTCTCTTTTTCTTCCTGCGTTGCCTCATTCGCTAATCTGCCTGACCTCCACTGAGTGAGGCAGGGTTTGAGAGACAGCCCTCGCTTTTATCACGCAACCGCATCTTTTTCCCAAAACAGTTGATTTCCAGGGCTCAAATGACTGGAGACAGAATCAGTGCAGATGTATACAGGAGCTGGGTGAAGGTTGTATGGGCAGTCTTCATTATGGTATCTCTTAATTTTGGAGTGTGCAAGTTTGCAGTCTTTGTATTAAAAATTTAACGTAGCTAGGTTTAAACGTCATTTTGTAACTGTACAGAGGGAAAAGGGAGAGAGAAATAAAAATTGCTCCTATCACATGAATCTGCAGTGACCTGGGTCATCCAGAAGGTGTAGACCTTTGGGCTGTAGCATTAATTTCCAACCCATGAGATGACGGCCTGCTTAAGAGCACTGTTTGGCTGTGGATCGTGGGAGTTGCCAGAGTGGGGTGACATGCTCAGCAGGTCGTGTGCTGCTGTGTTTGGGGTTTTGCAGCCCAGAGCCAAGATACCCTCAGATCCCATTTAAGGATGGGGTGGGCAGAGCTCTGGTGCTTCCCAAGTCCTCTCTGACCTGTCTGTGTCTGTCCTGCTTTTCCCTCTGTGGCAGCCTGGCTTCTCATCCCCTTAAACTCACCCTCCCCAGCTTCCCCCTCCTTCCCCTCCATTCCTGTGCATCCCTAACAAATGCCACCTGCTTCTCCAATTGCTTTCTGGTACCATCGCTCCGGCCCATCTTTCGTTACTAGCAGCGCCACCTATGATTTTCCAGAGGTCCCAGATCTGCATAGGGCTGTGTGCAATCTTGAGTCCAATTTAGATCTGTAACTTTTGCTTCTTCAAACTGTACGTAAAGGCCAGCCCAATACCTTTGAATGAAGCATTTTAGGGGATTCACCTTCCTTACTTCTAGTCCAGAGCCATTACTGTGGGGATCCTCTGAGATCAGGCAATGGCTAAATGGCTGCTTTCGGCCAACCCTATAAAAACAGTTTACGTCTAAAGAATATGCTGCATTCTGCCTTGTTTCTCAGTGTTTTGTTGTATGCAGTCTTGCTTGGTCCCACCTACCTTCTACAATTAAGCCTAGGTGGACGTGCCATTTTATGGGGTTGAATATGAGATTGAAATTACATCAGTTCATAGAAGAGTGCGGAAGACTGGCCACTTGTCCTTTTTTTTGTTTGTTTTCTGGGAATGAATACATACATGATAGTGCAAGCAAGAGTGTGCAGGTTCTAGAGGCTGGGCTTCCAGCTGAAATGCAAGATGGTGCGACTCAGCCGCTTCCCGGAGAAGTGATGTCTGTAGTCCCAGCAAGCCTTTAGATGCTTTTGGCCTGCATGTCAGTCTTCTGGCCAATTTACAGTGAGTTTCTTCCTACAGCTTTGTTCGGGGGAGGGCGGTTAGTATAAACCTCACGCTGCAGTAAGAGGACAAAGCAGAAATTTCTGATTATGTTCAAATGAGCATAACAGTTGGCTTTCTTTATGTACTTTGGGGTTGTTTTGGTTTTTTTTTCATTAAACTAGATGAGGAAAAGTAGATGATACCAGCAAAGAAAATACATTTGCCAGCAAAATCTGGTCTTGGAACAAACCAGGCTGACCTGCAATGAAACAGTCGGGATGAGAATGATTTTAAAGTCAGACTTGTGTTCTTGGGAGTTTGTGATATAAATCATGGCCATGATAGATATAAACCACGTCAAATTGGATTCATAAAATAATGACAGAACAGAGCGTCTTAAAAAGTTTCGGATGACTCAACGGATTGTGCACCTTTACAAAATAATTAATAAGCCAGATGCTAAAAACTGGCACCGACCAATTCTCCCTGCATTACCACTGTCTGTAAATCCAACAGCTAGTATTGGAGTACTGAACTTCATGTATTTGCAAAGGAGAGACTACTAAAAGGTGTATCTGACTGGTTTTCAGCTCTGGTCTGAAGGCACCTGGGGGCCAAGGATGTTGTCTCATCTGTGAAAAGTAACTGGGAGAAACGGCTTGAATCAGTGGAGAGATCTACACATCTTTCAGAGGGGGAAAAAAGGTTTTGTGAATGAAAAAAAACCAAATTGCACATCACTGGCCTACCCATCTCCAGCCTGGAAGGTGGCAGTGAGCCTGCATGCCTAGGATTTGGTCTCCAGTTTGGGTAGGCTTCAGTTAAACCCTGACACAACCTTGTTCTCTGTATTTTGCATGTGTGTTTTGAGGTGAGCATGTTTGGGGAGATCTTCAGGCACTGTAAGTTGCCGTAGCTGCCCTGAGAAAGAATTGGCTCCTCCGTGGGGTGGCCCCCATGCCGGGTATGCCCTGCTGGCCTCCTTCCACCCCATGTTTGCTTCCCCCTCTCCTCTTCCTCACCGCATCGGTGGTCGGATGGTGAGAGGCAGGGACAGGGCTTCGAAAAAGCTGGCTCAGCAGAGGAGGTGGAGAGCCAGCTGATGCCAGTATTACTATTCTTTCAAAATTGATGGATGAAACGATTATAAAATTGCAGAGGGAAGTGAAACTTAACAGAATCCATGTTTTAATTGCATTCTGGATTTTTTTCAGCAGCCAGCTTCTGAGGTGCAGGACAGATTGAGCATTTTTGTGAGGATGTTGATGTAGACTGCACAATGTATTGCTTTTAAAGAAAGAAGAAAAAGCTTGGGCCAGCCTGTTTTCCTCACTCTGCTCTCAGTCTTCTTCGGTTGTACCGTGTGGTAGCATGCTGTGTCTAGACAGTAAATCAGATCTGAAATACTGTCCAGATGCAGCTAGAGAAAAAAAGAGTCTATTGCAAGCACCTGTGGCGTTGAGGTGCCCAAGCCTGCGAGGGGTATGTAAGTGCTGGACTTGTAATTTCCTGTGTGCCCTTCATCCCTGCAGAGAGGAGTGAGGATGCTGGAGCTGTTTGGCTTGCGGTGGCCAGCAGCATGGGTCCATATTTCCTCCATACTGCATGCCAGCCTTCTGGCACTGACACCCGCTTGCCTCTAACCTGGTGAAGATCATTTTTCAGGTGAAGAAGCCCCCCATGCTCAGTCTGCGAGTAGCACTCCTAAAGGGATGGCCTGCCTTACAATGGAAGGGTTCTTGCACTTCAGTTTATACCCTTCCTTCTCGTTTTCCTTGTTACTGCTCTGGTCACTGCTAGGAAGAATGCCTTCCTGGTCCCTGGGAAGAGTCTGCACTGAATGTCAGGTGCAGACACACGTTGTTATTGAGCAGGGATGGAGGCTGCATGTATGCTGCACCCATTGGGACTGCTTTTGCCCTGGTTGGCTCCATGGCTGGACTGTTGTCACTGGTACAGCTCCCTTTGCCTCATGGGTCTGGCTTTTGAACCCCACAGTACGCAGAGATGGTCCAGCAAGTATGCAGTGAAGTGTGCTTGTAGGCTTTTCATGAGACAGCGGTTCATTTTTCATTTGATGCCTTTGCCAAATGTCATTCAGTACTTTTTGGTAGGCTGGCTTGCATGCCTAGAGTGTCTATGTGCCATTTTTTGTGGAGTCCTGATGGCCACTGTGGTTAAACGCTTTCCTCTAAGAAGAAGTAGTGTATTTAGGTGATCTGCAAAGAAAAGGGGAAGGCTATGACAGCAGGAGAAGAATGGTCATGATTTTAGGCATAATGGATGTTAGTGAACTGGAAGCAGTGGATAGCTAGCTTCTAATGAGTGCTATCTTGAAAATACGGCCCAGATGTTTGTGTGCTGCATGAGGTTTTCTCATGGACGGGTGTTTTGCTTGAGTATGCTTCATCCAGGATTGGACCAACACACGCTCCACCCAATTTTGTTTTTCGTCAGACTTTAACAAAAACAGTTTTCTTTGTAGTATTTTTCCCTAGGCTGCCTTTCCTCTGGGACTGAGAACTTCTCTCCATGGTCTCTTTAACCCAAACATAACTTACCCTAATTGTGCATGTTTTGAAAAAGTACATGTGTAGGTGGTTTAGTTAAGAGGAGAAAGCATCAGCCTTTTCTCTTGCCCCCTCCTGCTTTCTCCCAAGTCAAAAACTGAAAGGAGACACCTTTCAAGATGTTCCTGTTCAGGAGTGGGGTCTTAATTAAAGTCCCGGTCTTACAAAGTTCTGGCATCTGCAGCAGACGAGCCTTCTGCTCCCATCAGCTGCAGGTGAAGTTGCATAAGAGGAGGTACGCTCAGGGGCTTGGAGGGCTGCTCTGTTTCTAAAAGTGAGTAATTTGGGGTGGAGACGGTCTTCTGCCCGAGTGCTTTAGCATGCCTATTTTCTCTACCTCTTTCATGCCTCCGGAAGGATTTCTGGGGTCTGCTCGGGCTGTGAGCAGCAACCCCATTTTCCCTGCTTATCTCCCTGGGGCAGCAGCTGCAGTCCGAGGGCGAGGTTTAGAAATTAGTTCCTCTTGCTGCGTTTCCTGCTCTGGTGTTGGTTGGTATTTTAATGGCTTGAAGCTAACATTAGGGAGTGTAACGCACCAAAGAGCCAGACTGCTGTGAGAGGAAAAGTTTCTTCCCTTCTCAAAGCTGGTGTCCTCGCAGGTGGTAAAATGGGCTCATGAGATGTGGTTGCAGTCCCTGTTGAGTTACAGAGGTGTCTTAGCTAAGCAGGCGGTAAGTACTGAAGGTGAGCAGCAGATCACGATGGCCTTCTGACATCCTAAAGGACCTGAAATCTTTGCGGTGTTTACTCTGAAAATATTCTCTCTGCCTTTCCAGAAGTGCACTGTTTACACAGGCACAAACATTGAGATTTTGCAGTGTACAGGCTTGCATTTTTTGTGCTTTGGGCACAGCTGGTAATGCTGATAGGAGGATGTTTATTGTACAAACACTTGCTGCTTAGAAGGTAGAAATTTGCTGAGAGTGGCACTGGAAGCCCAGCAATTCTCCCTTCAGCGAGGAAGGGAAGTGCCGGCGGCTGAGCTGGCCTCGGCAATGTGTGCGTGTGTGGTCACAGCAGGACCAGGGGTGCTGAAGCGCTGGCGTTGTTATTTGGAATATTTAAATTCATTAAGCCTTTTTTTTCCTAGCAGTGTTTTTCAGGTATAATTATTTGAAAGTAAACCTGAAATATGCTATTTTGCAGATGCTTGGGAGCCTGTTTTCCTCCTTCGGCCACGGTAGATCTGTTAACATCAGTGACTACAGCTACAAGTTGCTTGTCCAGGTATAGATTGTCTTCGCTTTTGTGGGATCAAGGCCTGTTTGGTATTTTTTGACCTGATTCTCACAGGATTTCCTTTCGTTTGCTGCACTGTTCTGTATGCCAGTTTCCCTGTAAATGTTACGAGAACTGGCAGTATGGGCCTGATACCAAGGGTAAGGGGCTAATACAGACACATTTCTTTTTATTTTGGAAGCTCTTGCGATCCACACCTCGCTGGCAGGGCGGTGATGATGTTTCACAGAAGAATGCCTTTCTCATAATTTGACTTCAGAGTGCTTTAACGGGGTCCATCCACAGCCCAGGCGTGGCAAGCGATGCACCAGGGCCAGGGTCCATCCAGCAGCAGGAGGCAGGGACAGAGACGGGGCTGGGGACGGGGCTGCAAGCGTGAGCCTGAGGTCCATCGAGGGATGGGGCTGGAGAACAGCACTGCTGCGGCATCCCTGGAGCAGGGAGTGATGGCCCTGGGGGGACTAAAATGAGGTCCCGTTTCTATTTTTTAAGTGCCAATCCAGTGCTGTAGCCATTCTGCTGTGTTGCTTATTCAGCGTTTCATTTTAGGAGGCCTGAAGGTATGCTGCTGTAGCTGAACGACGCTTCCTCCGCGAGATGCCTGCATTTGCAATATCTGGCTGTTTTGTGCGTGCAGAGCTAGGGACAGAAGTGCTCGAGAGCCGTTACGGTAGCTGAGGGGTTGCTTAGTCTCCCGATCCGTGGCTATGCTCAGCAGGCTGCTGCCCGCTGCTGCAAAGAAGCGTGACGTACGTAGCGTTGTCACGCCGAGGTTTTTTCAGAGGGACGTGGCAGCTTTTGCACCCAGGGCTGTGCAGTCTAAGGGCACGTTAAGCCAGAGAGACACTTGATGAGAGGCCAAGATGGTTATTTGCATTACTGATAAGGTGATTAGTGTTTGTGGTTCTCATTAGAGACCTGTGGAAGATTGGGATCAGACAGAAAGGATCTGTGTGTGTGTAATTTATGAGGCCTGCTGGTCAAACCTCCGTTCATACTCTTATTTGTATGGACACTCACACATGTATGTGTGGAGGAAAAATCAAAATATATGGATATTTCTGACTTACCAAAAAAAGGCTAGTGAAAATCAGTGATTTATGTAAATTTACTTTTATGAAAAAAGATGCACGTAGCAACTTGCAGTAACTTTGCAAGTTACTCCACTTTGTATTCTGGTGGTACATAAACATAGGCTTGATTCTCCACTTTCTTGCCCTTGCTTATCCTTTTCTAACTACAGCACAGTTGCATTGATTTAAG
The DNA here is from genome assembly GCF_929443795.1 of Astur gentilis. Classification (NCBI taxonomy): domain Eukaryota; kingdom Metazoa; phylum Chordata; class Aves; order Accipitriformes; family Accipitridae; genus Astur; species Astur gentilis. Next base: position 12,127,619 of record NC_064899.1, on the reverse strand, counting down.
ACTGGTCTAGGGTATTGGATAGCCATGTCCAATTATTTTTCTGTTAGCTCACTAGCTTTCTTTAAAAATATTAGTTACTACCATAGGTGGTAGCAACTCCTAGCTCTGAGGTGTGCTGTGCACTTCGAGTGGCCTGACCTGCCTGCTGCTTAGCTGTCCCTGCATCGCAGTTCAGGAGCTTCTCTTCTCCATTTTGTTTTGATGCACGGGTCTCAGCAAAAGGCAGCGACTCACTGCTTGCAGAGGGTCTGAAGTCACCGAAGTGATATGCTACATACTCTTGAGATTTATCAGCTTCCCCCTTTTGCAAATCAAGTCAAAGAGGATAATGTGCAGATCCTGTTTTATTTCAGCATGGGTTGCTTATTCAGTGGAGAGGACGCGAGAAACACATGCAGTCGTCTAGGTGGATGAAACCATCTTTGAGCATTTCAGTAATGTCACACATGACAAATTCTGAGCTTCTGTGTGAAATAAATGTCTCTTTCAAGAGAGGAAAATCCTTGACAGTACTTTTAAAAGTTATTGGGAAATTGTGGGTTAAATAACTACCTCTATGACCACATTAACATTTTATTTTCTTTTTTTGCCATTTTTCTGATTGCAGGCAAGACATGCAGGCAGGAAGAAAAAATAAAAAAAAAGTAAGAGAGCAGATAGTTTGTTTAGGGTTTTGTTTGTTTTACTTCTTTACTGCATCTTTCTTGTCTGCATCTGATCCCTGGCAGTGTTTTGTGACCTCCAGTGGATCCCATCAGTGTTCTCTATTCGGAGCCCCCTGAGCAGGCAGAGACCTACAAGCCAGAGCACTGAAAGCACTGAACTGCCCGAAAGGAATGCATCTTGTATCAGCTCTTCCTCTTTTCTCCCATGTTGGTGAACACTGGGGGGAATTGTTTAAACCAGCTGAGCTTTACTGCAAAACTAAAAACCAAAACACCACCAAACCATCAACATTTGGAGATGATTACAAAGAGGATTGAGCACTACTATTCCTCCTCAGGATACTCCTGCATTCATTGCTGGCCTTATTTTAATACATTTTTAAAGTTTCTGAAGATCAGTTTCAGCTGAAAAGAGAACTGTGATTTGGTTGTAGTGCACCTAGGAAGTGGGTGTTATTCTCATGTGTCGGGATACGTGCGTTTAGACTCTCCAGAGCTTGAGTATTCGTGGAATATTCTTGAAGTGAAAACTGGGAGTCACCTAGGCATTAGCTGAAGAAGAAAACGTCTTAGGCCACTGCAAAAATCACAAATGGAAGAAATACAAGTTGCAGTTCTTTAGTGCTACATAAAAGGAAACTGCTAAACATATTTCCTTGGTAAGCAAACCAGTTTGTGAACTGTATTGTATTACTTTTTTTGTAAATGTCCCCATTTCATCAGCTCCTATTCTAAGATAGATTGCTGGCACCTTACTTTTTGCAACCAAAAAGCTAGAAGAAAGAGCTTTGTAGGAGTAGCAATTTCAGCAGATTGCTTGGAATCTCAAACTGCTTATTAGGTTTCTTTGAATTACCCGGTGATGTGTTTAGTACCTGCTATTTTGTTTCAGAAGTGCATAATGTAAATAAATTTGATTAGAATAATGCTCATACACTTTCCGTCAGTCTTTTGGCTGGATTTTCTAGCTTGGTAAACCACAAAACTCCAGGTATTGGCAAATTCTCTTCTGTGAATGCCTTTCCTGTGAAAAGCTGGTGCAAAATATTTTTGTTCTAGCAAAGGGAAAGACTAGTCAGTGTGCTGCACTTCCCAAATCCGTACAGGTCTCTGTGCCGCTTTGAGGATGCATGCACATGATTTAGCCATTCCTTCATCACAGTTCGAGTCCCTCTTTCACTGTGCCTTGGTTGCAACTGCGTGGCCCGCTTACAGATCTCACACCAGCAGAAGAAAGCAAATGTAGCATCCACTTGCCATACCTGTTAAGAAAGGGGGCTTGGCATCTGGGAGGCACAAATGCCATCTTGCAACCCTTGCTCTCCCCAGGAAAGCTGATGCAAATCAGCAAGAGCTAGAGAAGCAGGGTCCTGCAGCCCACACATTGTCAGCTTCTTAGGTTTTAAGAGTGCGGTGGATGTTTGGAAGCGATGAAAATAGGTGGCCATGTGCCCAGTGCAAGAAATTATTAACTCCACTGTATTTATTTTTATAGTGAAATTGCATTTTCACATCTCTATGAGAGGTACTTTAGCAAGATACAAACCCAGCAAAGCATTTCTGTTTGTGGACATAGTGACTTTGGCACAGATGTGATGGAACTAGCTAGTCTCTTGATGAAAACACACTGAGCTGGTAATACTGCAGTTTTGCATCTTCTCTAAGGAAATTTGGCAATGCAACTGTGGTGGATGGAGGACGTATTTCTTTACACTGCAGATTGCTGTGCAGGAAAAGGTATGTTGGACAGGCATAGCTTTAGCAAAGTTAGGTGACTTTGATTTCAGAGTGAAACACGGAATTAATAACTACCTAGAAAATAAGGTATTATTTGATGGAAATTTGATTTCACTTTTTAGTGACTCAGGAATGTGAACACTTAAGATTTGAGTCATGTTTTTTAAAGGTGTTTTAACAGGACTTTCAAAATTATGGGTATGTTTCACTGCATTCAAATTAATATGCATGTAAAAGCTTGACAGCACTAAGTCTGTTTGTGCTTGTGAATTGGGCAGTTAGTGGCTTGGCCACCTGCATTTTGTGTTTGCATGCAAAATAATTTGCATTAGCAGTAGAGCATTCCATGTCCATATAGCGTGTGTTATAACTAATCTGCACGCAAATGAAGTAGGTCTGGGAAATGTAGGAAGCCATGTAGGTAAGACTAGATTCTTGCTGGAGGCCATTAAATTGTGTCTTGTCTTAAAAACAGAAGCGGAAAAAAAAAAGACAGAGCGAGAGGGTGGGGGTTACCTGGTTATTGTAGTTAGGATCCAGTCCGCTTCAATCAACGCTGTGTGCTGCTGATGTTAGAGAATTACTCAGAGCTCTGTTTCAACTGGTCGCCAAAATGACTCAGTGTAAGAACTGACAGTGAGGTCATGTGGATTTTTTTTAAAGAACCTGTTGGACTAATTAGGCTGTGTTATGTGGCTTAGTATTAGTTAAACATGCCCAGAGTTACTGGTAAGAGTTCAACCTTTAATTTTCTGCTGGAAGCAACTTCCCTCCAAGATTCAGAGATGTACAGAAGTTGTCATTAGAGATTGTAACATATTAAACCCCAAAGCACTGTAGAAATTATGGGGGAAGGAAAGAAGCTGCAGAAAGTAGGAGGGGAATTAATTATATGATAAAGGCCGCACTGAACAACAGGATGGCTTAACACTCAGTGTTGCAGGGAGAAGATCAGTTGTATCAGTGTTTAGTAACTACTTTCACTGAGTTGTTCGTGTGTGTATTATATATATCTATAAAAATTAGTGGCTGCTGTGATTACATATAATGACTTATTATGTAGTTGTTTGAACAAGGCAACAGAGAAAGCAAGACTTCCAGACCCTTAGTTCTTTTGCTCATTACAAACATTCAGTTCCTCTCTCTCCAGCTCTGGGCACTCCAAACCTTGCTCGCACGTTATCTGTATTTGCCTTTGCTTCCTGCTCGCTCTCTGTCCC